>NC_000082.6:13031574-13331574 GCF_000001635.26 Mus musculus
GTGAGAGTGGAGGCATCGGGACACAGGCACATGGCAGCTTGACCTTGTCTCATTGCCTGATCAAGGTTTCTGGCTCTTCTTACCTTTGCCTAAGCAGAAGTGTCAGACTCTGTCAGGAGCCATAGCAGGAGAAAAGGGAAGGAAACATGCTAGGCACTGAGGACAGAGAAGCTGACTGCACACACGAGCAAGGAAGCACCTTCCCGCCCCTCTTGGCAGCCAGGTAAAGCACTCTTTCACCTCTGTCCATCTCTGTTCCAGGGGAACAGCTGAGCGACGGCCAATAAGGAGCCAATATTTTCCCCAGAATGTTTTCAAAGAGTTCTAAAGCATTGGAACGAATTCCAATTTTACAGTGGATTGACCAGTCCTATTGATTTTCCTCTGTTCATTTCTATAAAGATTTTCCTTATTGTATGTTGTTCTGCCTGCATGTATGTATGTGCACCAGATCCTCATGTAACTGTAGTTACAGATAGTTGTGGACTGCCATTTGGTTGCCAGGAACCAAAACCTCAGGAACTCTTGAATAGAAGTAAGTACCCTTGACTGGTGAACCAATCATCTCTTCAAACTACCACCCACTTCCTTTTATACTTTTACTATTTTTCATGATAGAAGCCAAATATTTGACTTCCAAGACTTTTGCAGCTAGGGGTAGGACATGGAGCATAGTACAAAAAGTAGAAGGTTGAGTGGATATTCTGAGAACTGTCTTATTTCAATGGTTGAAAGGTAGCCTTAAGACAGATAATATTATAGGGAAAGAGCCTCCTTGTGATCATAAAGGCAAGAGAAGAACAAACATACAAACTCAGACTTGGCTGAAGCACCAAGTCATACTCTCCAGAGACAATGTGAGTCCCATTCTCTTTCTCCTTCCTGTTCAAGTTTCCAACAAGTAGAAAATAAATATGAATTCTAATAGGTGGGTTTTCTTATCATTTTTTAAAAACAACATATTATATTGTAACCCCTAAGTTTGCCTGATTCCCCCCATTGAGATTTAAATGGGCTTTTTTGAGATATAGTCAGACCACCAGTTCTCTGAACTGAAAAGGTTCAAAAAGTTTATAAACTATTTCATAAAGATATCTTCAGAGGAAGTTGGGTGAGGATGTTTGTGTCCACAAAAATACTCCATTCCATGCTATATGTTCACCCTGTACTTCCCTGATTTTTCACTTAAATGAGCCCTAAATTGAGGTTTATTTAAACTTAAATTGGTTATATTCACTTTTTTCCCTTTTTCATCATTCCAACTTCAGGCACTGGTGTACCAATATTATTCACCTCTTAAATTGTTCTGCTTTTCCTTTGTGTTGGCATAGCTCTTGGGTCATAACAATCTTTAGGCGTATGGTGGGTTTAATAGGTCCTTACACTCTGCCTTCACTATATTAGGTGTGTCTTCAGCACCATCTGGCCCACTGGGGCAGGTGGAATACATTTTCCCATCCCAGAAATTGGTCAATAAAACTGAACCTCAGTAACAATTTGAAGGCTCCAAAAAGAAGCCCTGATGAGCATGAGGTAGTTTTTGCTCACTCTGTTATACATCTGCAATCACAAAGATAAAATCATGACCCAGGATTGAGTCCAGGTTCCCAACTGTCCAAAACCATAAAGCACACAAAATAAACCTAAACTTAACCCTTTCTTAACAAGCCAAGCTTTGATTATGACTCTACTCCAGCCTTTCTGTCATGTGCTGCAAAGCCATAAAGACAACTCACACATCATCACCGTGTGCCCAAGCCACGAGACAGAAGGCGCAGTTCCCTAGATGTCCCCTGCCCAGAAACCGTCAGCATCCGGAACCCTGATTCTGCAATTATCATTTCATCTCTCAATGCTGTAGTGCTTGCCTAGCGCAGTGAGGCTCTGGGTATAACCCACAGCAACACACACACACACTACAGATAAGTGTGGTATTCGTTCATGCATTAATTCGACAGACATGCATTGACCACATTTTATATATTAGGCAGAGGGGACAGAGCAGAGCAGGTTAGTCCCCACCTTCATGGAGCTGATAGTCTAGTCCGTGTGCTTAGAAGTGAGGAAGAAGCACTAACTATACGAACAAATACAATAAATGTAACTATATATAGTCTGCAGAAAAACCAAGTACAAAAAAAGCATTAGAGGATAAGGAAGCACCACTGGGCTTGGTCATGGACCCTTCCCTTCCAACAAACAGATATTAGAGCAAAGAACAAGTGGACATCACAGGAGAGAGCTATGAGTGTCTAGGAGGAAAGTGTCAAAGAGACTAGTCAGTGCAAAGGCTTAAGGAGCATCAAGGTCTTTGGAGCCAGAGTTAAAGAAATAAGGGGAAAGTAGTGGAAGGGGAGGCTGGAGCTGAACAGAGGGCCCTCAATACAGGCCTGCTGGGAACTAGCAAGAACCTAGACACACACACACACACACACACACACACACACACACACACACACACACACACACTGTAGCTGTCTGTGTGGTGCAGACCTATTCTACGTCTGCACTATCTAAGATACTCTCTGTATACTTTCTATCACACAAATTGTGGGCTGAGATGACTGTCCCATAAAGCACTCCCCCAGTAAGCTTAATCCTTAGAACCCAAGATGAGGAGTCAGGTGTGGTTGTCATCTGTCATCCCAGCAGGGATGAGGTGAGAAGCGGAGGAAGGCAGAGCTCTGAAGACCAGAGTGAAGACCAGGAAATTCCAGGCCAATGAGAGACCCGTCTCAGATAAAATGCCAGACTGACACTGGGGGTGTCCTCTGGCCTTGGCACATGCCCCACGCATGCACATGCTTTCACACAAACAAGCAGGCACATATGATCCAAAAATGAATGGGTAAACAGACACAAGCTGCTTACTGAGTGTCAAGTATAATCAGAGTTTCTAGAAACCAAGACCCATTTTACATTCTAAATCGACAGCCGTGTGGGAGGGGGTATGTGCTTAAATCTCTGGCCTTTTCCTTTTTAGTTCAAGATGAAATAAATTCCTGATTGCATGTGAAGCACATGGAGACTGTGTAAACAGCACATTAAACTCAATCACTCTCATGGGGGGCTTGTTTTCTATTCTACCTGGGAGGTTGAAAAATGCAACTTTTAATTTCTAAAATGGTATCTCACACAATCATCGCAATTATCATGCTATTCAACTCCAGAGGTAATTTAAACCATGGGTCAGTTCTCCAGCAAACAATCTATTTGTAATATGCAATTTGGGCTTGGATTGCAAGGATAAATATTATCCTCCAAACAAATTCAAGTTAAAAGTAATTCACAAATAATGGTGTGAAAAGAACATAAATAGTGTGCAGACAATATAATTGAAAAAAAGAAAAATTTTTGAAGAAATGAGAATCAATAATAGTTCTAAAAGATGGTAAATTGAATGGAGAGGAGGCTCAGTGGGTAAAGAGCACTTACTGCTCTTACAGAGGTTCTGGGTTTGGTTCCCAGCACTCAAACTCAGCAGCTCCAGGAGCATCTGACTCTCCCTCTGGCCACTGAGGACACTGCATACACTTGACATACAAATAAATCAAAAGATTTAAATCTAAACCAAAGATTGCAAAACATAAAATACATATCCAGATGTGGCATATGTGTAGACATGTGCTTGTGTGTTTCCAGAGTGCATGTGGTGGGAGGGGTGTCTAAGAACAAGTGTCACCAAAATGCTTGGGTTTGTCATGAAAGAACAATAGATGCTTAAAGGCAAAAATAATGATGTATATGGATATGCACCTCCCCAAACATCGCCTCTATCTGTAAATGCTACAACATGCCAGATGTTAAGAAAAGTGTTTCACAGATTTTGAACTCAAAGCACATAGGATGGATTACTTCTCTAACTTACAAATGTATCTGGGTGTAGTAGCACACACTTTTGATCCCTACATTCAGGAGGCAGAGACAGGTGGATCTCTGTGAGTTCAAGACCAACCTGGTCTGTAGAATGAGTTCTAGGCCAACCATGGTAGCATAGTGAGACCCTATATCTAAAATATGTTTCTTATGTATTGTATATTACATATATTATAAATATTATATAAAGAGAGAGGAGGAGGGAGAGAGAAACTGAATTGTTTCAGAGGAAAGGGTAGTTTTCTCATGATGAAGTCAGTGTGAGGTTATCAATCCTAAGATCTGCTTGTGTCCATGTCTAGCTGATACCCTTAGCCTGGCCTCTCCTCTTCAGATGGAATTGAGTTTTGCAATGCTCTGCCTGAAATTCACAGTCTCCCTGCTGGGTTTATTTCAAGCTTTTCATTCACGCCTAGTAGAAATGGAACCCAGACTATAGGGGGCCTACCCTTGTCAGAGTAAAAAACTAGTCTATAGGGATGCATTCCCAAGTTAATTTTCATCTCTAGGACAGATGAAGTAGTCTTTAAAAAAGAAAGGAAAATGCTGTGTGCATTTTTCAGATCTGTACTCTTTTTTCAAATTACACTATTTATTAATATTGGTGAGTGGGGTGTGCACTATTTATTAATATCGGTGAGTGGGGTGTGCATATGCCATGGTGCACACGTGGAAGCCAGAGGATTGCTTTGTGGGGCTAGGAAGCTCCTCCCACCTACCCACGGACCCAGGAGATCGCATTTATACCATCAGGCTTTCACAGGAAATACTTTTAGATGCTGAGCCATCTCACCTGCTGGCCCTTGTGTGTGTGTTCCTGAAATTGAGACAGATAACATAAGGATGAGAGAAAACAGATCATTCTCTTTCCCATGCAAACAAACACTCCTCAGCAAAATGCCAGCAACACAGAATCCACCAGTGCCTACACGCTACGGCCACAGTGAGTTTCCCACAATGGCACCCAAAGCACACTGTTGATGCTGTGGAACTGAAATGTCCCCTACAGGCTCGCTACTTCATGGCCACGGTGGACTGAACCTTGCACTGTGCCTTTCTTCCTTAATTTTTTTCTACAGTGGAAAAGCCTGCCCTCAGCTGTGGTCAGCTTAGTCCTCATTACAGTTCTCTTACCCGGCATCGTCTACTTATCTGGGTATTTTCCTTTGACACACAGTAACAATTTTTGTTAATTTCTTCTTGTCTCATGTCATCAGCCACATGGACTGACTTATGTCTTGGGGTCAGGGCAAGAAATGGAGCGGACAATTTAGTGCAGGAGCATGTGCCACTGCTGCTAATCCCAGGAGGACAGTGAGGCAGGTGAGCAGACACTGACCCTGACCCGATGTGCTTTGCCCTTGATGGTTGACTTCCCAACCGATGTCTTTTGGAAAAATTTAACCTTAAAGTTGGTGGTGGCGCTTGCTGCTGAAGACATGGGGTGTAGGAAGGAATCAGAAGGTGGATGAATTTGGTAGGAGGGATGGTAAGACTCTAAAAGGGTAGTATGCAATATGAAATATTGTATCACAGTAAGGAAGCATTTACTTCTACAAGTAATTTTTGTTCTAAAGATAAAAATGAAGTAGGGGCAGCAGGAGCTTGAAGCACCACGGTCTATGGGAAGCCATGCCCATAATGAGCCCACCTGCCCACCTCAATTAACACTAAGATGAGCCCCAGGCTTTCCCAGAGGCCCATCTCCCAGCTGATTCTAGATTCTGCCATGTAGACTTAGCTTTAGTTAACTTTAATTAACTTTAGTGCTAACCTTCACAAGGAAGAAAAGTGAACTCAATTCCAAACATAGGACAATGAGGAGGACGGACGGACAGTGAGCAGTGGGAGAGCTGCACAGTGAGAAAGCAGAGCCAAGGAGTTGGGCAGTTAGAAATTAGGGTGGAAGAGTCTTGTCAGAATTCCTACAGCTGTGGCCTCCACAGGCTAGGTGCTCAGCAAGGGCAAGGCTCAATGGAGCCGAGAGACCGGAGGGAGGGAGTCTTTGCCAGCAGATGTGATTTGTATATCTAAAAATTCCAAGTTTTCTGAATCAACTAGGAAAAAATATTACAAATGAGAGAATGAAAAACAACTCCCTAAAAGTATACGTTTAATGGGCCCAAACTCAGATCTTCCTTTCATAGACAAGCCCACACTACTGGTCAGAGCCAGTTAAAGCTGTTCTGTTGTCTGTTGTGTAAATAAAGTTTTATTGAAGTACAGTTATGTCCATTTGTTTAACAATGCTCTGTGTCTCGTTTGCCCTGCAACAGCAGAGCTGGATAATTGCAACTGAAGCTGTATCATCACTATCACCCTGACTGTTGTGTGTGTGTGTGTGTGTGTGTGTGTGTGTGTGTGTGCATGTGTCTGTCTGTCTGTCTGTGTGTATGTGTATGTGAGTGTGTGTCTCTGTGTGTGTGTGTGTGTGTGTATGTATGTGAGTGTGTTGTGTCTGCATGTGTGTATGTGTATGTGTGTGTCTGTGTGTGTCTGTGTGTGTGTGTATGTTTGCTTTCTGGCTAGGAATATTCTTCAGTGATAGAGTGGTTAAATATCTGGAACTAAAGAAAAATAGATGATGGATAGATTACTGATTTATTATTGAGTAATTGATGACAGGTAGGCAAATATACATGCATACATACATACATACATACATAGGTTCATGGATGGATGGATGGATAGGTAGGTAGGTAATAGATTGATATATAGATGGTAGAGAAAGAAAGATGACAGATGGGCATACCTTCTGATCCTTTATAGAAAGTGTTACAAACACTACTATTTACAAGTAATGTTTAGTATATTCTTAAAAACTCACCTCTACAACAATAAGAACCTTACATCAGGCTACTAGGTAAAAATCAGAGAAAATATGTGCAAAATCTGTATTTGAAGACCAGAAGCAGAGAAAGAGAGCTGTCTGAAATCTCACAGGCATCCAGGGGAGAGCTATGGGCCTGAGATGCTGTCAATCAAGGGATGGGCCTGGTGTCATAAGGAAGTCATAGATAATAAAAAGCCTAAATCAGGGCTCCTAGCAGAGCACATGTCAGTGCACTGGGAACAATGACAACCAGGGACAGATTTACAGGACGACAGAAACAGGAAAGGCATGCCAAGCAGAACTGAACACTGAGAAGATGGATTGATGGGACGAGAAAGACAAGAGGACACAGTTTCTGGTTCCCAAGGAAATGGACTGAACCATCTGGCAGCCTGACTCTGAAGTGAGAGGTTGAGCAGAATCCCCCATGGTCAGAATCAGAGTGAGTATCTGAATGTCCAATGTACAGAGAGAAGGTAGACAGACAGACAGACAGACAGACAGACAGAGGTGGAGATATTTAGGGAAATTTGTAGGAGGTGAGAGAAGGTGAGTGAAGAAAGTCCACCACATACTTAAAGGAAAATCTTTGATGAAATCTGTGACAATAAACAATGGAATACACTATTTTTTAAGAACAAATAAATACCCTTTCTCTTAAGCATTTAACCAGTTTCTATTGCTTATAACTGAAGCTCTAACTAGTACAGATGTGTGGTAACATGGGGGACAAAACCTTCTAATCACCATCAGTTATTTACTTAACAGACATTTATGGGGTGCCTTAAAAAAATACAGTCTTGTATACAGCAAATAGGATCATTTTAGAAAAACACTGTTCAGGTCTTCTGTCATGAGTTTTTACAACAACAACAATAACGAAAAACTGAACTATGTAGCTAAACTAAAAATAAAAGTGTTCTTTATTTTGTTTTGTTTCGTTTTAAGACAGGGTTTCTCTGTGTAGCCCTGGCTATCCTGGAACTCGATCTGTAGATGACGCTGGCCTCCAACCCAGATCTTCCTGCCTCTGACTTGCCAATGCTAGGACTAAATATGCACCGCCATGTTCAGCAATACATGATTGAACTGAAGGTGAATACTGCCTATCACTAGTGGTCATCATAGTAAATCCATAAGCTGGGCACACTTACAAACCCCAAGCTTTCTTGTTCCACACTGCCCTGCCTGGTGTTTATTCCAAGAGCGTGCCTATGGTTTGAAGGTCTTCAACATGTTCCTGCTGTCCCTCAGAACAAAGACTTTTTTGCATCTGCACTGCACAGCGCATCAGGGAGGAAGGACATAGCAGCAAGCCCTGCTCACTGACAGAGTGGACATGCCTGATGGTCCTTGGCTTCATCCCAGCCTCTCCAGATGCTGCTAGCCACCTTCTCAGACTCTCCTTCAGCTAGAGAGGGCACGGGACTAGATCCTGTCTAGTAGGCATGTTCTATGTGATTTCTGAGTCTACTAGAAGGAGCTGTTTGGAAAAAACACCCTCTCAACCCTCCTGCTGTCAAAGGGTAAATGTGATGGTCAGTGCTGTGGGAAGAGTCTTGAACTCTCATGTGACCTTGAGAATGAAAGCCATGGAGTGAGCATGGAAGCTTGAAGGAACGAAGTCCCAAACAACTGACAACTGTGTGTTACTGCTACACCCTGGTGCATGTCTGTCTATCTGTCTGTCTGTCTCTGTCTCTGTCTCTATGTGTGTGTGTGTGTGTGTGTGTGTGTGTGTGTGTGTGTGTATGCCTATGAATGTGTTTGTATGTCTATGTGAGCCATAGCCCTGCCCGTTCTGCGTCTAAGTCCTCATTGCTAGATTGCTAGTCTCTTTCCCAAATTTATTATTATTCAAATTTGTTTATACACTATGTTGTGGTCATGTTCTTGCCTCCCCCAGAGTCTCTTAATGAACTGAACGTTTTACAGGAGGAGTGAAGAGAAACAAACTATAGACCTTGCCTAAGGAGGAGGAAGAAGAGGAGTATAGGGAGGAGGATGAAGGAGAGAGGAAGGAGGAGCCAGCAGGACAAGATGGCACACACCTGAAATCCCAGGCCCTCAGTGGTTGGGGAAGCTGCAGCAGGCAGATCCAGAATTTGAAGCCAGCCTGAGCTGCATGGTGAGATCCAGTCTTAAAGTAGCGGGAGTTGGGGAAGTGTCTCACTGAACTTGGAACACTTGGCTAGCACACAGGAGGCTCTGGATTCAAGCCCACTAAAAACGTGTGTGGTTCTTTCTCCCCATCGGCCATCTCTATGAGGTAATTCTGCAAGGAGCTCTAAGTTTCCTCCTCATACTCGTCGTCAACTGGGAAACTCAGGGCACACAGAAGCAATCCCGAAAGCCCTGAAGTCAGCCAGAGCGGGAGTCAGTCCTGAAGCCTTGTTGTGAAGAAAAATAGTTGTCAAGTTACGCTTTGAAGGGAGGAAAATAATGAAAGTAAGTGAGCACAGCTAAGAGAACTGAAACGGATTATCCTCCTGAAATGGAATGATTAAATATGCTAACACACTCGAGACGCTGTTCTCTGGCCCTAGGCCTTTGTGCGCAATGATTTGTTCTTTGTTTGAGAAGTTGTACACTTGTTTGGCAGTGTTTTAAATGATTAAGAAGCAGAGAGATACAGGCCTGCAGAGGAGAGGGAGCGGCGTCATATTTTATTGCAAATCCGGCCTGACTTAAAAGTCAGACCAAGCTTCTAATCAAAACATGAACTAAGGAGTGAGCTTAGAAATATTATTAATCATTAATAGGGAGTACTTAAGGTTATGAATTCTTTAAGCCTTCAGAAGAACTTCTGGAAATTCTAAGGCCACAGTAAAAGACTGCATATTTTATTTATTGAGGAGTCTGTATGTGTGTGTGTGTGTGTGTGTGTGTGTGTGTGTGTGTGTGTGTGTTAGAGAGAGAAAGAGACACAGAGAGAGAGAGTCAGAGTCTGTGGGCACACGCACACTACTGTGCACAGGTGTGGAAGGAGAGAGAATAATTTTCAGGAGTCAAGTCTCTCCTTTTACTGTGAATTCTAGGGATCGAACTCAGTCATCAGGCTTAGCAGCAAGCACCTCTGCCTGTTAAGCCGTCTTGCCAGTCCCATCAAGTCATTTTAAATAAATATTTAAAATAGTATCATGGTCAAGATGTTGTAAAGGAATTTAATGGATTCCTCTGTGAACAGCTCCAGAAAACAAGGCACATCACAGGTCACTTGATTTGCATAGTGCAGTGACCTGTAACCTGTGACTTCAGTCAGGTCACTGCACTGGAGGCTGTAGCATTGAAGCTGAAGTTCACTCTGACAGTTAGTGTTTAAGTGTGGCTAGAGGCTGTCTTCTCTAGTGAGGGACCATGGCCATGGCCCCAGTGCAGCTTAATTCTCAAGTCTTAGCCTGGCTTTAGCACATCTCAACCGTTTTTAAAAGCTGAACCAAGTTTACATGTGCACTCGCTAGTTTTATGTCAACTTGACACACACTAGAGTCATCAGAGAGGAGGGCCTCAACTGAGAAAACGCTGGACTGTAGGCGAGCCTGTAAGGCATCTTCTTAAATAGTTACTGGGTGCAGAGGACCCAATCCACTGTGGGTGATGCTGTCCCTGAGCAGGTGGTCCTGAGTCCAATAAGAAGGAAGGCTGAAAAAGCTATGAGGAGCAAGCCAGTAAGCAGCACGTAACCCCTCCGAGGCCTCTCTATCAGCTCCTGCCTCTGTGTTCCTGCCCTGTTTAAGTTCCTGTCCTGACTCCCTTTGATAATGACCTGTGTATGGAAGCTTAAGCCAAATAAACTCTTCCCTCCACGAGTTGCTTTGGTCACAGTGTTTCATCACAGCAATGGTAACCCCAGCTATTCTGAGTCAATACAGTGTAAACCTCCAAAGAAGAAATTCCACTTCCCCGTGAGGTAGCTGAGACTACAACCTCAGGTATCAGGCTTCTGTCTATGGTGACTGCATCAGCTCAGGGTCGGGGTCTTTATCAGCCTGCTTCAGGAAAAGCTGCTAAGACCAAATGAGAGATACTTTATGTCCATTGTGCACCACAGGGAAGGGAATGAGAACACCAGTGAGCTCATGAAGCGGCTATCCCTACTACATAAGCAGGGTCGCTGATTGACCCCTATCCCTACTACATAAGCAGTGTCGCTGATTGACCCCTATCCCTACTACATAAGCAGTGTCGCTGATTGACCCCTATCCCTACTACATAAGCAGGGTCGCTGATTGATCATGGCAGTCAGACAAGGACTTGAGAATCTTGTTTCTTCTGGCAGCCCTAAGCAGGGGCTGAAGTCTAAAACCTGCAAGCATCTGAGCCAAGTTAGAGTTATAATTCTCACCAATCAGAACTCAGGGATTAGGGACTTTCCCAAGTGTTCCATCATTGTCAACTGACATTGAATGTAAGTGTTTTTGCTCAACCAATCAAATTCACTTGTTCCTTCTGTTGTTAGGAACAGGCATTTTGTTTTAAGTAATCATTGTTGCTTAGAGAGGGGTTGGTAACAGGTATGCTTTGGGGAAAATAGTGTTGCTTACAGAGGGAGTAGGTCAGCTTAGGTAAAATAGAGTCTGAAGTCAAAATAATCTTATGTCAATTTGACATACAAACTAGAGCTATCCAAAAAGAGAAAATCTTAATTAAGAAGATAGTTCCATAAGATACGGTTGCAAGGCATTTTCTTTTTCTTTCTTTCTTTCTTTTTTTTTTTTTTTTTTTTTTTTTTTTTTTTGGTTTTTCAAGACAGGGTTTCTCTGTATAGCCCTGGATGTCCTGGAACTCACTTTGTAGACCAGGCTGGTCTTGAACTCAGAAATCTGCCTGCCTCTGCCTCCCAAGTGCTGGGATTAAAGGCGTGTGCCACCACTGCCAGGCGAAAAGCATTTTCTTAATTACTGATTAATGGGGGAGAACCCAGACCATTGTGGGTGGGGCTGGTGGTCCTGGGTTCTACAAGAAAGCAGGCTGAGCAAGCCAGGGAGAGAAAGCCTATAAGCAGCTTCCCTCTGCAGCCTCTACATCTGCTCCTGCCTCTAGGTTCCTGCTGTGTGTAAGTTCCTCCCCAGACTTCCTCCAGTGATGAACACAATGGAAGTGTAAGCCAAATAAATCCTCTCCTCTTCAACTTACTTTTTGGTCACGGTGTTTCATTGCAGCAATAGTAACCCTAAGACAGGAGACAATGTGTATTCAGCTCACAGTTTCAGAGGGTTCCATTCATCATGACGGGAGGGCATGGCAGACCAGAGAAGCTCACACCACAGTATCCAGAAAGCAGAAAGAACAGGCCACTTTATAGTAGATAGGTAACAGATGGTAACAAGGCCAGAACAAAATATAGTTCCCAATGACACACCCTAGGGACTTCACTCTTTTGGATACCAACCCCTATTAAAGTCTATTCACATTTTGACTCCATCAGTGCATTAATCCATGAATGATGTCAGAGCCCTCCTGGTCTGTTCCAGACACACCCATGGTTCTCAGTCCGATGAAGCTGATAGCCGACACTGACTTCAGACTTCGTGCATATGAAAATTCACTACTCCTCCAGAAGGCTGACTGTCTAGACTGTCTAAAATAGAGGGGGAGTCCTCTACAAAGCTGGAAAGAACATAAAAATGAAACAAACATTGACCAACAGTCACAGAGGCTAAAGGGTGGTGATAATTCTATGCATCACAGTATCATGGCCATGAAGTGGAACACAGACTCTACTCTTGGAAACACTGGGTAAGTCCAAATACAATAAGGAATTTGGTTAACTACATCTTGACAAAATCAGTTGCTTCATTTGCACAGATGCACCTTGGAAATGGAAGATCTTGGTGATGGGGAAACTAGAAGTGGGACATGCTAAAACTCTGCATTATCTGTGTGACATCTCTGCTGATCTAAAACTACTGTAAGACAAGACAAAAAGCTTATTTTAAAATAGCCATTGGGGGCTGCCTGGGTCCATTGGTAAAGTACTTGCGCCGCAAATGGGAGGACCTGAGTTCAATCCCCAAACCCACATTAAAAAACAAAACAAAACAAGCACAGTGGTCCAGGCTGGTAGCCTCACATTGTAGGCAGGAACAACAGGATCCCTGGGATTGCTGGCCAGTCTAGAGCAGTGGCTCTCAGCCTTCCTAATGCTGTGGTCCTTCAACACGTTCCTCATGCTCGAGTGACCTCCGATCATAAAACTTTTTATTGTTACTTCACAACTGTAATTTTGCTACTGTTGTGAATAATAATATAATATCTGATTTGCAGGATATCTGATTTGTGGCCTTGTGAAAGGGTTGTTTGACCCTCAAAGGAGTTGCAACCCACAGGTTGAGAACTGCTGGTCTAGATTAATTAATTAGCAAGCTTCAAATTCACTGAGAACCTATTTCAAAAACTAACGTGGAGAAAAACTGAGAAAGACACAGGTTGTCTTTCTCCAGTCTGCACACGCACACACACACGTTGGGGGGGGGGGGGGGGAAGGGAGGACAGGAAGGAAGGAAGGAAGGAAAGAAGGAAGGAAGGAAGGAAGGAAGGAAGGAAAGCAAATGTACTGCCTATCTCTCACAGCATTGTTATTACGAAAGATAATACATTACTAAAGTGCTTAGCATCTAATTACCAACAAAGAGCAGCTGTGCCATGCACTACTTCATCTTGACCTGAAGATAACTTGTCTCTTACCCCATCACTGCCTTTTATTACACAGATCAGGATAACCATGGAGCAGAAAGAACAACTCATTCATTAGGGACAGGGAGCAGAGCAGCATAAGGAATACAGTAGGTGCCATAGTTCTGCATTCACCTGCACATGCACACCACCTGCACACACACGCACACATGCACGTGTGTGTGCGCACACACACACACACACACACACACACACACACACACACCTTCTTCTCTCAGAACAGAGAACTGCAGCTGCTCTCCCACTCTGCTGTGGCAAGTTTTTACTGGTTCCTACCAAGATTTACTGTCAACAGCCACATACGTAGCAGCTGTTTGCAGTTCTTATCCTCTGCCGCTTCTTGAATGTCAAGGCTCTTAGCTGGCTAGGCTTGTTTTAGGTATTCGGGGAGGTCTTTTGCACAGTATCATCTATTCAGCTGCCCCTCCTCCCTCCAGCTTTCTTTGTCTGGGGACAGATAGGATGAATCCAGGGCGTCACCTAGCTAGGGTCGAGTCAACTTTGCATCTTATGGTCTGTAATCGTGATTCTGGGAGTACCTTCCATTGTCCCTTTCCTGATGGCCCCTGGCCTCGTTTTGTGGTATATGTAGATTTTGGAATTGAGTGTGTCTGGATTTGCTGTCCTTTTGGAGCCTAGCTGGCAAAGCCACCGATATCAGTCTAAAGGCAGGTTTTCTTCTACCCAAGTGTTTTGTACATCTTGCCTTTGTTCCTCATTTGTAATCTTGCCTAGGTAGACTTGCTGAATAAGTTCAATGCCCACAGGGACATATTCATCACTGAGAGGTGACAGCCAAAGCACCGCTGCAGAGAGAAAAAGAGCTTGGGCTTCTGTCCCCTCTGAGCAGCGGCAGTGACAACCTTGGGGTGTCCACTATAGGAGTGTATGACAGATACAAGGGTCATAACAGACACCAGGTCTTGTTTTCTGCTGTTGCTTTTGGTTTTTGTTTTGTTTTGACAAATCTGTTTTTCCTGTGCAACCTTAAAGAAAAAATTGTATACTCAGAGTAGACACTAATGTATTTCTGGATCATTAACTCTGATTCCTACGTGCCATCAAGATGGCTCAGTGGATAAAAGTACTTGCCAAATCTAACAATCTGAGTTCAATCCCCAGCAACCACACTGAAGAATGAGAGAACAACAAGCCCCTGCGGTTACCTACTGACTCTCACGGGCACGCACACACACACACACACACACACACACACACACACACACACACACATCAGGGATGATAGAAGCTGCCTGTGTGTGAGTAGGTACTCAGCAAGCAGTTTTAAGCAAACTTCAGGAAGAGAGAAGCCTTTCTGAGCAAAGGGTTAGACTCAGGATTTGACCTTGGCATTTCCATCTTTCTTAAATGGAAATTTTCTAAGCAAAATATTATTTTCTGACTCTTATGACCCTTCCTGCCAGAAACTCAGCTCCATGCAGCTGAGGAGCACAAGGACTCCCCAGCAACTGTCACAAGCCAGGCCCTGAGGGCATCCCTACTAACAGCCAGTGTGGAATGTTACAGCAGCAAGCCATTACTCCAAGTGATCGTCATGTAGTAAGTCAACACTCCCTCTACTCTACCCTCTCTAAAAGGTTGTGACTACTCTTGGTCTCACTGTAAATAAGAAAAGGCCTGGTGAGGAACCAGCACACAGCTGCTAATGGCAGGCAGGGACTGCAGGCAGTCCACACACATCTGTCCTCAGGATGCCTGGGCTGAGTTTCGGTGTATGCAGAGCCTCCAGCTAGGGCTTCAACCAAGATGAGGTCAAAGAAGGTAAATTTCTCACACAGGCCACAAAGAAAGCATGTCAACCTCTGTGCAAAGCAAGCATCAGAGAAGCACATTGCTGGTGCAAACACAGAAGCAAAATGCTGGCCCAAACAAGTTTGCTGCCAGTCTTTTCAGTCAGCGTAACAAGGAGTGGCCATTGTCAACTTACGACTCATGCTACAGCAGAACTGAGTGCCCCTTTAGCCTGCTGACCTCCGGACTTCTGGTCACCTGTAACAAGCTGTAATGTTTAATCCACTATTTGCTACGTGCAGCCAAAGGCATCCTTAATGAGAAAGCTAACAGTAGAACTTCTGAGGTCTTTCAAGAGGAACCCAAGAATATTATTCAAAGATTATTTATATCTGGGACTGCACAGGCAGAGGCTTGGACTGCTCTCCCCAGCGTCATGTAAAGAGTGTCTCCAGGGTCATGTAGGAAAGACTGGGAAGAGACAAGAGGACTTTGAAGCTACTGTAATTTTCAGCTTATAAAAAATAAAGTGTAAGGCTGTAGCTCTAGTACAGTTGGTAGAGTGTTCGCCCAGCATACACAAAGCCCTGAGTTCCAACCCCAGCACCATTCCAGCACTAGGGAGATGGAAGCAAAATGATCAGAAGTTTGAACTAATCCTCGAATCTACCTACCTTATCTCAAAAACATAAACAACTAAAAATAAAGAAAAGGGAAGGAGAAGAGGGTGAGTGAGAGGTGGAGGGAAAGAGGAGAAAGAAAGGGGGAGGGGAAGGGAAGGAATGGAGAGAGAAGAGGGAGGGAAAGGGGAACGGGAGAGAGGGGCAGGGGAGAGAGAAGGGGAAGGGGGAAAAAGGAAGAGAGAAGGGAGAGGGAAAGGGGAGGAGGGGAGGAAATGGGAGAAGAGAGGAGAGAGAAAGGGAGGAGAATGGGAGAGGAGGGGAGAGAGAAAAGGGAGGGGAAGAGAGGGAAGGGAGAGAAAGGGGGAAGGGAAGGGGAGGAGGGGAGAGAAAAAGGGGAGAGAAGGGAAGAGAATGGGGAGGAAAGGGAAGGGGAGGGGAAGGGGAGATGAGGAGAGAGAAGGGGAAGGAAAGGGAGAGGAGGGGTGAGAGAAGGGGGAGGGGAAGAGGAGGAGGAGAGAGAAAAGAGGGAGAAGAAGGGGAAGGAGGAGAGAGAGGAGGGAAGAGAAAAGGAGAGAAAAGGGCAAGGGGAAGAGGAGAGGAGAAGAGAGAGAATGGGGAGGGGGAGGGGGAAGGGGAGAGAGAAGGAAGAGGGGAAGGAGGAGAGGGTAGAAGGGGGCAGAAACTTTGGCCCAAGGCCATTTGTGGATGTCATATGCTGGACCCTAGGTTTTTCCTCCTTTCAAGGCAGTAAGGGCTGTCCCTGGTTGATTCTGGAAGCTTGACATTTTCCTATTGGCACCACTCAGCCTCATTCATGCTTTCCTGTTCTGTTCCTGTGACTACAGGTACTACTGACCAAAGGAAACTAAGGGGAATTCTAATATGTGTTTTTGTTTGAGGTTAAAATTCTCACCAGGACATTATAGATGCTGCTTTGGATGAAGCTGGGGGTGGGTCTGACTCCTCTCAACCCTACATCCCCAGAGCCTGTGTGTGTATCTTCCCATCTCCCCAAGTCAGAGAAGATTATTAGCAGGTTTGGGACTTGGCCTCAACAGTGACTGGGAAGGTGTCTATATTGCTTGTGTTGCTATGGGTTATTGGTGAGAGAACATACAGAAAAAGGATTTTTTAAGAATAATCCTGTCAGAGTTGGATGTTTTAGATGTGTGCAGACTTCGTATATCTGAGTAGGCTCTCTGTCCCCCACTCCCACTCGTGCAGTTGTATAAGGTCCCTATTCTCTCAAGTCTGTCTCTTAACTGATGGTGTCTGGGTGAGTATAAGGAACTGCAACAGGATGATGAACCTGTCTTCTCTATCCTGCCATCCATCCTGGCCCACCAGCACCTCCTTCCTCAAACTTTCACCCCCACCCTCCCCACTAACCAATTAAACAAGGTGTGGGGAAAACTGTGAGGCCTTTGATGCAATCTTAACATGGTTTATCCTTCAGGGTGGGATGAATCTCTGAGAACCAGGAAAGCCTTCCTACAGCTCAAACCACCATGGTTCAGGAGACACAAGGAAAGGGCCAAAGGTACACTGGTTTCATGAGTCCTCAAGGCGGTAAGCCCTGATTATGGCATCCATGAGGAGATGAAAGATGGCCAGCGGCCTCCTTCTTGAAGTGGCTCCCAGCAAAGGTGCTGCTGGGGATGAGGGCACACGAAAGGGAAGTGAACATCTGCATTCACCAGTCTCTGCTTTCTGACTGTGGATGTGATGTGCAGGGCACACATTTGACACTTCTGTTGCCATGTTTTCACCACCATGACAGACAGTAAACCTTCTTAAGTTTGGTGGGTATTTTATCATAGCAAAGAGAAGGGTGCACAATGCAGATACCAAGAAATAATTGCTAGCATTGATGCTTTTATTAGCATTGATACCCTTATTAGCATTGTTAATATTATATAAATATTCTCAATACATCATACTGATAGTTCTATCAGTATAAAAGATGAATTCTTAGCGTAGCCACACCCTCCTTACTGCTGTCTGTCTTCCCTCCCCTTAAGTATGGTTATGACCTTCAACTTGCTTCAACCGGAAGAATGTGGCAAGGTGAATGGGATGGCTACAGTACACAGACTGTGGCAACAATGTTGCTGGCATCTGTCTGCCCTTTGTTGACACATCCTTTGAAGACAGAAAAGACAAACTAGAAATCCTGTGTTGAAAGGAGCTTCGAGTGAGTAAAGTGGGAATCTAGGGCTGGAAAGATGGCTCAGCAGTTAAGAGGCCTTGTTATGTAAGCATGTCAACCAGTATTCAGATTGTAGCACTCTGGTAACAAGCCCAGCCCCACAAACAGCTGATTTGATGCCCTCTTCTGGCCACTGTGTGTACCTGCGTCTATGTGCACATACCCACATAATCTTAATTTAAAATAATTCTTTTTTTAAAGGGAGGAAAAGAAAAGGTGACTTGTCCTTAATTCTTTTTATATTTTAGTCTCCTGGAAGTCACAGAGATCTGCCTGCCTCTGCTTCCCAAGTGCTGGGATTAAAGACATTTCCCATCATGCCTTGTCCCATTAAGTATTAACAACCAGTTGTCCAGCCAAAAACGTAAAATAAGCCATCTTCCCATTTTTCAAGTGTAATTTGCCTTCTCGGTGTTTCCACCACAAATGATACTTTCGATTGCTAAGAAGTTCTGTGCTAACCAGATTCCAAACTAGCTAGGATGGATGGTGTTGGGTTAAGAGGCTGCAGAGGAAATCTTGCCCAATGGATCCTAACCAAGGTGCTCATAAAGCCAACACCAGGCTCTAATTTGCTGAGACCCGAGGGGATGCATCTCTGGGGAACCGAGGGAGAGGGAGCGCCCATCTCACAGCTGCTGCGGAACCAAGCACAGCCTTAACTGCAGAGATAAACAGCTTCTCACAGCCATAAATACTTTTTTTTCTCTTCAATGTGCGCTGGGGGATGAGAATCTGGTTATAATTGGATGTGTTGCAATATTGCTTTTCATTTACAATTACAGCACGGAGGAAATGAAAAGGAGTGGCGTAAGGTTTGAGAGCAGCAATTAGGCATGGTGCTCATCACAGGCCGCTCCTCTCCCCTTCCCCCAGCCCCTCCCTGCCAGGTACCTGCAGTGCGGGGAACTGGGTACCCAGGGAAGGGGAGGGCTCTGTGACATTGGTACTATGGTCCTTCCTCTGGCTGACTTTCAAAAAAGGGCAGAATCATTCAGCTTTTAGGCTGGGTTTTACCCATCTCTGACAGTTTTTGACATAATTATCCACACTCTGGAGTGAAGAAGAAAAATGATAATTGGGTGGAAGACTGCTTGCCCAGCATGCCAGAGCCCTGGGTTTGATCTCTAGCACCGCACAGGACTAGGCATGGTGATGCACACCTGTAATTGCACACAGGAGGTGGGAAGGACAATCAGAAATTCAAGGTCATGCTCTACTACTTAGGAGCTCTAGCCTTCCTGGTGAGATCCTGTCACAGAACAAAAACTTTGCATAAGGAGGCGTAAGCTGAAATCCCAGCACAGGGGTGGACGAGGCAGGAAACTGGCTTGTTCCATTTCAGCTTAAGTTATTCAGCAAGAATTTGCCTCAAAACAAAACAAAAATATATATACATATGTATATATACATATATATGTGTTTATATATTTTATAGACTCTATATTATCATATATACACATGTATACATACATATTTATATATTTTATAGACTATATATTGTCATACACATATATATTGCACATAAAATTACATTCAGAACATAATGTTTAAGAGAGGCAGTAGCTTACTGTCCCACTGGCTTGTGTGTGCTAGGTTTGTTTCATGAGGTGCTAATCCTGTAGGTTCATGGGTCACTCCTCAGGGCTCAAACTTGAAGGTGACAAGCTAAGGACACTGACATGGTAGGTAAAAGCTCCAGTTTGATGTCTTCAGAATTAAAGATCTCTGCTACCTTGACTCAAGAGAAGCATTCAAGAAGTGAGGGGAAATTGGCTTCTTGGTATGAGAGCCCACGGAAGTGAAGTGTGGTTCAGTTTACCTGCTTCTGTCTTTCCCAATCTCTGGGGGTCTTCATGCCACCTGTGCTTTTGTGACTCCATACTGCTGTATTCAGAATCCAGCCTGTTCTAAGTCGCAGCTACTGTGATTATAAATTTAACTTAGACCTTCCTCTCATGTTATAATTGTCTTTAGAAGGGAATTCAAGATCAATATATCACACTCTCCTACTTTATTGGTTAGGGTTGAAATAAATGTGTTTATGCGGCTCCACACTGATTGCATTTTCAATAACATGTTTTAATGATAGTTTCCCTTTTGCATCCAAAATATTTTAAGGCCATGAAGTGTTGGACAAATTGTAGTTCCTGCAATGAGCCATTGCAGCAGACAGCCCATACATGAACTGCTAGAAACTGGAGCCATGCAGGGTGTGGTTTTATAGACTCACAGCAAGACGCTTGTCTACACTGACCCTGTCTCTGGACCGTTGCATACTTTTGAATACACACTAAGAGTTCTGGTGAATGAGTGAAATTCTGCCCACAGTAAGAAAAAGAAAGAAACTAAACCAGGCCTGGAAGTACATGTTTGCAAACCCCAGGAGACTGAGACAGGAGGATCTCAAGTAAAAGGCTAGCCTGGGCAACTTGATGAGACTCTGTCTCTTAAAAAAAAAAAAAAAAACTAAAAACAGGGTTGTCTTGGGCCTGGAGAGATGGCTCAGCTAGTAGTAACCTTGCTGTGCAAACATGAGAACTAGAGTTCAGATTCCCAGTACCTGTGTTAAAATCTGGCTGGGGGCACTGGCCTACCTGTAATCTCAGTTTTGAAAGAAACAGAGACTGTGAGTCCCCAAAACAAGCTGGCTAGCCAGACGAGCCAAAGTGGTGAGCTCTGGGTTTATCAAGGATTGGTGCCTCAGTATTTAATCACTCTCAACCCAGGGCCTCTATAGCTACATGGAGACAAATGTAAAGACGCCTGTACATACATATACATGCAAATATGCATGCACACCCCCACAACACACACAAGATCACTCTGTCTCAGAATAAAAGTTTATGGCATCCCCAAGAGGCAAGAGAGAGCCATCACCTTCATCGAGGTGGCATGGCCTCTAAACACCTGCAACTCAGGCAGTGAGGCAACAGCAGCTGCCACCAAGATGGCAGCCACAAGTGCTATACCCTTCTCGGGCAGTGACAGTCCGCAGCTCTATTTACTACATACAACACATGCTTGGCATTGATATCACTATCTTAATGCTGCTGTTTAATTGGTCCTTAATAAAAACTCTGGCTTTCTGCATTAATTACAATAGTGATTAGCAACTACTGGCCTAATAGCTCATCATGGTTTAAATGGAAACAAACAAACAGCAACAACAACAAACCAAGTTTCTGGGTAGATTAGGAACTGTATTCAGCACTGACTGGCAAATCCCCAAAGACTGCACAGGCTTAAATGAACTGGCAGTGTTTCTAGTCAGCAAGATAGGCCAAGGCTACAAGTAGGTAAGTCCTATCCTTCTAGTACTTTCTTAGTATACAACTTCTATCCATAGGCCTGCCTTATGGTGACAGAATGGCTGCTAGGAACTAGATAGCACATCCATGTCCAGGCAGGACAAACAGGTGTACTTCTCAACTGATTCGGTTCAGGTCTTTCACAAATAGAACTCATGTCGCCTTTACTGTCATTGTGGGTGTTATGTTGACATCGTGCTGTTATTTTGGCATGGCAGATAAAGCTATCCTGTGTATTGTCAGTATCGGTGTCTCACAGTCTCATTAGTCAGCACATATATTTGTTCCATGTGTCTGTCCACTCTGACACTCTCTCTGCTCTTCATCCTAACCCCCCACCACGTAGCAGGCAGGTACTGCACCACACTGTCATGGTGTTCACTGAAGGGCTGGATCAGCTGCAGAACAAACGCTATGAGATAGAAGAGATTCAAGATACTGGAAAGGATTTCCTTCCAGCCATGTCAGAAAGTCATTAGAGACACCAACTCTTTACACCAACATAGAAAAATCTTTCATGGCCATCTTGCTTGTTTTCAGCCAATGGCCGATGTCCCAGTTGATTTTTGTCTACTTGAAACAAACTAGAGTCACCTGCAATGAAATAAAAATAAATGCCTCCTTCAGATTGCCTATAGGCCAATCTTATAAATGATTGATGTGTGTGGTGTGGTTCAGTCCACAATGATACCACCCCTGGGTAGATAGCCAGGGAGGTATATGAAAGCAAGCTGAGCAAGCCATGATGAGCAAGCCAGTAGTTTTCCCCCGTGCCTGCTGCTTCAATGCCTGCCTCTAGATTCCTGTACACACACACACACACACACACACATCCTCAGTGTTATTTGACGAGTGTAGTGACTGTTCTTGGTTGTCAATTAACTCCATCTGAAATTATTTAAAACCTATGTGGCTAGGCAACCCTGTAAGGGATTTTTTTCGTTTGTTTGTTTGTTTGTTTGTTTGTTTGTTTGTTTGAGACAGGGTTTCTCTGTGTAGTCTTGGCTGTCCTGACACTCACTCCGTAGACCAGGCTGGCCTCGAACTCAGAAATCCACCTGCCTCTGCCTCCCAAGGGCTGAGATTAAAGGTGTGTGCCAGATTTTTCTAATCAAATCATTTGAAGTAGGAAGACTCACTTTTAATTCAGTTTGGGACATACCTTTTGTTGGCAGCCTATATAAAGGACACGGAAAAAGGAAGCCCTCTTTTTGCCTGCTTGTTCTTGCTCTCTCTGGCAAGTCCATTCCTTCACTGGCATTAGAGACTACTTACTTCTTTGGAATTCTGGTGAATACTGAAGATGAGCTGAGACACCCAGTGTAGTAGACTGAACAACTACCAGATTCTTTAACCTTCCAGTGTTGGACTAGCTAGATCACTGTCTGTTAGCCATTCCAATTAATCCCTTCTATCTATCTATCTATCTTTCTATCTATCTATCTATCTATCTATCTATCTATCTATCTATCATCGACAGAGATTCAATTTATCAGTTATATTCCTGTCGAGAAAACTGACTAGTGGGGTAACATGACCAGATGAAGGAGCAGTTCTTGGTTCCAGTTAATTCTGTGAGTCAATCCATGTAGTGGCTCAGACTTCTGAAGGGAGCCTGACCCAACTAAGATGTGAAACCCTGTTTGTTAGCTTTCTAGTTCCTGCCTGAGAAAGATGATGTGACAGTAAGAACTCCAGCAGCCACACTGAACCCTGAGAGACTGTGGTTCTGAAAGCCTACCTCTCAGAAGGAAAATAAGAAGCCTGAGTCTTTGATAGTCATAAAGTTGCTTTACCATTTCTAAACTCCTATCTTGGACTTCTGCTAGGTTAAACAAATTAAAACCATTATTATTTTAGTTTTCCTTTATACACTACAGAGCCTTATTGTAACCAAAGAATAACCTTAGCTTAGAGATTCAGTTTTGCAGATATGTTGATACACTGACTTGGCAGTTCTCACCCCTAGCATGCAAACATCACCTGAAGGTTCTTCGCAGTGTAGCTCTTTGCAGTCCATCTGCAGGGATCCTGGCATTCCCTATGCTCATGGGAGCCTCCCTGGGAATCATCTTCTTAATTTTCTTCTTCAGGCCTGAAGCAAAGGAGCCACTAGGAACTGAGTCATCTCTGTTTTCTTTTTTATGAAGCCAAAAGTTCTACTCCCAAGCACCTCTAAATGTGCATTTGCCTGATTTTTCTTATAATTTTTTGGCAGTGTGCCCTTCCACATCTGCCACCATAAGAGTCCTTGCTAAGTTGCTAATGTAGGCTTTCCACCCTGGCGGCGAGCCATGCGATGCACACAAACCCAACACGGAAGGCTCTGCACTTTGTCCATGTTTCCCCTTGGTCGTCATTGCCAGAATTTCCTCAGACAAATAGCTCAAGAACACACTGCAGGTTCTGGGGATGCGAGTGGAGGCCTATGACTTTGATTTTTCTGAAGGGTACACAGCGCTTCTCCCCTGCACTGTATCACTGGACTCGTTATCTCTACAGATCAGTCCACACAACAGCCAACCATCAAGGTTTCCCCTTCAATTCCAATCAGACCACATATTTTCCTCTTCTGAGAGGCACACAGCAATCTAATGTCACTGGGCAGCAGCTGTTTTTACAGCAACATCCTTTCTCCTATGCTGTAACTACAGTGAAGCACCCTAGATCTGACTTAAAAATAACTTTCTCTCCTCAGCCCCTAGTTGTACATTTTTCTTGTGGTATTGCCGCAGACCCTCTGGGTCCCTTGTGTGTGTGGAACGAGTCTCTGGAGCAGGTGGGCAAGGCATCAGTGGGAATTGACAGACTGGACACAAGGGAGTGTGGATCTGAATGTAATTTGTCAAATTGAGCATCAAACTTTTTATACAGAAGAAAATAGGGAAGTTGGGTGACACACTGGCAAGGCACAAAGAGGTTACTGGATTCTAAAACAAAGGAATATAAACATGGAAGAACTGGCAGGAACCAACTGGGGTAAAACTCAATGTTAACAACTGGGATCAAAAACAGCTCCACCTAAGGTCCACTTAATCTTAGAAGCCAGGGGCAAGGGCTTCCTGCCCTTGCCATAGCTCCTACTCTAGTCTATTGTGTGGTCCACCTTCCCCCAGGCCATTGTAAATACTTGTTTGTGTATGGGTGTAACTCAGCTACCTATAGTTCTAAGTATCTACTCTGGTTCCTCTTTAGGTCACAAACTTCCTTCTTCCTAGATAATGGTAAATTTCTGTGTAGGGCAGTGACTTAGCTAACCATGTCCAAGGTCAGATCAAGGACTGCCTAAAATCTAACTTAGCTATATGTCAAAATATCAATCCTTAGAAGCAGTTGTAATAAAGCAATATTAAGAGAAAGCACACAGATCTGTTTACCAACTAAAGCAAGGACATTGGAGCATTCTTTATACAGGATGTCACGGTTCCAGGAGACTAAGTTTCCATGAACTTTTCGCCTCGGGACAGTGCCCAGGTTTTCGGGGCCTGTCGTGCTTGTCACTACTGGAGTAGATGTAACATGGTATTATCAAATACCAGAAGAAACACAAGTTTGTGTGTGTGTGTGTGGGGGGGTGTTGTTTGAGTGTTACTGTGTCAAAGTTTCCTTTAAAGTGAAACATTCCTTACTGGAGGGAAGCTCATTAAGAGGAAGATCTAAGGAAGGCTTCTTAAGAATCAGGAAGTAGGGCTGGTGAGATGGCTCAGTGGGTAAGAGCACCCGACTGCTCTTCCGAAGGTCCGGAGTTCAAATCCCAGCAACCACATGGTGGCTCACAACCATCCGTAATGAGATCTGGCGCCCTCTTCTGGAGTGTCTGAAGACAGCTACAGTGTACTTACATATAATAAATAAATCTAAAAAAAAAAAAAAAAAAAAAAAAAAAAAAGAATCAGGAAGTATAGCCAGGCAGGAACCCCCCCCCCCCCCGAGGAAGAGGAAGAATAAGGACACCAACAAACCCACAAAACTTTCAATCCAAAGTTTGTCTTGATTACTAGAAATGCAGGGACAAAAATGGAGCAGACTAGGGGAATAGCCAAACATTAACTGGCCCAATTTGAGACCCATCCCATGGGCAAGTCAATGTCAATCCCTGACACTATAATTGATCAAGTAGTCTTCATTCCAGAGATCTAGGGATGGTTCAACATGGAACAATCTGTCAGTGTGATTCACCATATAAACAAATGAAAAGAAAAACTCACATGATCAACTCATTAGATGCTGAAAAAGCCTTTGACAAAATCCAATACTCTTTCATGTTAAAAGTATTAGACAGAACAGGATACAAGGCACATACCTAAACATAATCAAAGCAATATGCATCAAGCCAATAGCCAACATCAAATTAAATGAAGAGAAACTCAAAGCAATTATACTAAAATCAGGAGCAAGACAAGGCTGCCCACTCTCTCCATATCTATTCAATACAGTACTTGAAGTTCTAACTAGAGCAATAAGACAACGAAAAGAGAACAATGGGATACAATTTGGAAAGGAAGAAGTCAAGGTATCACAGATCATATGATAGTGCACGTAAGTGACCCCCAGAATTCTACCAGAAAACTCCTACAGGTGATAAACACCTTCAGTGGACTGGGTGAATACAAGATTAAGCTTAAAAATCAGTAGCCCTTCTATATATAAACAACAAAAAGACAGAGAAAAAAATCAGGGAAACAACACTCTCCATAATAGCCACAAATAATATAAAATATCTTGGTGTAACTCTAACCAAGCAACCTGTAGGATTGAAAAAAAAAAGTAAGACTTTGAAGAAGAAAATTGAAGAAGATATCAGAAAATGGAAAGATTTCCTATGCACATGGATTGGTAGAATGAACATAGTAAAAATGGCCATCCTACCAAAATTTATCTACAGATTCAACGCAATATCCATGAAAATTCCAACACAATTATTTACAGACCTTGAAAGAGGAATTCGCACCTTCATATGAAAAAACAAAACACACAGGATAGCTAAAATAATCCTGTACAATAAAAGAATTTCTGGAGTTATCACAATCCCTGCTTCCAAGCTGTACTACAGAGCTATTGTAACAAAACCACACAGTATTGACATAAAAACATTGAACATGTTCATCAATGGAATCAACCTATAGACCACATACCTTTAGACAACTGATTTTTGATAAAGAAGTAAGAAATACACAATGGAAACAAGAAAGCATCTTTAGCAAATGGTGCTAGTCTTGAAAGAACCTAGTGGGGAAACCCCCACTCAACTCCCAATTTGGCGTGCACCCAAGAATCACGAACAAACAGACTGTCTTGATGTAAAAACATGAGGTAGTTTAATGGTGGAGCTCTGGGTTGAAACATATCTCATGCAGGAGACAGTGGATTCAACCACGAGGCTTGGAAGCTAGGGGTTTTTATAGAAAAGGGGCTGGGACTGGGGGAGGAATTAGCACGGTTTCACATGCTTGGTTCATTTAAACATCAGCAGATCAACATTTAACTTAGGTCAGAAGGGCTGGAGATGGGGAGGCGCCGGGCCAGTCCGGACGTCCTTGTTTGTCTTCCCTATCTTTATCTTTATGGCCAAGCAGCCTCAGGAATGTCTTAACGTTGGGCCTGCCCGAGCATGTCCTGGCCTGTTCTGCTATGTTCTCAGCCCCAGGTTTCAAAGCTCACAAACAACTCTTTGGGCTATTTTACATAAATTACATGAGTCACAGGTCTCAAGTTTTATTTTCTTTCATTCCCCTCTTCTTCTACTAAGTAATTCTAACCTTAGAATTTTAGAAGTCTGTATCTCTATGTGGAGAATAGAAATCATACTCTTTTTCTATAAGAACAAAAACAGAATAAGAAGGGATAGTAAACAGAACTAAGCACGTGTACGTAGATCAGATCTCTGGCTGGAACTGTTGAGATGTACCTGGCTCATTCGCTGTAGCCAGTAGTGACCAGACTTTTTTTCTGCACCACCTGCAAGCCTTTTAACTTAGCATACAGATTATTATTACAACAACATGTAGGTTTAAACACATCATTTAAGACAGTTATGGGCATGGGGGCCCAATAAAGGATCTCAAAAAGAGTAAGACTGAATCAAGAGGGAGTATTTCCAGTTCTAAATAGGGCAAGGGGAAGGAGCATCAAGTCTGTGCCAGTCTCTATGGTTAATTTTGTCAAGGTCTCTTTTAGAATTCTGTTCATCTTTTCTACCTGTCCTGAGCTATGAAGCCTGTATGCACAATGTAACTTCTAATCAATCTGTAATATCTTGGCCAGTCCCTGACTTACCTGGGCATCCCAAACCTCAGGAAGATTTCTTCTAGGATCTTCTTGGCCATCACATTGGCTGTCTCAGTCCTGGTTAGAAAAGCTCTACCCAGCCTGAAAAGGTGTCTATTTCTAACCCTAAGTACTTGTTGCCATATCTAGCTGGCTTAATTTCTGTAAATTCTACCTCCCAGTAGGCCTCCAACCAGTTGCCCCTGAGCCTCTTCTCAGGAGTATACATGAAGTGTCCTGTATTAGTCATAGCACAGGCCTTGCAGCTTTTGATTATTTCTTCTGACAAGTCGGAGAGTCCTGTAACATAGTAGTCAAAGGACCTAACCACACCTTTGAATTTCTTGGCCCCAAGGTGGGTCAAGTAATGTCCATAACTTGATAGTGCTCAGGAATGTATCTAAAGCTGGTCTCTCTGACATAGTAATCTTTAGGCTCCTTGACTGCCAGGATCATTGCTCCTTGGACCACCTGTTTGGCGGTTAGGTCTGCCATCTGATTTCCTTTAGCCACAGCATCCTAGGTCTTTCTCTGCAGATGTCAACAGCCCTCTTTGTCTGTATATTGCTCCGTACAGTGGCAAAAGCATATCTGCTGTCAGTGTAGACTTTTCTTTTGCCATTTTTAGAGCTTACATCAAAGTCACAAGTTCAGCTTTTTGGGCCAATGTCCCTTCAGGGAGGCTGGTGGCCTAGATCACTTACCTTCTGTCCACCACTGTACTGCTGTCCCCACCTTCCGCTTACCTTCAACGACGAAGCTACTGCCATCCGTGTAGGTGAAGTCTCGAGCAGTAGGGTAGCGAGATTGAGGACAGCAGGGGGAGCAAAAATCACTCGTTCAGTCAACAAAAAAGCTCTGATAATGTGTCACAGGAGCGTTGGTCATCATCCATCAGTCAGGGGGCTTTCAGATAATGCTTTCAAGAGTGTGGGGTGCCACTACAGTTATTTGTTATCCCAGTTATCAGCATCCTTGACAAGCAGAGCTATGGCAGTAATAGCTTTCAGGCAAGAAAACCACCCGCTGGCAAGAGGGTCTAACTTCTTGGATAGGTAAGCCACTGGCCTTTTTCAAAGTCCCAACGTCTGAGTAAGGACTCCTCTGGCGACCCCTGATCTCTCTTCTACATAAAGAGTGAAAGGCTTGGTTAGGTCTGGCAAAGGCTGGCCATCAGTAGGGCCTTTTTCATTTCTTTAAAGGCTTTCTGGTGATCTGGGGTCCACACAAACATTCCTCCTTCTTTGGTTAGGGGTATAACGGGGCAGCTAAGGTCGCCAACCCAGGTATCCAGAGCCTGCAGAAGCCAGCAGTGCCCAAGAATTCTCTTACTTGCCTTGGTGTAGTTACAGTCTTTTTCTGGCTTCTTTTAGCCACTGTTTCCCACCTCGAAGGGTGTATCTCAAATAAGTAACTTCAGTCTGACACAGCTGAGCCTTTTTAGCTGAGGCTCGGTCTTCTGTTGCCCAGATTTCCTGTCTAGATCTTGTCTTTTTCTTTCTCTCCTATCACTGAGGCCAAGATTCTAGTCAAATTTCTCTCTTGTCTATGATCCCTCTCGTCTTCTCTTTCTTCTGCCTCTCGCCTCTCTCTCTCTCTCTCTCTCTCTCTCTCTCTCTCTTTCTTAATACGCCTTCTCTGCCTCTTACTTACTGGTTCTACTCTAAATATTTCTCATTCGGGTATCTCTCTCATCTCAGACCTCTCTAATCTCTTTCATCTCTATTTTCACTTCTCCTCACTGCTATCCTCCCTATTTGCTACTGTCATCCATCTCTCCTGAGTCTGCTGAAGATTTGCTCTTCCTTACAGTCTAAGCTCACCTTTTTCTAGACCTCTATACACATTTGTCAGAGCCTGGTGATTAGACTCATAGGAGCTCCTTACCTGGGACAGAAGTTTTAAGTGGGCGGATGTCTGGATGTCTCCCTCGCTGGTTAGCAGCTTAGGATGGGCAGCCCTAGAAGAGAAAACACGTGGGGCAGGGAAAGGGGCGCAGCTCTCACAGGTGCCTGCACCAGGCCACTGATATCTCAAAGTGAAAGCACTTTTTCTGTTAACAAGAGACAGGATGCAGGAGAAAGGGGACAAGAAGCAGCCAGGGAACCTGTGGTGCTCTTGGCCAGCCACTTGGCCAGCCACGCTCACAGTGTCTTCCTCTTCTTCTTGTCTGTCCCTCGGAGGCGGGGCTTGGGGTCAGGGGTGAGGGAGGTCAGCTCGGGCTCCTAGGAGCAGGAAGAACCAGTGGGCCCCCAGGGGGGCAGACACTGGGTGGGGGATTCGGCAGAGGCAGAGACTCTAGGGAGTCAGGCGCCTCGCCCCTCTTTCTTTTTTTGCCTCTCCTGTGGCCGGTGAAATTAATGGTGGTGGGGGGGCAGACGTCCCGTCCCGGGGAAACCTCCGTGTCGGTGTTCCCCCCTGGGCCGAGGTTTCCCGAGTGGCACCTTGCCTCGGCTGGTGCAAGCCACTGCCGCTGAAGCCAGAAGTCCCCAGTCCGGCCTGCGGCTGTGTCCTGAAGCTCCTCCGAGCAGTCAGGGGCGCGCTCAGGGGAGCAGGCCAGTTCTCGGGCCAAGTTGTTTTTCTTAACTATCACTGACAAATTCTGTCCTAACGTCAGTCCAAGTTCACAGTTGTCACCACACACACAGTCGAAAACCACAAACAAAAACAAGACAGCAACAGAGAAAAAAAGACACCAGTATCTAAGCACACTCGTTCCTCACTCTGCCAGATGACAGTGAGACCTTTCTGACTGTCCCCTCACCCTTGGAACGTCTTCCAGGGGTTGCAGCTTGCAGGGCCTTCTGGACATCTCTCTCCCACGGCTACTGGGTCCTTACGGCCCACAGTGGCAGCTGCCAGAATACAGAATACCAGAATTGGGGACCCAGGCGGAACTTGAACCCACAATCTCAGAACTATAAAACCAAGACATGAGGTGGGACTTGAACCCACAATCTCAGAACTGTAAAACCAAGGCACGAGGTGGGACTCGAACCCACAATCTCAGAACTGAAAAACCAAAACAAAAATCCACAATCTCAGAACTGAAAAACCAAGACACAAATTCAGCGGTGCCACACTTAGACAACAGACAACATGTAAGACGCACACAAACAAACGTACCTCCAAGGGGTCTTTCGGGGTTCCTGGGTGTCACGCAGATCAAGGTGGGACCTCCAAATGAAAGAACCTAGTGGGGGTTTTATTTTCTTTCAGTCTAACTGTACGTTTGCAGGTAGAAGAATGCAAATAGATCCATATATATCAAACCTGAAGAAAACTCTAGTTCGAGTGGATCAAGGACCTCAACATCAAACCAGATACAATGAACTTGATAGGGAAGAAAATGGGGAATACCTTTGAATGCTCTGGTACAGGAGACAACTCCCCGAATAGAACATCAATGACACGGGCATTAAGATCAACAATTAATAAATGGGACCTCATGAAGCTGAAAATCTTCTGTAAAGCAAAGGACACTGTGAATAGGACAAAACCACAGCCTACAGAATGGGAAAAGATTTTCACCAACTCTACATTTGACAGAGGGTTAGATTCCAAAAAAATATAAGGAACTCAAGAAACTAGATATTTAAAAAAAAACAAATAACCCATTAAAAATAGGGTACAGACGTAAACAGAATTCTCAAATAGCTGAGAAGTACTTAAAAGAAATGTTCAGCATTCTTAGCCATCTGGGAAATGCAAATCAAAACAACTTTGAAATTCCATCTTACACCTGTCAGAATGGCTGAGATCAAAATCATAAGCGACAGCTCAGGCTGTCCAGGATGTGGAGCAAGGGAAGCCTCCTCCATTGCTGGTGGGAGTGCAAACTTGTAAGACGACTTTGGAAATCAATATGATGTTTTTTTGAGAAAATTGGGAATACCTCTACCTCAAGACTCAGCTATATCTCTTCTGGGCATATACCCAAAGAACACTCCATCTTACCACAAGGACACTTGCTCAACTATGTTCATAGTAGCTTTATTCATAATAGCCAGAAACTGGAAACAACCTAGATGTCCCTCAACAAAAGAATAAAGAAAAAGTGATCCATTTACACAATAGAGTATTATTCTGCTGTTAAAAACTAATAATAACATAAAAATTTGCAGGCAAATGGATGGAACTAGAAAAAAAATCATCCTAGATGAGGTAACCTAGACCCAGGAAGACAAACATGGTATGTACTCACTTATAAGTTGATATTAGCTGTAAATAAAAGATAATCATGCTACAATCCACAGATCCAAAGAGGCTAAGTACCAAAGAGGGCTCCAGGGGTAAAGCATAGATCTCCCTGGGAAGGGGAAATAGAATAGATTTTTCTGGTAGGCTGGAGGTGGGTGGGGAAGGGAACAGAGGGGATCAGACAGGTGAGGGTGCAGAGGGAGAGTACTTGGAGAGATGACTGAAAGGGAAGGGTAACACTTCAGAGACAAGATAGAAAACTAGTGCAATGGAAATTCCCAGGAATCTATGAGTGACCCTAGCAAAGATTTCTAATAATTCAAGATATGAGGCTGAAATGGCCATCTTCTGTTGCCAGCAAAGCTTCCATTGGAGGGTTCGAGACACCAACCTAGCCACAAAGCCTTCAACCTACAATTTGTCCTGCCTGCAAGATGTGCTGGGATAAAGGTGTTGCCAGACTTGTGGGAACGATCATAAAATGACTGGTCCCACTTGAGATCTATGCCATGAGAGGGAACCCATGCCTAACACTGCCTGGAGGGCCAGAAACTGGAGGTTGAATAGTTCAGAGACCTAGGATATAACCAAACATGACCAGCAAAAACAAAACAAAACCAAAAAACCAGCAAAATAATTCCTAATGATACTCTGCTATACTCATAGACTGGAGCCTAGCATAATAGCCATTAAAGAAGCCTTATACAGCAGCTATGGAAACAGATACAGAGACCCACAGCCAAACACTAGGTGTGACTCAGGGAATCCTGTGGAAGAGCAGGCAGGAAAGATTGTAGGATCCAGAGAGGTCAAGAACACCACAAGACAATGGCTCACAGAATCAAATCACCAGGGCTCACTGGGGCTCAAAGAGACTGAACCATCAGGAAGCCAGTATGGGTCTGACTTAAGTCCTCTGCACATATATTATGGTTGTGTAGCTTGGTGTTCTTGTGGGACTCCTAAGAGTGGGAGTGGGGGCTGTCTCTGACTCTGTTGCCTACTTTTGGGACCCTTTTCCTCTTACTGGGTTGCCTCATTCTTTCTTAATATGAGGAGAGGTGCCTAATCTTACTGCAACTTGGTATGCCATGTTTGGTTGATATTTCTAGGAGGCCTGCTCTTTTCTGAAGTGATCCAGAGGAAGAGTGGATCTGGGGGAGAGGGGACATTGGGAGGAGAGACTGGGAAGAGAGGAGGGAGGGGAAACTACATTCAAAATTAGGAAGAGAAAAAAGAATGTTTTTGTCTTAGTTTCTTTTCCTATTGCTGTTATAAAATACCCTGAAAAAAAGAAGCTTAGAGGAGAATGAGTTTATTCTGGCTGGTAGTTCCAGGTAACAGTCGATCATGGTATAACAATCATAGAGTCAGGAGGCAGAGAGCAATGGATGCTGTGGTTCATCTTGGCTTGTCCATTTTATACAATCCAGGATGTCCTACGTGGGGAATGGTCTCGTCCAGAGCTAAGATTAATCTTTGCATATCAATTCACATAATGAAGATAGTCTGCCACAGGCATACCCAAAAGCCAGTCTCCCAGGTGATTCTAGATTCCATCAAGTTGACAATTAACACTTACCACTATATTTCACTACACCTTAGCAACAGAGATCCTGAAGACACTGGCTCTGGTTCTAATGTCTTTTGTCTCACTCTTCATTGCTTTCCTGAATGAAAATCACATCTAAAATGAACCCACTGATTTTCCCACCCAGAGTCCCCTCACATCCAGTCCCCAGCTTAACGTCCCTAAAGGAATCAGCATCCCTGCAGGTACCTGACTATTCCAGGAGGTCACTTCAGTACCAAGATCCTGACGGGGAGAACCAGGGGATCATAAATAATATAGAAGACATGGAAGTCGAAATCAAGAATTCTGCACAATTTGTGCCAACAAGTTTATTGAGAAGTACAGAGTCTTATTATACAATATTTGCTGGGGACAAATGGGAGAGATTCAAAAGAAAACTATCACGAAATAAGATGAAGTCAGCAGGAAGCTTCAAACAATGTTGCACAAACAGACCCCAAGGCTGTGCCAACAGTCCAGCACACAACAGCCTTGGGATGGATTGCCATACCTGCTTAAGTGGAAAGAGCTGGGTTCCCAGTATCCAAGCTCCCCCAAGGCCCCTACCAGGCATGTTCCTGATTTTAGACAAGAAACTATGTTCCTTCTCCATACATGGGGGACTCAGGGAAAGCCTTGGATTGCCCTGGCTCCCAGCAGATGATCTACTTGCACATCTAAGAATCCTTAATTCTCTTTTCTTCCCCTCTTGCTCACACACCCAAATCTTTCAGTATACCTGTTGTTCTTCCCAGATAGTTATCAACATCATTCCTTTCTCAATGCTTCACAGGGTCGCCTTTCTCAAATTCACCATCATTGTCCAAATACATCATGCATAAGCTTCCTGTTTGGTCTTGGAGTTTCTGTGTTTGTCCCTCTACCTGAATTAGGGACTTACAATCACAGTCACATGCCACATAATTTTGCTTCAGTTAACAATGGATTGCATATACCATGATGGTTTCAGGAGGTGATAACACAGCCACTGGGAAGTGGTTGCAACTGTGGAAAGCAGAGTGTGATTGGAGGAAACCCATCACTGACAGAGTATCCACAGTCTCTGAAACCATCAGCCAAATCTTCCCTCCTTTGATTTTCTTGGGTGTGATTGTGAATCTGAATTGTCAACTTGATGAGACCTAGTATTATCTGAGAGATGGACCTCTGGGCATGCCTGCTGGGGATTATCTCAATTAAGTTAATGGTGCTGGGAAGGTTTACCCACCGTGGGCAGCACCATTCCCTGGGCTGGAATCATGGACTGTAGAAAAGGGAGTAAGTGGGCTCTGAGAATGAAAAAGCATCACTCTCCACTTTTTGATTGGAGATGCAACATGACCAGCTGCCTCAAGCCTCATGCTGCTATGACTTCCCCACCACGACACACTCAAACAGTGAGCCAAGGGTACCCTTTCCTCCCTTAAGTTGCATTTGTCAGAGTATTCTATTACAGCAAAAGGATATGTAACTAAGACATCAGGTATTTTCATTACACTGACAAAAAGTGAGTAACACTCCCTCCCTCCCTCCCTCCCTCTTTCTCATCCTCTCTCTCCCCTTTATCCTTTCTCTTCTATCTAGTGATAGGGGATGAAGTCAGGAGGATAAAGGGTGGGAAAAAGAAGAACCCACAAAATAGCAAAGACCAGCTACACCAGCTACAGGACTGTCTACGTGAGTTGATCTTAGGGCGTGTCTTTGGAGGATAATCTTCATTACATTGCTTGATATTGGAAGACCCAGCCCACTATGCTTGACGCCATTCCCTAGGCAGAGAGGATCCTAAATTGTGTAAGAATAGAGAAATGAGGCTGAGCACAGGCAGGTTAGCAGGCATGAATTCATTTTCTCCCTGCTCTTAACTGTGGGCAGGACTAGAGTCTCTTCTACAGTGATGGACTACAACCTGAAATTGTAAACTGAATAAGGCACTTTCTTTCCTGAACTTTCTGTCAGGTATTTTATCACAGCACAGATATGAAACCAGGACAGACACAATAGATTTCAGCTCATCCTCTCTGATCCTAGGGGGAAAGCCATTTACTTTACAGCTATCTTTCCTTTCCTCTCATCCTGTCCTGATGACTTTAAACCCAGTGCTGGCCATTGAACCAACAACTAGAAGCTAGCCAACCACCTAGTTATGGGTCACAACCCACAAACAAATTCTTGCTCCATGTGATGCCTCACATATGTGCTTCTTCAATGGAACCCACACCTCAGAGCTGTTTCTGAAGAATACATCCAAAGGCAAGTTACTGGATAGATATTTTGTAAGTGTTGTGGTAGTTTAACCCTGATTGTCAGCTTGGACCAAGATTTGGACTCATCAAAGCAACCAGACTTGGACCTGTCCATCAGGAATTATCTAGTGTGTGTTCATCACAATCAGAAGAAACAGGTTAACTGTGAGCATCACCATTCCCTAGGCCCCTAGGGGCTCAGGCTGCAATTTTTTTAAAAAGTACAGAATGACCTGAGCTTTGCTTTCACAGCTGTCTGCTCCCTGCTTCCTGACTGTGGCTGCAATGTGACCAGCTGCCCCTGCCACCACAGCTTCCCTGCCATGATGCACCTGATCCCTGGAACTGTGAACCACAATGAACCCTTCCCTCCTTAAGTGCTTCTCTCAGATAGTTTACTGCAGCAGCAGCAGCAGCAGCAACAACAACAACAAAGTAACTGATACAGCCGCCAATGTAGTGCATGTACAATGGCTCTCAACCCAAGCACATGAGACTGAAATTCTTCCAGAGCACACAGCCCCTATAGGAGGAAAATGGCAGAATTCATCTGGATGTGTAAAAACTGGTGCAACCTGCTGGCACAGGGACCAAGAAGGAGTCTCCACACAGAGAATATCACAGCAGGCAGGTTGAGGGCAGAAACTGATTAATTCTCAGCCTAGGTGTTCTTGCTGGGTATTGATACTTGGTCTGAAGTCAAAATAGAGTCTCTCTCACTCTTCCTACACCAGCAGGTGTTTCTCACTCCTAGCGCCTGTGTCTTCTAAGACTATAAAAATAGGCATCTCTGGTGCTTCTCTATAGGAACACTTAAAAACAAACATTTGGAAAACTGCATACATCTTTTATAAACGTGTTCTGCTTCCATAGGTTTGCTAGATATGTGCATATTCATAAATTTCTGGTGCTAATGTACTTCAGATTTCTGTCTTCTGAGGTAAGCAGGGGGACAGATCAACTGTGAAGAAGCCTTTTATTTGAAGAGGTGTGCTCCAAACAAATTTGTAAATTTCCAGGTCATTTCATGTTGCTAAAATCTAGGAACTATGGATTATAATTTAAAACATCAAACTCTAAGTAGGATACTGGGAAACCCTCAAATAAATTTAATTTCCTAATTCAATAAATAATTACTACCCCAATAAGACAATTATTATGCCAAATATTTTCTATCTACCTAAATTTCTAATAACTGCTCTTACAACTAGACTTAGTTCTCAGTAGAAAAAAAAATTGTATACATAATGAGTTACTTTAAAGCTGTTTTTATTGTGGGACTTCAAAACAGACAAAATGTATTCTTCTAGTGCTTTATAGCTTTGGATCAATAACCCACTGTGATAAAAACCACAGATCTTGTTATTCATAAAGGATATTTTGTCTGGGCTCCTGCTGTTGCTGGTGTGTGGGATGGGACAGTGTAGGAGAAGGATGCTGATGCTTGGACTTTGTTTTGGTTTTGTCATCTCACCCCCCACCCCCACACACACACACACACACACACTCCTCCTCCAATTAGAAACCAAGTTTTCCTAATTTCATTTCTTTTGGAACTAAATGGGAATTTGGTTTTCAGTCTCTTCCTGTCCTGAGTTTTATTTTTAAAACCTTATATTTTTTCTTTCTTTCTTTTTTTCTTTTTAAGGGATATATAGTAATATTAGCATAAAGGTTTTGGGCAACTTTGATTTTTTTTTTTTGGTTTTTGGTTTTTGGTTTTTGGTTTTTGGTTTTTGGAGACAGGATTTCTCTGTGCAGCCCTGATTGTCCTGGAACTCACTCCTGTAGACCAGGCTGGCCTCGAACTCAGAAATCTGCCTGCCTCTGCCTCCCAAGTGCCGGGATTAAAGGTGTGTACCACCACTGCCCGGCTGCGACTTTGATTCTTAAGAGAAAACAAAGCATGTGGATAAAAATTAAAGTGTTCACCTCAGTTTGGGACCAAACTGCTTGGATCTTGTACAAACCAGTTTTGTATGTTAAGGAGGAGTTTAAGGCCTTTCTGACCACCTCGTGTTCCCCTTTCTACACAGCCATGTATCCCGTGGAGTTGCTCCCAGCCTCCCCATGCACCCTGCTCTGTCTAATTTCTCCTGGGCTGGGCTTCCCATTCTCCACCAGCAGCTCCAGTGTCCCAAACTTTGTAGTCCTGCTGGTCTTCAGCAAGAGGAGTGGAAACTGGAGGGCAGTTTTCTAAGAAACTTCTGGATTCTATTATCTTTACAAATATAAAATGAGAAAATAATTTTTTCAATATTTTATTAGTCTTTTTATAAAATGAAAAGAAACGCCTATGCTTGATTAAGGATGGTGGTTATGGCTGGGTGGTCTGCAGGGCTGTGTGTGTTTGGGTTTTTCACTTTTTTCTCTTTTTTTAACCTTACATTTTGGGTTGAAACATTTTCAGATTTTGGGGGACATCCTCATTAAAGGGTCCTTGTGTTTGCCTTCCGGGGCGGCGATCCCCAGCAGGTGAACCGCTGCATCCGTGCATCTGTTGGATGCCAACTGCATCCTCCTCCCCAAGCCTTCCCTCTTGTGTTGTTGTGCATACTTCTCTTTACTTTGCTAATTTCAATAGTTAAGTTGCTTTTACTTGAATGATTCACGTTTAGGGGAGAAAAAAAACACACCCTTAATTTTTTGTTTCAACTCCTCCTGCAAATAAAAACAATAAATGAAATGGCAGATGTGTGTGTGTACATGGAATCATTAGTTAAATGATGCAAATACTTTTTTCCATGAAATTATGATTCACATCTGAGGCTTATAAAAAGATACTAAAACATAAGGAAAGAGAACATTACCCTCCAGACTCAGAGAAAAGCTTCAGTCAGAAGTGAATTTCCAAAGAAATGGACAGATTTCAAAAAAGAATGTTGGCAAATACTAAGTAGGTATTTATATTTATGTTCATACCTATATGTGCTCCAGTTATAAATGCAGACATAGCTATCTGGTAAATGACAATTGTTTGCCTGACTAGATATAATTAGATGCAGATATAGCTGTCACAGAAGTTGTTAAAGCCAAGAGTTCTCCATGAAATACAAGTATAAAACTGTAGGATCTGAAGCCAGCTTCTCTTCCACAGCCTTTCTGCCGTGCACCACATGCCCTATTCACCCTCCAGGCCCAGCACGGCTGCACATCCTGTGATCCAGCTCAGCCGAGGATCCTCTTATCTCTTCCCCATCTGTATGCACTCCGTCCTCAGATGCTCTGGCTCCCACATGCAGTGCCCTACCTGCACCTTCCTCAACCTCTGAGCTTAGCAAGCCCACAGTGCACATTCTATGTGCCAGCCAAGTCTGCTGTATTCACATCACAACCAACAAAAGAAGTCTATATGCCCAGGGCTCATCCGCAAAACATAAACAATATGAAAGATAAAAGCAGTATGCCACCCCCCCCCAATCAATAAATTCGGGGAGGGTGAAAAATCCATGTATTCTCTCTGAACACAGTGCTATAAAATGAATTCAACAAAAAAAAAAAAAAATCACCAATTAGCACAAAAGCCATGGTGTTAGACAGCTCGTTACTGAATGATGACGGATTAAAGAAGAAACAAGAAAGATACCAAAGAGTTCCTGGAAGCCTGGCTTCAGCTGCCCAGAAAGCATTACTGTTAGTTAGTAGGGTTAGTAGTAAATGCAGACTATCCATCTCACTCTGCTTTCTACACAAGACTATTGTCTTATATTCTCTGCTTTCATGTATTATGTTATCTGTATATAGCATGAAGTGAAATTTTCAAACTAAAAACAAAACATTTCAAATTCTGCACTTCAAAAAAAAAAAATGAAAATAGCATACAACCAAGCCTCTGGGGCATCATAAGGGCAATACTTCAGGAGAGAAGCCCCTACACTGAAAAACCAAAAAGCACAAATAAATGACTGAGCAACGCAACCCAAGAACTTAGAAAAACATGAACATGCCCAGTAGATGGCAAAAAGTAACAAACACTGCAGCAGAAATGAACAAAACAGAGACAGAGAATCAATGAACAGCTGGTTTTTCAAGATGATAAACAAGCTGACCAAAGGAAAGACAGAAAGATGACCCAAAATAACAGAGTCTGAAATGAACAAGGAGAACAGTATAACAGACACCAAAACTTCAGAATATAATATTTTAAAAACCTACTAAGAGATGGCTCAGCGGTTAAGAGCACTAGCTACTCTTGCAGAGGTTCTGAGTTCAATTCCCAGCAATCACATGATGGCTCACATCCACCTATAATGTGATCTGGTGCCCTCTTCTAGCATCCAGGTATAAATACAGATAGAACATGCATATACATAAGATAAAAATAAATCTTAAAAGAAAAAAAACTACACTCTATTAAGTTGGTGTCTTAGGGTTTCCATCGCTGAGAGGAGACATCAAGAGAACTATTATAAGGGACAACATTTAATTGGGGCTGGCTTATAAGTTCTAAAGCTCAGTCCATTATCATCAAGGCAGGAAGCATAGCAGCATCCAGGCAGACATGGTACTGGAGGAGGTGAGAGTTTTACATCTCATTCTGAAGACAATCAGGAGAAGACTGACAATGTCCAGGTAGCTAGGAGAAGGGTTTCAAAGTCCGCCCCCACAGGAAAAAAAGGAAACTCGAATTCACTGCTGGTGGGATTGCAGACTGGCCCAGCCACTCTGGAAATCAGTGTAGAGAATTCCCAGTAAGCTAGAAATAAGTTTAATCTGTGCTCCGACTCTACCACTCTTTGCCATCCCCTCAAAGGGCTCAACATTCTACTCCACAGACGCTTGCTCAGCAGCATGTGCTGCCATGAAACAATGCAAATGTCCTTCAAATGATGAACTGATAACAAAAACATGGCATATGTGCATGACAGAATACTCTAACCATAGAGAAAACTGAAGTCATAAAGTGGGCAAGTAAATAAATGGGACTAGAAAAAAAGGTGACCCAGACCCAGAGAGACAAACATTATGCCTTCTCTCTCATGTGTTGTTCCTAGCTCCAGTCTTCAGGCATGAGTACATAATCTGGAGTGTCTGCAGAAACTAAGAGAGTGAAAAGGGACCTGGGGTGGCAAGAGGAACAATAGGAAGGGAAATAGTAAGACTCAGTGATGAAAATGGGGAATGGGAGAAGTCAAGAGAACCTTAGATGTAGAGGGAAGAGGAAGGGTCACACAAGAGAAGGAAGGAGGGATGAAGACATTAAGAACTCTTGAAAAAGATAGTGAATGATTATTTTATATTTACCTAAAACTATATATTAGTGTATGTGTATGTACATATACATACTCATACACATACATATACACACACAGTTTAAATTAAGGTATACCACTTGGGATAACAATACTCTCCACCTTCAAGAGCCATAGACTAACAAGAGTCAAAGCCAGTTTGACACGAATATTGTGCATGGTACCAGACACCTAGCCAACTGCACATGGCTAATGAGGTCATGAACCTCACTTTCCTAAACTAGGATAATCGCTAACTGCATTCTAAATGCATAGCCATTCACTCTTAGGTAAGTGTAACTTTCACTCTTCATCACAGACATTTCTCTTTTGCAGCATATAGAGACCATTACAGAAAGTCCATAGCTGTTCAAAATTCAATAGACAAGTTACTGTGGGGTGCCCTGTCATAATTTATACATCTACAACAGAACTCCTGAGCCTACAACTCAGGGAACACCCTGGAAAAAGGGAGTGGATAGATTGTGAGAAGCAGGGAGTCTTCTGTGAAACTGTGCCATGTAGCTATGGCAGGAAAAGTATAGCCAGGAAACTTTAATAACAGAGCCGCCTAACTGAGACCAAACAAAAGTTGCCATCCCAACTTGGATGAAGGAAATCGCACAGGGCCAACCCTACATAAAGAGCTACAACCAATCAACAACTGCTGAGAGAAGGAGAATTAGTCTTCTCCAGGAATGAGCCCCCTGATTGGTTATCCAATACAGTGTGATTACCCTTAGAAACACGTACAGGCAGGCAACAATAGAACATGCCAGGCATGAACATACTCAGCTGGTTGTATTTATGTATCTATTCATTTTATGTATAGGGAACAACAATGCTTAAAAAAAGAATAGACTATAAATTTGGGAGGAGGCAGAGCCATATAAAAGAGGTATGATGGAAGACAGTGAGAAAGAAGATATGATTAATTTTAATTAAATTTTTTTTAAAAAAAGATAAAACATAAATGCCATATTACATGATAAAATAAGTCAATAAAATCTCAGTCGTAGTAAGATTTAAAATCCATACTGGCAGCAGTTTCAAAAAGAAAAAAAAAAAACATTGTAGAAAAAGTGATACAAGAGAGAAATTTGAGCCATCCTCAAGAAAGGACAAAGCAATCAAACTCAATTTTCTTTAAGAAAAAGAACAAAAATGATAGCCATAAAATACTGGGCAAAACCAAGCATGCTTATTGCAAGGATAAATATAAATAGGTACATTTTCTTGCCAGCTGTAAGCATAAAACAAGATAGTAGACATAACACCAACATGTTTATTGTGACAATAAATACAAATTGATTAAATTTCCCAGTCAAATGGTTAGGAATGTCAAACAATGTTTAAAAAATACAATCATTCATATGTATATGTGTGTATGTATATATGTATATATATATACATATATGTGTATATACATATCTACGTGTGTGTGTGTGTGTGTGTGTGTGTGTGTGTGTGTGTGTATAAATGTTTAAACTAATAGACCAAGCACACCTATAGTCTTAGCACTCTGAGGTTGACTCAGGACAGTTGAGAACGCAAAAACATCCTCAGCCACGTAGTGTCTTAGTTAGGGTTTCCATTGCTGTGAAGAAAGACCATGACTATAAAAACTCTAATAAAGAAAAACATTTAACAGGGTCGGCTTGCTGTTTCAGAGATTTAGTCCTTTATCATCATGGCAGAAAGAATGGCAGCATCCAGGCAGACACAGTGCTAGAGCTAAAAGGTCTGCATCTTGATCCACAGGCAACAGAACGAGACCATGCACCACACTGGATGGAGCTTGACCCTGAGAGATCTCAAAGCCCACTCCCACAGTGACACACTTCCTCCAACAAGGCCACACCTACTCCAACAAGGCCACACCTCCAAAGATTGCCACTCCCTAGGGTCCAAGCATTCAAACACATGAGTCTATGGGGGCCATGCCTATTCAAACCACCACACATTCAGGAAAACCTGAGTAGTGTTACGAGTCAGATCCATCCAAGACTTTCTCAGAGGGAGGCCTGGTGAAATATAAAAGGAACTTAGTCGTGTGCCCTTGCCCGGGGCAGGATTCGCAAAGTTCAATCTGGGGCCAAGTCCTCCAAGGAGTTAAGGTTTCAGCTCCTGGGAAGCTGACTTTTACCCCTGAAAAGACTGGAGTTATCAACCCCATCCACAATGTGTATTCCACCCACAATGCACTTGAGATACTCTCTGTTCTCTTTGTGCAGCATTGCTTAGTTAGCTAATTAGTTCCTAATGAGTTCATCCCATTTTATGATAGTTTCTGCCTTCTCTCTCCCATTTTTCTTTTGTTATAATAGTATATGTAATATTATATATTATACACAATATACGCATATGTAATATATAGTCTTTAAGAAGAAGAGTACTGGCTGGAAATATAAAATATACACATACACACACATATGTATATGTATTATAGTACATAAGATGATGTACTTCTTAATAAGCTTGCTTGGCATAAAGAATAGCTTGTGGCCGGGCATGGTGGTGCACGCCTTTAATCCCAGCACTCGGGAGGCAGAGGCAGGTGGATTTCTGAGTTTGAGGCCAGCCTGGTCTACAAAGTGAGTTCCAGGACAACCAGGGCTACACAGAGATACCCTGTCTCAAAAAACAAACAAAAAAAAAACAAAACAAAAATAGCTTGTGGAAGACCTTGTAATCCCAAAGTTTCCTATCTTCTTATCTTCTGATCCCCTAGTCATCTATCTATCTATCACCTGTCACCTGTCACTGAAGAATGACCCACTGGTCCAGGTCACTTGAATTACACTATGATGCTCTAATCTAAATAAATAAATAAGTGGAAGTATAAGCAAAAGAGATGAAATATTATACACATGTATGGAAGAGTCATAAAACTCACTATTTTATACAATTAATATATGCTGATTTTAAGAATATTAGGGTACGAGGCCAAGTATGTGAGAAGTTAGGACATACGTGAAATGGACAGAGTATACTGGAACCATCTTGTGCCTGTTTACAAGAACTAGCTGTACACAGCTATCATCGCATTGATACCAGGAGACCAGCCCAGGCAGAATACTAATGCTTAAACAAAATCAGCATGACCTATATAGGTTAGGAGAGATTGTCCTTCTGTTTGGGAAAAGTGCTGTAGTTTGAGTCTTAACTGCTTCCCAAAGGTCTGTGTAGTGAAGGTTTGGTTACTACTGTGATGTTACTGTGAGGTGGGGAACCTTTAAAAGGAAGGAGGGCTAATTTGAAACCTTACAACAATTGAATGGGCCCTTTTTAGTGGGACTCAGTCCCTTTCTTCTCTCTTTCACCTTCTAGTAATGAGCTGAGTGGTTTTGTCCTGCTTCTTCATAGGCAATGAACTAAAACTATGATCAGATATAAACCTGTTTATAAGCTGATTGTCTCAAGTGCTTGTTTCAGAAACAAAATGCTTAGCATGGGGAGACAGTTGTTTGGTTAGCTGGGTGGGTTTGCTGGCCTGAAGCTGGTGCACTTACTAATGCGTTAGCATAAACATCTTCCTTCCTTCCTTCATCTGCTAGGCATTTCTTAGTTCCATGATTGTAAACTGTTCTTCCTCGCGCCCTAATTGTGACTACTGAAGTGATTGTGTTGTCATAGTCTCCCAGTTTGCATTCTCTTGCTGTGATAAATGCCATGACCAGTAGGAACTTGGGGAAGAGAGGGTTTATTTATGCTTACACTCTACCCCTGAGGTGCGATCCTGGAGGTAGGAACAGAGGCAGAGGCCATGGAGGAACCCTGCTTACTAGCTTGCTCTTCATGATTTGCTCAGCCTGATTTCTTCTGCATCCCAAGGCCACCTGCCGATGTGTGGCACTAACCCTACCGGTCTGCGTAGGGAGAGTTTCTCTAACTGTTGATTGGCTAAATAAAGATGGCAGAAGCCAATCGCTGAGCGAAAGATAAAGTGGGATTTCCGGGCAGGATGGGAAGAGAAGGACGGAGAGGATTGGGAGTCAGAGCAGGTGGGGAGATTAGAAACTGCAACCAAGTAGGTCTCTCCGGAGGCCAAGGAGGATGGGGCAGGATAGTTTTCGCTCAGCCTTTGAGTTATCTGATCAGTTTTAAAATATAAAGGTCTCTAGTGTTTTCCTTCCACAGAGCTCTTTCAGGGAGCTGGGTGAGACGGCCATTTCGACGGAACAAACAACAAGCGGAGACCAGGGGAGCTAATGTGGGAGCTGAGTGAGATGGGGTGGTCGTTGGCGGCTTGGTGGAACTAGAGGTTGAAAGAGCTCGGGCGGAGAAGGGGCAAGTGTGGGCGGAAGTTGCAGGAAAATGCCAGCAGACAACTTAATGGTGGCTGTTAGCTAGCAAGTGGGCAGCTACTAGTACCAAAACCAAGCAAGAACTAGCGTGGTTTTCTAAAATTTCACACAGCAGGTCTGGGTCTTCCCACATCAGCCTTTAATGAAGAAAATGCTCCCCCTGCCCCCAAACATGTCTATTGGTCCATTGGATGGAGGCATTTTCCCAACTGAGGTTCCTTCTTCCTAGATGACTCTAGCTCTGTCAAGTTGAACAAAAACTAACCCTCAGCTGCAGAAGGTATCGGAGCCCCTGCAACCAGAGTTACTGGTACTTGTGCGCTACCTGATGTAAGCACTGGCAAATCGGGTCCTCTGGAAGAACAGCAAGTGTTCCAGCCCCTCCATTCTTTTGAATACTAAACTTACCTAGGATAGCCTTGAACTTGTGATTTTTCTGCTTTGGTCTCTGGTCAAATGCAGGGCCAGCCCAGCCAGTACTTTCTCTTGACTTCAATGAAACTTTCTTGAGTCTTAAGCCTCCTGAGACATAGAGTGAACTTAGACATGCCAATCTTTGCAATCATGAGTCAACTTCTCAAATATTTTGAGATATTTATGCATTTTTGTCTCAGTTTATCTGGAGGCCATCAACTAATATTTCTGTTATAAAGTTTTTTGCTTTTTAAAATAATTTTCTAAATATTTTCATTATCTTGGAGCTATGCTATTTAGCGTTACTAATGTAATGACTTAAAGCTTTATTTTCTATCATGAATTCTACATTCATAATATCATTGTCTCAGTTCATCTCTTGTCTGTCTAGAACATGATGCTAAGAGATTATTTTGGGGCACAGTGTTTAAAGGAAGGGCTATTATCTTAGGGTTTCTACTGCTGTGAAAATATACCATGACCAAGGCAACTCTTTCTTTCTTTCTTTCTTTCTTTCTTTATTTATTTATTTATTTATTTATTTATTTATTTAATGTATATGGGTGCTCTGTCTACATGTACACCTGCATGCCAGAAGAGGTCATCAGAACTCATTATACATGGTTGTGAGCCACCACTAGGAATTGAACTCAGAACCTCTGGAAAAGCAGATAGATAGTGCTCTTAACTTCTGAGCCATCTCTCCAGCCCCAAGATAACTCTTATAAAAGACAACATTTAATTGGGGCTAGCTCACAGGTTCAAAGGTTGAGTCCATTATCATCAAGGCGGGAAGCATGGTGCTGGAGGAGTTCAGAGTTCTACATCTTGTTCAGAAGGCAAACAGGAGAAGACTGTCTTCCAGGCAGAAGGGTCTCAAAGCCCACATACTTTCCCCAACACGGATACACCTCCTGATAGTGCCACTCCCTGGGCCAAGCATATTCAAACCACCGCAGCTATGCTGAGAATGCCTCTGATTCATACCCCACTTCACCAGCAAAGTTTCTGTAGCTCCAGATTCTGTATAGCTTGCTCCACTGTCTGACTGTTTGACGTCTCTGGGGCAGAAACACCTCACACTTGCTTTCCTTCCTCATGGAGTTGTCCTTTCTAAGTGTTCATTAATTTTCTTTTACCTTAAAATTCCAGTATTCCATCAGAATAGCCTATTCCATTCAACGATGAATTTTTCCCTCAATGCTCTGAAACTGTATGGTACAGTGGGGTGCCACTCAGTAACTGCATCACTGTCCTGTCTGGTGGCACTTCTGAACAACCACCCCAAGTCCCTTCCTAGGCCTGGTGTTATGTGTGTTATACTATTTTTATTTTTTTTTTTGTTAGTTTCTTTTTTCCCCACACTGGTAAACCATAAATGTTGCAATTAAGCTCTTGTCTGTTTAAAATTATTTAGCATCTATTATTCCTCTGAACTATTCTTTGAAATTCTCACCCTTGTCCCACTGTCCTTGTTTCTCTTCTGTCCTTAAGTCAGCATTTGTGTCTTTAGGCTCTATCTTCCCCCCCCCCCCCCCCGCGCCCTTGAGTTTGAGGAGAGGTTGGGTCCTGTTTCTCACTACCTTTGATTGTGTTGTCTGCAGTGAACGCCGGTAAATGGGCGGCAATGGAGTTTCTGCCAGATTTTAGCAGTCACCCAATACCTCTCCACACACTCCTTCCTAGTCTTCTCCTTTATCCTATGAATACTACAAATATATAGTGTTTGCTTACAGGCGCAATGCTACAGAAAGTGTCAAGATGGATTCAGTAATATCTGTAAGGTGTTCTCTCCGTTCCTCAAGCTCCTCTACCTCACAGGGTGGTGCTGGCTTTGAGTGTTGACTTTCATCGAAGTCTCTCCATTTCATGTGCTATATGCCTCACGTGGCTGTGCCCAAATTTCTGACCCTGACTCATAGGTTAGGGGATCATCATGGTAAGATGACATTATACCTTGGCTTGGTCATGTTAGTGAGATTTGACCAACCAGGAAGCAGAAGGATGTCTAATCCTCAAAGCTAGCCATTGGAGGGGGGATGGCCCACCTCCACCGACCATTCTTCCCACCCCAAATGTTTTGCAACCTCCTAAGGCATCTCTACCATCTGGAGACCAAGTAATGAAGCACATGACCTTTGGAGGAGATTTTACACCTAATCCACAAGACCTGGGTGCTCTCACATGTCGGTTGGTTTTTCTCCTGCAGTTTCTCTGAAGAAAGCAGCAATGCCAAGGCCATTGCATCTGGAGGTAATGGTGTCTGTCAACTAAGTGTGACTGCACTCCTTCCCTGCAGGAGAAAGTAGTCCCAGACAATTAAACTATGCAGTTTAATTAGTTGGACTGCAAACCCTTTGTCCACAGCCTCTCTACTCTGTTCTTAACATCTGGCCCTTCCTCCTACTCACCAGTGTTTCTGCTCTCATGTGAGCCCAGCTAGGATATCTGGCTTGTGTCATTTGTTTCTTCTTGAAGAGTTTGGTACGTGAATGAACAGCTGTTCCCTAGACCCCCATCAGTCATTATTCCTACAGAGACAAAATCTATCCCAGAGGGACACTTTTGCTTTCACTAAAATGATGTGAGATAATTAAGATGCTATTAACTCGTTTGAGTCATTTGGAGTCTTTGAAGTTCTTTATCTAATAAGATTAAAGAACCACGCTAATATCATAGCAAAGTAATTTATTTTCTTCATCAAAATAAATAAGCAATTTTTCATATCTCACAAGATGGTGGACTCTATATTTGGTAGCAAGACACAAAAAAGGTAAGATAGTCTTTATGATTTACTGCTGATCACATCAAGGTCAGAATCTGCATTGATGAGAATCAATTAGGACAAAAATAACAAAGCATGACAATTATTATACACGTAAGAAGCTAGGTTGATTTATAGCTGTATTCACACATTCTCTATGTTCTGCTCATTGGTAAAGCACAAAATTACACTGTGCATATGTATATGAACTAACGACGCATCTATATTTAAAGCAAATTGAATCCCTATTTATGTTTCCTTCCTTCTGATTTACTGGCAACTCAGAATAAGCCCCTTGCACAGTTAGCCCTTTCCCTCCCAGTCTCTTTTGTTTGTTACCTTTCTGGAAAAAGAAGTACAGGGAAGTTTCAATCAAATACATTCTTATTTAATTCAGTAACAGTTAAATTTTTAAAAGGGTTTTTTTTTTTTTTTATTTGCCTGTATTTTAGTACGCATACCATCTGGAGTCCAGAAGAGGGCATCAGATCCCCGAAAATTGGAGTGATAGAGGGTTGTGAGGAGCTGCCATGTGAAAGCTGGGGACAAACCCAGTCCTCTGCAAAAGCAGCCAGGGTTCTCACCCACTGAGCCATCTACCCAACTCCTTAATAACATATTTTAATGCGAGCTGGCATAAGAAATAAACTCTAGCGGAGGAAAATGGACCTTCCGACGTATGCAGTTAATACACAATATAGTTCTCTAAGGCAGCAACTCCAACAAAATTATCTATGGACTGTCTTTTAAAAGCTAAGGATACAAATTGCTCTGACCTTACAAATTAGATAATAACTTTCTCCTAATACTCTCTGATCTCTGACTATCCCATAGTCGATTCTTGAGAAATTCCCATAAGATGCTCTCCATTTCAGTATACCCATTTTACAGGGAAAAAGATAGACACTAAATGTATGTGTGTACATATCATGGATACGTTGAAAAGAGATCATGCTGAAACTCCTTGGAATGGAGTAGCATCTTTGGTTACTATGGTAACATCTCACATGTACGTCTATATGCTTCTAAAAGTGCTATTATCTGATTAGCTAAAGGCATGAAAAAAATGAAGTATGATGAATCTTAGGATATTCACAGCCCAGCCCATTTCTATGATTATTAAAGGGAAGATTCAACTGTTCATGGCAGTACGTCTTTGAAATAGTTTATACAGTTCCACACCCATTTCCAATTCATATACCTTAAAAAGGAAATGTGTGGTATATGAAACTATCCCAGAGCAGAGCATACAGAAGTCAAAGTGAGCAGTTCTGAAGGCAGAAGGGAAACCTGGCTGACCAAGTTTCAGACTGGATGTCAGAGTCAGGCTTATAGACAGCTAGTGGATTCATCTTCACAGAAACAAACCTCATCAAGAGGAAAATCCTAGAGGTGGGAGGCCCAGAGATCTCTCAAGAAAATCAAGAAGCCCAGGAGCTTTGTGCATGTGCAGCACCAGCAGCCATCCAAGGTCCCTTATCCTGTCCTTCTCTGTTAACACTAACAGGTCTCCGAGCACATTAGATGCCTCCAACAGGCAAGATGGGACCAAAGGAAAGAAACTTCTAGAAAAAAATAGCTGCTGCTTCTCTTTCCAGACTCTAAAAAGTCTATTTACAGTCCCCCAAGATTCCCTAGCTGCTAGTTCATTCCCAGACATTTCCATAAAGATTCTTGACTCTGCAGCAAGAGATAATAAAGGCAGAGAACTGCATCCTGCATCCACAGGACTAAGTGACTTCTTGATCTCTTCTTTCATCCCTTCCTTCCTTCCCTTATTCCTACCTCCAGAAGCTATTCTTGATTCCCTACCATGGATAGCACAGATATCTGCTTGAGAGAATGGAAATTCCCATCACCAAGAGGTCCAAGTACTTGGTCATCTTCTTAGAAATGGCTGCTGTTACTGTCCTTTTTCTAGCAAAACTGAAACAAAAACAATCAAAAGGCACCCATGGAAATCCTTATGTGTCAAGAGCATTCTTCTTTGCTCCTATTGTACACAGAAGCATCCTTCCAATGATTAGTTCTGGCTACACCGGCCCAAATGGGCCCTGTCCTTCCTTGCTCATCATCTTTAAGCACAAGCCTCAGAGCCCAATGACATTGTGATGGCTTTTACTGTCCCCTCTAGTCTAGATATTCCCTCTTGGGAGTCAGGACTACTGAATCCTTAAGATTCCAACCTGTGTGGACAGAATGCATAAATTCTTGTGAGTCATGGGAACCCTGCCCCTTGTTTCCAAGACCTATTCTTCTTATGCACGACATGTACCGTTGACTAGCATTTCCCTTAGGATTGCAATGTGTACTGGATGGTGCTAGTCCACAGGTCACCCTTGCCTAGTTATGTCTCATCCACACTGTCCAGAGGCCATGCTCTCAATCTATCAAGCCAGCAGCCTCCTGTCCTTCATTCGTGTGTGTGTGTGTGTGTGTGTGTGTGTGTGTGTGTGTGTGTGTGCAGGCATGCAGATAAAGGTCAGAGGTCAACCTCAGGAGTTGTTTCATGGGACTCATCCACCTTGTTTTTTGAGACAGGAGCTCTCATTGGCCTGGAGCACCCCAAGTAGACTAGTGAAATCCCCAAAATTCTCTTGACTCCACATCCCCAGTGATGTGCCTAGAATTCTTAAGGTAGGTTCTGGTAATTGAACTCAGGTCCCCAAGCTCACTAGATAAGCTTCTTTTAAGCTATCTTCCCAGCCCTTTGATAATAGTATTTAACAGGAGAGACTGAGGACCCTGATATAGCTGTCTCTAGTGAGACTAAGCCAGGGCCTAGCAAACACAGAAGTGGATGCTCACAGTCAGCTATTGGATGGATCACAGGGTCCCCAATGGAGGAGCTAGAGAAAGTACTCAAAGAGCTAAAGAGATCTGCAACCCTATAGGTGGAACAACATTATGAACTAACCAATACCCCGGAGCTCTTGACTCTAGCTGCATATGTATCAAAAGATGGCCTAGTCGGCCATCACTGGAAAGAGAGGCCCATTGGACACGCAATATGCCCCAGTACAGGGGAATGCCAGGGCCAAAAAGTGGGAGTGGGTGGGTAGGGGAGTGGGGGGGAGGGTATGGGGGACTATTGGGATAGCATTGGAAATGTAATCAAGGAAAATACGTAATAAAAAATATTTAAATATAAAAAAAAAACCAGGAGAGACTGAGAGCCACAGATTGTGTAACCTGCTCTTCCCTCTGCCTCTTCTCAGAATAAATACCAAGAAGGACAAAGCAATAATGGAAAATGAATGTTCCCCAAAATAAGGGGAAAACAAAAAAAACAAGAAAACAACAACAACAACCCCCCCCCCCAAAAAAAAAAACCTTCACAAAGCCCATCTGACTTGTGTGCTACTTTCTCCACAGAAAAGCTTCCCTGAGGCGTCTGGTAAATCCTTACAGAAGGTTAATTGCCTCAGCCACATGAAATGCTATCGTGTTCCAAAGAGGGGCAGGTAACTGGTAATCCTGTTCAGCTTCATCCGGCTTCTCCCCCTTTTCTATTAATGATGAACAGCTTGTCAAACCTCGTAAAAAATGTTTAATTTAATTAGTCACCGGAAGTCTTTTTTTTTTTTTCTGAGAAAAGATTTAATGATTAAATCCCCCACCCCACCCCCACCTCCAAGGTACCAAATACAGTGTCCCCTCTCAGTGGACACAGATCAGTGAGCAGCTGACTTTCTCCACAGAGAATTAACATGATACACATTGCTGGGTCCCCCGTTTTTAGAGGATTAGTGTAAGTTGTGCACATACCAGGGTCTCCTGTGGACCTCAGACCTGGGCAGAGATTCAGAGGTATTGGAACTTATGATGGTTAATTTTCTGTCAGCCTGTGGTGTGGCTGGTGGGATATTATTCTAGGTATTTGTATAAGGGCCTTTTTCTTTTCCCTTTTCAATTCTTCTCTCATATTTTACATCCCCTCCCTCCACTCCCCAGTCACTCTCCCCACCTCACCATTCCACCGAGTCTTACCCCACCCCCACCTCCTGCTCTTCCTCCCCTCAGAAAGGAGCACACCTCCCAGGGACATCAACCAAATTCAGTATAACAGTCTATGATAAGACCATTACCTTAAGGCTGGACAAGGCAATGAAGTAGGAGGAGGAGGAGGAGGAAGAGGAGAAGAGGAGGAGGAGGAGAGGAGGAGGGGAGGAGGAAGAAGAGGAGAAGAGGAGGAGGAGAAAAGAAGAGGAAGAGGAAGAGGAAGAGGAAGAGGAAGAGGAAGAAGAAGAAGAAGAAGAAGAAGAAGAAGAAGAAGAAGAAGAAGAAGAAGAAAGAAAGAAAGAAAGAAAGAAAGGAAGGAAGGAAGGAAGGAAGGAAGGAAGGAAGGAAGGAAGGAAGAAAGGAAGGAAGGAAGAAAGAAGGAGGAGTAGGACGGGAGGAAAAGGGGGAAGGGGAGGGCCATAATCAGGCAGAAGAGTCAGAGATAGCCACTGCTCCCACTGTTTGGATTCCCACAAGAACACCAAGCCGCTCAGCCATAACATAGATGCAGAGGACAGAGGTCAGACTCATACTGGCTTGCTGGTTTGTTAAGCCCCCACGAGTCCTAGTCAGTTGATTCTGTGGGCTGTGGTTTTGTTCTGTCCCTGACTGCTCTGGTTCCTCCAAGGCTTTCTCCCCCTCTTCAGAAGACTCCCTGAGCTCCATCCACCTAATGTTTGGCTAAGGAACTCTACATCTGTTCCCATTAGCTGCTGGATGGAGTCTCTCTAATGCTGGTTCTGTCCCAGCACATGCTGCAGGCAGGACCAACTGTAAGTCAAAGGTTTTGTGACTGGGTTGATATTCCAATCTCTGCACGTGAGGCCTAGCCTGGTTCCAGAAGATGGTTCAGGCACCATGTCTGCTATTACTAGAAGTCCTTGCTAGAGTCACCCCCATAGGTTCTAAGGAGTTTACACTGTACTAGGTTTCTACCTCATTCTCAGAATCACACCTGTCATTCCCAGTATTCTCTTTCCATGCCTCCCCACTTGATCCCTACCCACCCGAGTTCACCAATTAAATCTATTCTATTTTCCCTCCCAGGGAAATCCTTACATTCTCCCCAACCCCTCCTTATACTTAGCCTCTCTAGGTCTGTGAACTGTAGCATGGTTATCCTTTATTTTACAGCTAAATAGTAATTTGTAAGTGAATGCACACCATGCTTGTCTGTCTGGGTCTGGGACACTTCACTGGGGATATTATCTAGTTCTGTCCATTCATGTGCAAACTTCATGGTGTTATTTTTTTTAACAGCTGAGTAATACTCCATTGTGTAAATGTACCACATTTCCTTTATCCATTCTTGTAGTCTCCCCTCCCCCAGCCTGAAACCTGCTTGCTCAGGGGTGGAGCTTCCTGCTCATTCATTCTGCCACGCCCACTGCTGGAACCTGCCGCTTTGCTGTTTGGAGCCACACCCGTGCTCACCTTTCTACTGGATCTGAGATTATTCGGCGGGAATCGGGTCCCCTCCCCCTTCCTTCATAACTAGTGTCACAACAGTAAAATTTGAGCTTTGATCAGAATAACTGTCTTGGCTACATTTCTTTCTCTCGCCACCTAGCCCCTCTTCTCTTCCAGGTTTCCAAAATGCCTTTCCAGGCTAGAACCCAGGTTGTGGTCTGCTGGCCGGACACAACACATTCTGCAGTTGAGGGGCCATCTGGGTTGCTCCCAGGTTCTGACAATTATTTAAAAAGCATCTGTGAACATAGTTGAGTAGGGTGTCCTTTGTGTATATGCCCAGTAGTAGTATGCTGGTTTTTTTTTTTTTTTAACTTTTTACAGATTGTGATTTTAACATAATGAACCCCAATCCCACTCATCTCCTCATTCCTTCATACCCACCTTCTGCCCTTACAATTCCCTAAAAGAAAAGAAAATCTTGTCATGGAAGCTGCAGCGTGTCATGGTGTGTCCCACAGTAGACCCTTTTGTCCACAGAGCTTTACTTACGAGTGTTTATTGCAGTGAGTCAGGGTCTGGCTTGAGAACTCTGGTCTCTGCTACACTATCAATGCTGGATCCTCACTGGGGCTCCTCTCAGATAGCCTGTTGTTGCCCTGCCTCATGGAGATCCTATGGCTTTACGTGCTCTAGGAGTTCACAGATGGGGTAGATCTTGAGGTGGACCAATTTCTGCACCCACACTACCAGGACTAGCACTCCAGCACCACCCCAGCTACCTCATCCAATGCTTCAGCCAGCAAGGCACAGGGACAGCTAGCTCTCACCACTTCAGGGGCAGTGAGCCCTTGCCACCACCATAAGGGTCAGCTCTACTGTGGTGCCCAGGAACAGTGCAGGGCCTGCTCTCCCAGGTGCTACAGCCAATGAGGGGCAGAGCCAGCTCTCTCATTCTCATGATCTGCCACAGGTGGCAAAGGGCAAGGGAGGAAGAGGGCATCTCTTCCTTGCCTATACCATTGCATGGCAGACAAGAGACTGGACCAGCTTTCTTGAGCTCAAGCCGTTAGGCCACTCACCCACTACCTCACACAATCAGAGCCAGCTCCTGGGTAAGGTGTGTGCCCCACTCTTCTGAGTGCTGCAGCTGCTAAGGGGTAGGTTCTCCTGCTCTTGTATCTTTGAGGACAGGTTTCCCATGATGCCCAGAGGGCTGGAGCCAGCTCTGCACAGCCCTCAGACATCAGCAAGGCCCCAAGCATCAGCCCAAGACCAAGGACATTCACCTGGCCTTTGGTGATAACAGACCCCTGCTGCTACAGGGCCACTGACCCAGACATGGCCCTCAGCAGCAGCACAGGCCAGGACCTCACTGGCTAAGGTGAGCATCACTGGCTAGTCACATCAGGCTGTTCCTTGCTACCCTCAAGTCTCTAGTTGTTTGGCCTCTCTTCATTATATACACATCCTTCAGCTTCTCTTCCATCCTCTCCATACTTACTTGCATAGTGGTCTTCAGTGTCTCTGGGTGTCTGGGGTCATCTCAGGAGTGCTCTGCCACCAGGGCCAGGTTTCACTGAGTCTTGAGGTCAATGGATTCCCAATTTTCTGAGAAACTGCCATATTGACTCCCAAAGTAGCTGTACACGTTTACACTCCCACCAGCAATGTGCTATCTCTTGAGTTTTAGCCATCCCGACAGATGTAAGATGGAATCTCAGAGTTGTTTTGATCTGCATTTCCCTAATGGCTAAAGATGTTGAACATTTAAGTGTTTCTCAGCCATTGGAATTCCTCTCTTGAGAATTTTCTGATGAGATCTGTACCCTACTTTGTAACTGGATTATTTGGTTTGCACATGTCTACTTTCCTGAGTTCTTTATATATTTGGGAGAACAGTCCTCTCTGTCAGATCTGGGGTTGGTAAAAATCTTTTCCCATTCCATAGGCTGTCTCTTTGACTGATGGTGCCCTTTGTCCTACAGAAACTTTTCAGTTTCATGAGGTCTCATTTATCAGTTGTTGATCTTAGTGCCTGCACTATTGGTGTTCTGTTCAGGAAGTCATCTCCTGTACTAAGCTGTTCCCCATTTTCTTTTCTATCAGGCACAGTAGCTTGATGTTGGGGTCTTTGTTCCACTTGGACTTGAGTTTTCTACATGGAGATAGATATAGATCTATTTGCATTCTTCTATGTGCTGACATCCAGTTAGAGAGGCACCATTGTTGACGTTGCTTCTTTTTTCCAGTGTGTATTTCTGGGTTGGTTTTGGTTTTTGGTTTTTTTTTTTTAATCAAAAATCAGGTGTCTATAGGTGTGCCTTGATCTTCAGTTTGATTCCATTGGACTGTTTTCAGTTTTCAACATGTTTGTATTTATGCTAATACCGTGTGCCTTTTATTACTATAGCTCTGTAGTTGTAGTGGCTATTCCTGGTTGTCAACTTGACAATATTTGGAATGAACTACAATTCGGAATTGGAAGGCTCACCAGTGACCCTTATCTGGAGGCTTGGAGATCCTTATCTGGATCTTGGTTTGAAGATCTTGAGCCATAGTGGCTATGGATTCCAGAAGATTGAATCTCCGAGTTAAGGAACACACCTTTAATCTGGGCTATGCCTTTCATCTGGGATTAAAGGTGTGGTGGAACACACCTTTAATCTGGGCTACACCTTTTGCTGGAGACAATATAAGGACATTGGAAGAAGGGAGTCTAGCTCTAGCTCTTGCTCTTGCTCCTTCGCCTGATTGCTGCGTGAGACTGAATAACTGCTAGATCCTTGGACTTCCATTCACAGCTGCGACTGAACAATTGTTGGGAATTGGGCTGCCAACTGTAAGTCATCAATAAATTCCTTTACTATCTAGAGACTATCCATAAGTTCTGTGACTCTAGAGAACTCTGACTAATACAGAAGTTGGTACCAGGAGTGGTTCTAGAGTAACAGAAGTACAAGGATGAATCTTTTAAAATTCTGGAATTGGCTTGTTGAGCCACCAGCACTTTCAACTATTGAAACCTCTCCAGATTCTCTCCCTCCTGGGAGCTCAGAGAATTTTGAAGACCCATGGTTGAAACTATATTCCGAACTTAAAGAAGCTAATGCCCTTGATTTTCTTAATGAATTAGGTGATTCAGTGCACAAAGCTTTCTACAAGATGGGGAAAAAATCGAAAAATGATTTTACTGGCTGGCTGCTCTTAGTATCTGTGGAAAAAATGATGAATGAAAGGAAGGAGTTGTGTGATAAAATCGAAAGGCTCCAGACACAAGTAAACGATCTAAAAGTTGCTAAGTGTGTCCTTGAGGAGAATCTTCTCTCTTGTAGCAATAGAGCTCAAGTTGCAGAAAATCAAACAGAAACTCTCATTGTAAGGTTGGCTGAACTACAGCGAAAATTCAAGTCTCAGCCTCAGAGTGTGTCGACAGTTAAAGTAAGGGCTCTAATTGGCAAAGAATGGGATCCTACAACATGGGATGGGGATGTGTGGGAAGACCATGTTGAAGCTGAGAATTTTGAATCCTCAGATTCTCAAGGGTTTGCCCCACCTGAGGAAGTAGTACCCTCAGCCCCACCTCTTGAAATAATGCCTTCCCCACATGAGGAAATTAATTTTGCAGAGTCTGCTCACGGCCCACCAATAGTTTCTTCTAGACCTGTAACCAGACTCAAAGCAAAACAGGCTCCTAGAGGGGAGGTAGAAAGTGTAGTCCATGAGGAAATTCGCTACACTACTAAGGAGCTTAATGAGTTTGCTAATTCATTTAAGCAGAAACCTGGTGAATATGTGTGGGAATGGATTTTAAGGGTGTGGGATAAGGGTGGAAGGAACATAAAACTAGAGCAGGCTGAGTTTATTGACATGGGTCCTCTGAGTAGAGATTCTAGGTTTAATACGGAAGCTCGCATAGTTAAAAAAGGTGTCAAAAGTTTGTTTGAATGGTTGGCTGAGGTGTTTATCAAAAGATGGCCTACTGGAAATGACTTGGAGATGCCTGATATTCCATGGCTTAGTGTTGATGAAGGGATTTTAAGACTTAGGGAAATTGCAATGCTAGAGTGGATATATTGTGTAAAGCATAATTGTCCACAATGGGAAGGTCCAGAAGATATGCCTTTCACCAGCTCTATAAGACGCAAATTGGTGAGAGGGGCACCAGCACATTTGAAGGGTTTTGTTCTTTCCCTTTTCCTTGTGCCAGATCTTAGCATTGGAGATGCTTCTGCTCAATTAGATGAATTAAATTCACTGGGTTTAGTTGGATTCCGAGGTAACAAGGGCCAGGTGGCAGCATTGAATCGCCCGAGACAAGGTGATTCTAGTTATTATAATGGACAGCGTAGACAAAAGAATGTTTATAATAACATACCCAGTAATGGTCAGCACAGGAGAGGTGAAATTTATAATGGCATGACTCGGTTGGACCTTTGGTACTGGCTAATCAATCATGGTGTTTCCAGGAATGAAATACATAGGAAGCCTACTGCATATTTGTTTGATCTGTATAAGCAGAAAAATTCTCAAACAAATGAAAGAAAGGCTACATTAGATCGTGGTAAACAGCAATCTCGGCCAGTGAATCAATTTCCAGACTTGAGACAGTTTGCAGATCCGGAACCCCTTGAATGAAGGGGTGGCCAGGTTCCTCTGAGGAAGGATCTTGATAAGACACTCAAAGGTTTTGCTGTTACCCTTTCTCCAGTTCTTCCCCAGAGGGACCTACGGCCTTTTACAAGGGTAACTGTACACTGGGGAAAAGGAAATAATCAGACTTTTCGGGGTCTGCTGGATACTGGTTCTGAGTTGACACTGATCCCAGGGGATCCCAAGAAACATTGTGGCCCTCCAGTTAAAGTAGGGGCTTATGGAGGGCAGGTGATTAATGGAGTTTTGACTGATGTCCGACTCACAGTAGGTCCAGTAGGTCCCCGGACACATCCTGTGGTGATTTCCCCAGTTCCAGAATGTATAATTGGGATAGATATACTCAGAAATTGGCAGAATTCTCATATTGGTTCCCTGAACTGTAGAGTGAGGGCTATTATGGTTGGAAAGGCCAAATGGAAGCCTTTAGAGTTGCCTCTGCCAAAGAAAATAGTGAATCAAAAACAGTATCGTATTCCTGGAGGAATTGCAGAAATTACTGCCACTATCAAGGACTTGAAAGATGCAGGGGTGGTGGTTCCCACCACATCTCCATTTAACTCTCCTATCTGGCCAGTGCAGAAAACAGATGGATCATGGAGAATGACAGTTGATTACCGAAAACTAAATCAGGTAGTAACTCCAATTGCAGCTGCTGTACCAGATGTAGTTTCCTTACTTGAGCAAATTAACACATCTCCTGGCACCTGGTATGCGGCTATTGATCTGGCAAATGCCTTCTTCTCAGTACCTGTCCATAAGGACCACCAGAAGCAATTTGCTTTCAGTTGGCAAGGCCAACAGTATACCTTCACAGTTTTGCCTCAAGGATATATTAACTCTCCTGCCCTGTGTCATAATTTAGTTAGAAGGGATCTTGATCGTTTGGATCTTCCACAAAATATCACATTGGTGCACTATATTGATGACATTATGCTGATTGGACCAAGTGAGCAGGAAGTAGCAACCACTTTGGACTCATTGGTAACACATATGCGTATCAGAGGATGGGAAATAAATCCAACCAAAATTCAAGGACCATCTACCTCAGTGAAATTCTTAGGAGTCCAGTGGTGTGGGGCATGCAGAGATATTCCTTCTAAGGTGAAAGATAAGTTATTGCACCTGGCCCCTCCTACAACCAAGAAAGAAGCACAACGTTTAGTGGGTCTATTTGGATTCTGGAGACAACACATCCCTCACTTGGGTGTGTTACTTAGGCCTATTTACCAAGTGACTCGGAAAGCTGCTAGCTTTGTGTGGGGCCTGGAACAGGAGAAGGCCCTTCAACAGGTCCAGGCTGCTGTGCAGGCTGCTCTACCACTTGGACCATATGACCCAGCAGATCCGATGGTACTTGAGGTGTCTGTGGCTGATAGAGATGCTGTTTGGAGCCTCTGGCAGGCCCCTGTAGGTGAATCACAGAAAAGGCCTTTGGGATTTTGGAGCAAAGCTCTACCATCATCTGCAGACAACTATTCTCCCTTTGAAAAACAGCTCTTGGCCTGCTATTGGGCCTTAGTGGAAACTGAACGTCTGACAATAGGACACCAAGTCACTATGCGACCTGAACTACCCATCATGAGCTGGGTACTATCAGACCCTGCAAGTCATAAAGTGGGACGTGCACAGCAGCAGTCTATTATCAAATGGAAGTGGTATATACGTGATCGGGCCAGAGCAGGTCCTGAAGGCACAAGCAAGTTACATGAAGAAGTTGCTCAAATGCCTATGGTTTCTACTCCTGTTACAATGCAATCTGCTGCCAAGCATGCACCTATAGCCTCATGGGGTGTTCCCTATGATCAACTGACCGAAGAGGAGAAGACTAGAGCCTGGTTTACTGATGGCTCTGCACGTTATGCAGGCACCACCCAGAAGTGGACAGCTGCAGCATTACAACCCCTTTCTGGGACAACCTTGAAAGACACAGGTGAAGGGAAATCTTCACAGTGGGCAGAACTTCGGGCAGTACACATGGTATTACAGTTTGTTTGCAAGAAGAAATGGCCAGATGTACGATTATACACTGACTCATGGGCTGTAGCCAATGGATTGGCTGGATGGTCAGGGACTTGGAAAGATCACAATTGGAAAATTGGTGAGAAAGACATCTGGGGAAGAAGTATGTGGATAGATCTCTCCAAATGGGCAAAGGATGTGAAGATATTTGTGTCCCATGTAAATGCTCACCAAAAGGTGACTTCAGCTGAGGAGGAGTTCAATAATCAAGTGGATAAGATGACCCGTTCTGTGGACAATCAGCCTCTCTCCCCAGCCATCCCTGTCATTGCTCAATGGGCACATGAACAAAGTGGCCATGGTGGTCGAGATGGAGGTTATGCTTGGGCTCAGCAACATGGGCTTCCACTCACCAAGGCTGACCTGGCTACAGCTGCTGCTGATTGCCAGATCTGCCAACAGCAGAAACCAACACTGAGTCCCAGATATGGCACCATTCCTCGGGGTGACCAGCCAGCAACCTGGTGGCAGGTTGACTACATTGGACCACTTCCTTCATGGAAAGGACAGCGTTTTGTTCTTACTGGAGTAGATACTTATTCTGGTTATGGATTTGCCTTTCCTGCACGTAAAGCCTCTGCTAAAACCACCATTCAGGGACTGACAGAATGCCTCATCTATCGTCATGGTATTCCACACAGTATTGCTTCTGACCAAGGAACTCATTTCACAGCCAGAGAAGTACGACAGTGGGCCCACGATCATGGAATACACTGGTCTTACCACATTCCCCATCATCCTGAAGCAGCTGGGCTGATAGAAAGATGGAATGGCCTTTTGAAGACGCAGTTACAGCGCCAATTAGGTGGTAACAGCTTGGAAGGCTGGGGCAGAGTTCTTCAGAAGGCAGTATATGCTTTGAATCAGCGCTCGATATATGGTACAGTTTCACCCATAGCCAGGATTCATGGGTCCAGGAATCAAGGGGTGGAAAACGGAATAGTTCCACTTACTATCACTCCTAGTGACCCTCTAGGAAAATTTTTGCTTCCTGTCCCCATAACTCTAGGTTCTGCTGGCCTAGAAGTTTTGGCTCCAGAGAGGGGAGTGCTTCTACCAGGAGCTACAACAAACATTTCATTGAACTGGAAGCTCAGACTTCCCCCTGGTCATTTTGGGCTTCTAATGCCCTTAAACCAACAGGCTAAAAAAGGAATAACAGTGTTAGGAGGGGTGATAGATCCAGATTACCATGGGGAAATTGGATTACCTCTTCACAATGGTGGTAAGCAAGATTATGTCTGGAGTGCAGGAGATCCCTTAGGGCGTCTCTTAGTACTACCATGTCCTGTGATTAAAGTCAATGGGAAACTACAACAGCCTAATCCAAGCAGGATGACAAAGGACGCAGACCCATCAGGAATGAAGGTATGGGTCAATCCTCCAGGAAAAGAGCCAAGACCTGCTGAGGTGCTGGCTGAAGGTGAAGGAAATACAGAATGGGTAGTAGAGGAAGGTAGTTATAAATACCAATTAAGGCCACGTAACCAGTTGCAGAAACGAGGATTATAAAGTAATATGAATGCCCATTGTAAATTTACTAATGCGTTTGCGATTGTACGAGGGATAGTTATATCATGTTAGGCGTATTTACAACCTTGTTATTGTTTCATGTGAACATGAGATATTATTTGTGTCAAGTTGACAAGGGGTGGATTGTAGTGGCTATTCCTGGTTGTCAACTTGACAATATTTGGAATGAACTACAATTCGGAATTGGAAGGCTCACCAGTGACCCTTATCTGGAGGCTTGGAGATCCTTATCTGGATCTTGGTTTGAAGATCTTGAGCCATAGTGGCTATGGATTCCAGAAGATTGAATCTCCGAGTTAAGGAACACACCTTTAATCTGGGCTATGCCTTTCATCTGGGATTAAAGGTGTGGTGGAACACACCTTTAATCTGGGCTACACCTTTTGCTGGAGACAATATAAGGACATTGGAAGAAGGGAGTCTAGCTCTAGCTCTTGCTCTTGCTCCTTCGCCTGATTGCTGCGTGAGACTGAATAACTGCTAGATCCTTGGACTTCCATTCACAGCTGCGACTGAACAATTGTTGGGAATTGGGCTGCCAACTGTAAGTCATCAATAAATTCCTTTACTATCTAGAGACTATCCATAAGTTCTGTGACTCTAGAGAACTCTGACTAATACAGTAGTACAACTTGAAATCAGGGATGGTGATACCTCCAGCAGTTGGGTTTTTTTTTTCCCCCGATTATTTTAGGTATCCTAGGATTTTTTGGATTTCCATATGAAGCTGAGAATTGTCCTTTCTAGGTCTATAAAGAACTATGTTGGAATTCTGATGGAAATTGTGTTGAATCTGCAGATTGCTTTTGGTAGGGTGGCCATTTTTATTACCGACCTTTAATCCTACTGATCCATGAGCATGAAAGATCTCTCCATCTTTTGATATCTTCTTCAATTTCCTTCTCCAAAAAGTTGGAGATTTGTTTTTTTTTTTTTTTTTGTTGTTGTTGTTGATGTTTGGATTTTGGGGGGGGTTGGTTTTGGGGTTTTTTATTTTTTTATTTTTTGGTTTTTTCGAGACAGGGTTTCTCTGTGTAGTCCTGGCTCTCCTGGAACTCACTCTGTAGACCAGGCTGGCCTCAAACTCAGAAATCCCCCTGCCTCTGACTCCCAAATGCTGGGATTAAAGGTGTGTGCCACCACAACCGGCTTGGAGTTTTTATCATACAGTCTTTCGCTTACTTGGCTAGAGTTACCCCAAGATATTTTATATTATTTAAGGCTATTATGAAGGGTGTTATTTCCCTGATTTCTTTCTGTGAGTGTTTCTAACATTTAACCTTATTAACTGGGTAAACCTTTTTTTTTTTTTTTAATCCTCAATATGAGCAGGCCCCATTTGATCATATTCCTCCTGCCTTGCCTGGCCATCCGACATCTAGGATGTTGGTCTCCAGCCTATGGCCTCCTCTCTCAGATCTTGAGATTCATCCATCTCTTTGGTAAGCCAGTTCCTACAATGAATCTCCATGTATATGTTCAATTTATTACCAATTTCTCTGAATACCCAAATATCACACAAGCATTTCTTCCTGTTTTCTTTCTTTCACATGTACATACTGTGCTTCAGTGGTAGCACATTAGACTGCAATTGCCCCCACACTTCCTGGATTCCTCCCAAGTAGTTCCCTTCTATTTTTACTTATTTTTCCTTCTTAACCTAGATTTTGTAATATGACAGAAATGCAATATTTATCTTTCTAGGTGTTTTATTTTGCTTAACCTGATGATCTTCAATTTTATGCATTTCCCTATAAATGTCAAAATTACATTCTTCTTTGTAGCTGAATAAAACTCTATTGTGTATATTTACCATGCATATTTAATCCTTTTAAATAGATTTAATGATTAAATTAAATAGATTTAATAAGAAAATTCCTTCCATCTCTTAGTGGTGATCAGTTACCAAATACAGTGTCTCCTCTCAGTGGATTCAGTTCAGTATGCAGGTGACTTTCTCTACAGATAATTAACAAGATACACACTGCTGGGTGCCACCACCACCCCATTTTAGACAAACATGACTACTGTAACAGAACCACAATATAGAGACACATAATCATTTCTCTAGTCTCTATCTCTGTTATATTTTTATATATAATTTATATATACTTATCTCTATCAGTGTCTGAAAATACCATCTTTTAAAAGTATAACCTAAAGACAGGTTCTAAATTACTTTAAGCATATGCAAAGGTTGTTGGGTTAATAAGACACAATCTATATGCCAGTGTCGCTATATAAAAGTCCTATGGCACTGTGGTACTGCAGGCAGTGGTTCCCTGGCACTGTGGCACTGCAGGCAGTGGTTCCCTATGGCACTGTGGCACTGCAGGCAGTGGTTCCCTATGGCACTGTGGCACTGCAGGCAGTGGTTCCCTATGGCACTGTGGTACTGCAGGCAGTGGTTCCCTGGCACTGTGGCACTGCAGGCAGTGGTTCCCTGGCACTGTGGCACTGCAGGCAGTGGTTCCCTGGCACTGTGGCACTGCAGGCAGTGGTTCCCTGGCACTGTGGCACTGCAGGCAGTGGTTCCCTGGCACTGTGGCACTGCAGGCAGTGGTTCCCTGGCACTGTGGCACTGCAGGCAGTGGTTCCCTGGCACTGTGGCACTGCAGGCAGTGGTTCTCTGGCACTGTGGCACTGCAGGCAGTGGTTCCCTATGGCACTGTGGTACTGCAGGCAGTGGTTCCCTATGGCACTATGGCACTGCAGGCAGTGGTTCCCTCAGCAGCTAAGAGGATTTATTTGCTGCTCTTGCAGAGGAATCAGGCTCAGTCACCAGCACCCACACCCTCGGGCACTGAGCACACATGATGCAGGCAACATATACATGTAAAATAAATCTTTATTAAAAGTCTTCCAAATATCAGTGGACATAAAAATCCAACTCTAGTCATGATGTGTTGATCTAAAACCTCTGACTTAATGATAGAGGGATGCTTAAGCAAGGAAAGGATGAAAACAACCTGAGTGTTGTGGTAAATCTCCAACCGAAATAAGCCCAGGCAATGAAAACACAACTCAATTAATATGAATACATGCTGTGTGCCTCGATTGGGCAGATCTACCACTACACTACCATCTTCCCCTTATAAGAGACCCCTTAGAACTTGTGGTTCCTCCAGGCCAGGAGGTGCTTCTGCTCTGCTTTCCTTCTTCTCCCCCTCCCCCTCTTCCTCTCTCCCTCCCTCTCCCTCTCCCTCTCCCTCTCCCTCTCCCCCTCTCCCCCTTTCTCCCCCCTCCCCCTCTCTATCCTCCCAAAACCTTCAGCTCCACCTTCTCCTCTTTCTCCACCCAATCACCAGCTCTAGCCTTTATTTATAAATTAAGGTTGGAAGAAGGTTTACAGGAAATCACCTGAGTGCTGACTCATTCCTTGTTCGAAGCCCCTACAGGAGAACAGAATTAACATCAAATACAATTAGTCCCAAGGCTATCCGCAACACTTCCCCTTCCATCCAATTAAAAGACTTTTATCTCAGGTATAATTGAACACAATTATTACTATTTTGCAATTTATAAAGTACAAGAGACCTAACACCCAGTCCATCATCTTTCTTAATTAAGTAAAACCTCTGTCCACTATCCTTACTTAAAAGACTATAGTTCTGCACCTGGCTATGTCTTGGCTTTAGATTGGATGCCATCTGAAAACCATCCTCTCAAATCTGTTTCTCTCAAAGTAAAAAGCCTGGGTTGGCTAGGAAACTATGTAGTTTTTCAACCCCATCAGAATTCCAAGAATGACTGATATTAGCTGAAAATATACAGGAAGCCTAACACAGCTTCCAAAACTTAGCCAACTTATAGAAACCGATGATCACTTGGACAGTCCCTTACTTCAACACGTTGGAGCATCGGTCTTCAGCCTACTGGCCAGGGTCATCTGACAGACTTAGAGAAACAGGAATATTAAGGACTAGCCTACTATGTCTCAGCAGAATCAAGCTGTCCTAACCTGTAATTGTGTCCTTTCTTTGGACAGTCTTATGTCTGTAGATGAAATGATGCGATTCTTGCCTAGTGGCTGTTTTGCCACAACTGGAGTAACTCAAAGATGCTCAGTTTCTTCTTTGAATCCAAAACAGGGAAAGCTGTCATTAGCAGACTAGTCTCAACAAGTGAATAAATAACATTAAATGTCACATTCTGTGGACTTCTGAAATTTTTGAAAACCAACTATCTATGTGAAGTAATCTGGACTGTTCTCTGTTACCTACTCTCAGCTATTTTTAATTAAAATAACCGAAAACACCCTAACAATAAACTCAGAGCCATGAATTTCCTATTGGCCCTTAACTCACAGACTTAAACATCTCAGATCTGTTTATAATAACAGCAATAGAAGGACTGGGTCTAAGCCCTGCACTTCAAAATTTTTAGTATCAATAGAGAATTTTATACCAATGAAAACCTTTGATTTTGCATCAAATTATGTACCATTTAAGAAATTATGACTTCAGCTTAGTAACAATTAAAGAGATTTCTACCAAATGAGATTGTGGTATGCAATCAATTCTAGATATTCCTCCCTGGGAAGAGAGTCTCAAAGCAGGATTAGCTATACAGGGCTGGCCTGTGGATTTCTATGGGAGATTGATTTTAATTAAGTCCATTAATGTGGAAAAAACCAAACTCACTGTGGGTGATACATTCCCTAGGCAGAGTTCTGTGAGTCAAGAAATGAAGCTAAGTATAACAAGCAAGCAAACAAATAAGCACGCGTGCATTACTACTCTCGGCTCCTGCTCTGCGATGGAACTGACTTCCTGACTTAGCTTCCCCATAGTGGTGGGCTGCAGCCGGAAATTGGGAGCTATAGCAAACTCTTCTTCCCGAAGTTGCTTTTTGATAGGATGTTTTATCATAGCAACAGAAACAAAACTGAAACATTTGGTCAGCATCTTCTCTTTGAGAACTCCAGGAATGATTATCCCTGAATCCTCAGCATTGAGCCTAGGGTCTAGATTTAATGAGCTGTTGCTGTAACACCTCTCTGTATCCGAAAGCTGCGCATCCAGGCATCCAACCAATCAGAGGCAGGATATATTGGAAATAGTTGCAACTATGCTGGACATGAATAAACTTTCTCTTGTCAAAATATTCCCCCAAACAATAAGTCACAGCAAATGTTTACATAGCATGTGCATTGTACTAGACGTCACAAGTCTCCAGTGATAGCTAGCTCAAAACTGTGCAGCAAGACTCGGTGGGCTCTATGTGAAGACTACACCATTTCCAGTTAACATTTCTGCACCATGGCAGGAATAAAACCCAGGGCTTTGCACGTGCTTGGCAAGCACATGATCTGTTCCCACTGTGCCACTTTCTACAACATATTTGAGCACGTGCATATTAAGGCAGTGTCCGGGGAGAGGGGCTGGAGCCAATCCTTCATGGATACCAAAGGATGACTGCATATAGTGTGAAGGACTACATGCTGAGAGAGATGTCAGTGGCCTGACTCTGGCAATTGCAATGAGACTGAGGTGTGCAAGAGAAAAAAATGATGTTTAATCTCATTGCCAGCCTTATGTCAAAGGCCACTGAGGACCTGCCTATGTCCTCACAAGCAAAATAGAAAGGAGGTGAATTTGTTCATCACAAGGAAGAAAGGCAAGGCAAGGCTGAAGAAGAGGAAGGGGAAAGGAGAAGTAGAGGGGCTGGAGAGGAACGGGGAAAAGGGAGGGGAAAGGGAAAGGGGGGAGAGAAAGAAAGAGTGAGGGATGGGAAAGGGAGGGGGAAAGAAGAGAAGGAGGAGGGGGAAGCAGCTAAGAAATAAAGGCTTGGTGAATTGTGACAGTTACATGACAGGAAAACCATCACTTAAGTTGAAAACTTTTATGGGAGTGACCTGTAGATCCAACAGGTCAAAGTGTGCAAAGCGGTCAGGGGCCGACCTGAAATACCAGCTGGCGTCCACCGTGTGCTCATTCTACACCGTGTGCATACTCATTCTACACTTCCTAGGGTAACCTTTTTTTTTTTTTTTTTTTTTTTTTGGTCCTGATGAAGTGTTTACACAGTAGCCAGGGAGTTCTTCTTTCATTTTTATTATAAAGGCTGTGTAAGTACAAGGAAGGAAAGTCAGACGGGAATAAACAGAAAAATGTCAAGTTCAGACGTGATGCTGACCGCCTGCCTTTATTTCCAAAGATTTCATTTCTTTCCAGCACTTTCCATGCAGTCCTGTGAAAATACTATTGATATTTTTAGGCAACTGGGACCATGCTATCCATTTTCACTTTACAATGTATTCTTTCTTGTTATTCGACGCGTTCTCACGACCGGCCAGGAAGAACACAACACCCAGAATCTTCTACGGCAAAGCTTTATTGCTTACATCTTATGGGGCCAGAGTGTAAGAAGCAAGAGAGAGAGAAAACGAAACCCCTTTCCTCTTTAAAGAGAACAACAATTGCCTCGGACGCATCACTCCCTGATTGGCTGCAGCCCATGGCCGAGCTGACGTTCACGGGAAAAACAGAGTACAAGTAGTCGTAAATACCCTTGGCTCATGCGCAGATTATTTGTTTACCAACTTAGAACACAGGATGTCAGCGCCATCTTGTGACGGCGAATGTGGGGGCGGCTTCCCACAGTTCCCCCTTTTCTATTAATAAGAGCAAATAGGCCACCCATATTAACGAGAGTGGAGATAGAGGTCAAATCCCCAGTGTGTAGGTAAAGGAACCATGTACAGGATTAGCTCTTAGGCTCACAGGCTTTTACCCAGAGCAACCCTGACCTGCTCCCGTGTCGTTTTGCCTGGGGGAAGGGAACTAGGACACTGAACCTTCATGAAAGATGACATGTCTCCCTAGAATAGGCTCATATGTGCCGCAGAGCCCTTCTACTGCAGTGCTTAGCCTTGCAACTCTCTCGGGCTGCTGAAGCACACTCACTCTATCTCGTGCAATGAGTCTAGCCTCGTGAGATATAAGAGCTGAGTGGCCAGCGACCTATTGCCTAAGCATAGATATATCAGGGGAAGCTCCATGTTCTAGTCCTGCAAGCGCCTGGGCAATAACCACCTTGTCTCTCCTAGTTTGGGCCTTAAGCTTACAGACCAATCAAAGAAGCAACACTAATCCACAGCAAAGTGTATCTCCAAATAATATTAATCCCACCCAATTTTTTAAAGAAAGAAAATGCTGAGGAGATCCAATTGGGTAATCCTTTGGTCAGCGACAGGTCCAAGCGCGTGGAGTTGACCTGAAGTCTCAATTCCCGAAGGATCTGTTCAAATTCAGCCATCCAATTCTGTAACATATACTGAAAAAGACTTTTTGACAAATTAGCTGCCCTAGTAAATTTAACATACTGAATGGAAATAACACACAATCCCGGAAACTTTTGTTCACATCCCTGCTGAGTTATTTGTCATAATACATCTAGTTGTTTCTGGACAAGATCTATGAGTTGATTAACCAGCATGAGACCTCTCTGTATCTTGACATTAGCTGAGGCCTGTTCATCTATGACTGTAGTCACTGAGGCTGACAAAGTGTTAATGGTGTCAGTCATCTGGACCTGTCCAGACAGAGCCAAGGCTGTCTGAATTAAGGCCAAACCCAGTTCCCAGTTAGTGGTAAAAAAGCAGGAGAATACTTGAGCATTATACATCACCGTCATTGGGAGTGGAAATGTCGACATTATCCCCCAACGCTGCTCTCTCTTTATTATTGACGCCCTGGACATCACCAAGACGAGGGACATTAGTATTCCCTTGGTCAGTCTGGATTTTTCGGGTGAGTCTTTCTGGTACCCAAAATGGGTTGTCTTCATTCTGTGGGAAAACACAGATAGCTCCCCTGGATCTTATCAAGATAGGATCCGGGCCATACCATTTATTATCAAGAACATTTTTCCATTTAACCATCTCATTGGGCCTATCTGGCTCTGAACAATGACGTTCAGCCGCAGTATGGCCATGAGCATCAATATTTAAAAAATTGAGTGTAAAGAGTGCCAAAGACACCGACACTCTTGGTGCTCGGGGTACAGTCTCCTCAAAAGTTCCCCTCTTCTGTTTTATAAGATAGGCTTTGAGGGTGCGATGCGCACGCTCAACAATACCCTGTCCTTGAGGGTTGTATGGAAGTCCAGTCAGGTGGGTTACGTCCATCTGACGGCAGAACTGTTGAAATTTTTGAGACGTATAAGCTGGTCCATTATCAGTCTTAAGGAGTCTGGGTTTCCCCCAAGCACTCCATGCCTCAAGACAATGTTGAATCACATGTGAGGCTTTTTCTCCAGTTAACGGAGAAGCAAACATGATGCCAGAACATGTGTCAATGGACACATGGAGATATTGAAGTTTTCCAAAGGAAGAAACATGTGTAACATCCATTTGCCAGACCTGTAGAGGTCGAATACCGCGTGGGTTAATTCCCACATGAGGAACTGGCAAGAACTCACAGCAGCTTTGACATTGAGTAACAATGTCACGGGCTTCTTTTCTTGTCAAGGAGAAACGACTGCGTAATGTTTCAGCCGTCACATGAAAATTGTTATGAAAATTTCTTGCAGCCTCTACCGGGGATGATAGGGCAGCAGCCACCACTTTAGTGGCCTTATCTGCCAAATCATTTCCCAGAGCCATGGGGCCAGGTAGGCCTGAGTGGGCTCTAACATGAGTAATATAAACAGGAGATCTTCTAGATAACAAAACTAATTGTATCTGCTGAAAAATATTGGCAACTCTACTGGAAGGCTTAATCACTCCAGCCGCTTCTAAAAGATTTACTGCATTTACCACATAACAGGAATCTGACACAATATTAAGGGGTTCTAAAAAGGTTTTTAAAACTTCTAAGACCACTAAACATTCTACCACTTGAGGTGAATTTTCATTATACTGTTTGGATACCACTTTACCATTAGCCACATAGGCACCTATGCCAGTTTTTGATCCATCAGTATATACCACAATCCCATTTTTAAGTGGGTTTCTTACTGTTATTTGTGGAAACACAACAGATTGATTTTGGGCAAACTGTAAGATTGGATGTTTTGGATAATGGTTATCTATTTTTCCTGAAAAGGAGGTAACTAAAACTGCCCAATCATTAGATGTGGCTGCCAAGGTTTGAACCTGTGCAGCGGTATAAGGTACAATTAAAAGATATGGACTTTGCCCAAAGTGGGTGATTGCTGCTTTTAGGCCTTTAAGGGCAAGCTGTGCAATTGCATCAGGATACCAATCTATTATTTTAGCTGGGGATACGTTTGGATGGATCCACAACAATGGCCCATTCTGCCACAAAACTGCAGTTGGTAATTGTGCTGTCTTAAAGACACACAAACTGAAAGGCTGCGAATCCTCAATACGTTGTAATTGTGCATTCTGTAAGGCTTTTTCCACCTTTTGTAAGGCCTGGTTAGCAGCTAGAGTAAGAGTCCTAGGGGAGGAGATATGAGGATCTCCTTCTAAAATACTAAACAAAGGCCTTAACTCAGCGGAAGGAATCTTTAAAAAAGGTCTGAGCCAATTAATATCTCCCAACAGCTTTTGAAAATCATTTAAGGTATGGAGGTGATCTCTTCTTATCTCTACCTTTTGGGGCACAATCTTATCTGGGGACACCACAGAGCCCAAGAATTGTCCTGTATCAGAAATTTGGACCTTTTCTGTGGCTATCTGTAAACCCCACTGACTTAAAGTTTTAAGTAGAAAAGGATATGCCTTTTGTAGCATGGTAAGGTCTTTATGGCACAGGAGGATGTCATCCATGTAAAGGAGCAAAATTAAAGAGGGGAATTGTTCCCTCACTGGCAAAAGAGCTTCTTGTACATAAAGTTGACACATAGTAGGACTATTGGACATTCCCTGTGGTAAGACCTTCCATTGATACCTCTTATCAGGTTCCATGTGATTAATAGAGGGGATGGTAAAGGCAAATCTGGGCCTATCCCTTGGACACAAAGGTATAGAAAAGAAACAATCTTTAATATCTATAATGATTAAATTCCAGCCACGTGGTAAGGCGGAAAGTACAGGGAGACCCCTCTGTACTGGGCCAAATAAGTTCATATGCTCATTAATGGCTCTGAGGTCATGGAGCAGTCTCCACTTTCCTGACTTTTTCTTAATTACAAAAATTGGAGTATTCCAAGGTGAGGTAGAGGGTTCAATATGGCCTAGTTTTAATTGTTCCTCTACCAGTTGAATCACAGCTTCTAGTTTTTCAGAGGATAGGTGCCATTGAGGAACCCACACTGGGTCCCCTGTTTTCCATGGTATGGGTCGTGCTGCCCCAATGGCCGCTAAGGAAAAACCCAGACCCTGTCTGTCTTGGTTTCCATTAGGTAAGATAGGCTCTATCCTTCCCTGTTCTTGATGTCCTAACCCTTTTCCTTCTTTATAACCCATCTTTGCCATGATATTTTTTGCTTTAGCTGAATACCCTCCTGATGGGGCGTTTTCATTGGACAAAATAAGGCCCAAATGCTGCATAATATCCCTTCCCCAGAGGTTAACCGGGAGTGGGAGCACATAAGGTATGAATTTCCCTTGCTGCCCTTCAGAGGATTCCCACGTCAAGGCAACGGAGCTTATAGTGGGACATGATTGATATCCTAGGCCCTGTAATGAATGAGATGACTCTGTGGTGGGCCATGCTTTGGGCCACCAATGTGTAGAAATTATACTTTTATCTGCTCCGGTATCAAGGATGCCTTCAAACTCTTTTCCATTAATCTTAAGGCGGAGCTTAGGTCTATCATTTAAAGATACAACCAAATAGGCAGAATCATTTCCTGAGGAGCCCATTTTCTTTATCTCAGGTCCTGCAGATTTCTCCCTGGTATTATCAGGGAGGAGCAGCAGCTGAGCTATCCTATCTCCTTTACTAATAGAAAAAACGCCTTTAGGGCTTGAGCACAGGACCTGTATTTCAGGGGAATGTTGACAATCCATAACTCCAGGGTGGACTACTAAGCCCTGCAAGGTGAGTGAACCTCGGCCGAGAATAAGGCCCATGGTTCCCGGGGGCAAGGATGGTATAGGCTCCACCGGCACCGGCTGAATACTCATTTGAGGCATTAATAGGAAGTCGGAGGCGGCACGCAGGTCCACCCTTGTGGGTCTTCCTGGGTCGTCTCTCTGACTGCTTCCTGGGTCCTGACAAACCGGTTCCCATATCTTTGAGGGCCCTGGGACCGAGGGCCCGATGACCCGTTTTTTGGCACATCAGTTGATTGACTATCAGGTGGGGGAAGAATTCTGCCCTTTATATCCCTCACAGAGCGACACTGGTCAGCTCTATGATAACCCTTGCCACACTTAGAGCAAAGAGTGAGAGTCCCTCCCTGTTTATCTGGAGCTCTGCAATCTTTCTTAAAATGCCCAGGCTTTCCGCAATTAAAACATGTCCTCTGATCATTTCTGCCCATGGAGCGGTTCTGAGATTGAAGGATGGCAGCCGCTAAACCTGCATTGCTGAGAGGTCCCCCAAGCTCTCGACAGACCCTGAGCCAGTCTTGTAAGCCTTTGTTCTTTCTTGGGGCTATGGCCGCTCGGCACTCCTTTGTGGCTTGCTCGTAGATTAGCTGTTCTATGAGAGGCGCAGCTTGCTCTGACTCTCCAAAAATACGCTCTGCTGCCTCTGTCATTCTGGCCACAAAATCTGAGAAAGATTCCTGAGGTCCCTGGATTATCTTTGTTAACTGACCAGTGGTTTCACCTGCTCGAGAGAGCGCCTTCCAGGCCCTAATAGCCGTGGAAGAAATCTGGGCATAAGCTCCCCAATGGTAGTTTGTCTGATCAGCAGAATAAGCTCCCTGACCCGTTAACAAGTCAAAAGTCCAATCTCTCTGCTCTGGAGTCAAAGCAGCTGCGTTTGCTCGGGCCTGCGCCTGTGCAGCTTCGTGCCAAAGCGCTTTCCATTCCATATATTTGCCCATACTAGGGAGAGCGGCTTTTACAACCGTCTGCCAATCAGCAGGCGTTAGTGCCATGCCAGCGAGCCTGTCTAACTGCGCCAAGGTAAAATTAGCATTGGTTCCGTATTTACGAACCGACTCGGCAATTTCCTTAATCTGTACGTATTCTACCGGAGCGTGGACACGCCCACCCTCGGCTCCTTCAAAGACTGGAAATGCCTGTTGTATTTTCTTTTGTTCCTCTCGGGGAATGAATGAGTCTGCGCACTGCCTCTCTGCGCACTGCCTCTCTGCGCACTGCCTCTCTGCGCATCTCTCTGCGCACTGCCTCTCTGCGCATCTCTCTGCGCACTGCCTCTCTGCGCATCTCTCTGCGCATTGCCTCTCTGCGCATTGCTGACGCACTACGCAGGGCGGGGGCTCCGCATAGGGCGGACCTTGAAACCGACTGCCGGGAGGTTGAACAGTACGCTGACTTTCGCCAGCCGCTTTTGGCTTTTTTCTTGACCAATTAGCTGGCTGGTAATGGGCTGCTTCTTCCTCCCAGTCTGTTTCCTCAGAGGAGGATTCTTCACTTGCTTCAGAGCTACTAAGAGCTGGCTTCCTGAGCTCATCTAGTGACGAGTATCTCCTAGAGACCTCCGCTAATCGATCTTTCTTCTTTTCCCTTTTTCCTCTTTTTCTTCTAATCTCTCTCCAGGTATTCCTACCTAACCTTAACTTTTCCTCGGGTTCAAGACCCTTGGAAAGGCCTGTATACTTATTTTGTGTACCATACTTCCTCTTTGTTCCTACTCTTTCTTCCCGCTTTACTTCTGATAGCTTGTCCTGAATTTCCTCTAGAATTTTCAGCCCTATCTTAATCACTTGATAACATGTGAAAAAGAACAAAAGGGCTCCTAACACCAGAAAAAATTCAAGGCCAAACATACTCACTGGTACTCTCGTTCCCCAGCTGAAAAGTTCTGAATTCATACAGTTGAATCCTTCTTAACAGTCTGCTTTACGGGAACCTTTATCACCGTCGTTCCCCAGCTGATGAGTTCTGAATTCGGCAGTTGAATCCTTCTCAACAGTCTGTGTTACGGGAACCTTTATAAACGTGATCCGCAGTTCTGGTTCCGGAATGAGGGATCTTCCCTGCGCCAGTCCGGAGTTTTTTCTCGTCTCGGGTTTTCGGCACCAATTGTTATTCGACGCGTTCTCACGACCGGCCAGGAAGAACACAACACCCAGAATCTTCTACGGCAAAGCTTTATTGCTTACATCTTATGGGGCCAGAGTGTAAGAAGCAAGAGAGAGAGAAAACGAAACCCCTTTCCTCTTTAAAGAGAACAACAATTGCCTCGGACGCATCACTCCCTGATTGGCTGCAGCCCATGGCCGAGCTGACGTTCACGGGAAAAACAGAGTACAAGTAGTCGTAAATACCCTTGGCTCATGCGCAGATTATTTGTTTACCAACTTAGAACACAGGATGTCAGCGCCATCTTGTGACGGCGAATGTGGGGGCGGCTTCCCACACTTTCTTCAGTATATATTAGATATCGGTCCCTTTCCACATTCATATTCAGACTTTAATAGCTCTCTGATAGTCTGCTTACTAGGGGTGCATGAAAATTTTTCAAGTACTCTCGTGATTGGACAATTAGGAATGTTCAAGAAATAACCAGAGTTCACATAATTAGAGGATCAACAGACTTCTTCATACACTAGCTCTTTAGAAGAACACAGGGCAAGGATTTGCCTGCTTTGCTCCCTGATAAGACCTAGCACTACTACAGAACCTGACACATTGTATGCTCAATTAACATTCATTGGAAGAGGGAATACTCCATGTGAATTTACACGTCTCTATGGCTACTGTGTGCACATGCGTGCATTTACCCATATGTTCATGTATATGTACTGTGTACCCATACATGTGGAGACCAGAGGTCCACTTTGAGTGTCAGTTCTCAGGCACTGTCCACATTGGTTGTTTTTTTCCAATTACATGCATTTATTTACAAAAGGTGTGAGCCATAGCACACTGTGGAAGTCAGAGAACAGCTTTCGGGAGTTGATTCTCTCCTTCCAGCATGTTAATTCCTGAGATCAAACTCAGGTCAGCAGGCTTAGATGCCAAACATCTCTACCAGCTAAGCCATCATGACAGCTACCTTGTGTTCGAGATATGCTCTCTCACTGGCCCGGTCAGCAAGCCCCAGGGAGTGTCACTGTCTCCCAGGAACAAAGCTGCAGTCTCCAGTGCAATCTCTCGCCTGGATTCTAGGGACCACACACAGGTACCCAGGCTTTCACAGTAAGCGCTTCCTCCGCTGAGCTACACCCCTGTCACTCTGTATACGCCTGAATTTTCAATAAACCTTGACCTTCTAAAATAACCTCTCCCTCGAACGGTCCTATCTGCAGTTTTATTCATTTGCTTGCTTGTTTGTTTGTTTGGATAAGCGGAGAACTTCATCTTCAAAGTTCAGTGTGGTCAAAATAAGAAAAGCGTGTACATCCCTTTCCCATTATTGCTGCAACAAAGCACCATAAACACAGAGGTTTAAAATAACAAAAATGCAACGTCCCCCAACAGTGGGTTGTTGGGGGTGGCTGGGATACGTCTTGGCTTCCCAAGGGAGAACGCAGGAGTTCCTCAGCTCCTCAACGCTCTGTTCCTGGCACTTTCTACCTCATTCTGACCTTAGTTTCTCCTTCACAGTCCCCTTTGAAGCTAAGTCCCCTGCCTCTCCTTTGCCCCTAAGCACATCTTTATGATTATATTGGGCATACCTGGATAAGTCAATATCATTTCTCCATCTCAAGAGTTTAGCTCAATGACATCTGTGAAGTCTCCTTTGCCATGAAAAATAATAGGTTCTGGGAATTCAATCTTTGGGTTGCATTATTCTGCCTGCCACAACCTGGGAGGAATCACCCACACACCCACACACCCACCTCTGAATGTGTGCTGAGTAACTACTTACTGTACCCTGAACCAACGCTAAGAAACATACCATCCAGCTCTGTGGCCTTGCCTGATTATATAACCGGCTTGTTGAACTGCAGGCATTATCTCCTGGCTCCCAGACATGCTGCGCGGAAAGCGTCTGCAGGCATCTCTGTCCACTTCAGGAAGATGCAGAAATTATTAGATGCTCTTTTAACTGTGACTAGACAGAAGGAAAACGCTGGAAGAAGCAGAGGAGAGAGAGAAAACAAATCCACTTGCAGCGGCTGATGTGAAGGGAGATTGGTAAACGGGAAGGCAATGTAATGAAGGTCGAGCAAACTCAAATAAATGTGTCCTTTTTCTCCCACTAATCGTCCATTCGAGAAACGTACCTTGAGGGTTTGAGTGAACTTCTGTATGAACTAAGCTAGTGAAATGCTATGTTGCGTGCTGGTGGGAGGAGTGGGAGCCAACTAAACGTTCTCCAGTAACTAGACAAGTATATGCCTCCACATTACAGAAAACCCAGCCACATAAAGGACAGAGATTTAGGGAAAATTTGTGACGGAACTCAGGATCTACCACTAAGTTACATCCTAACACCCTTTATATTTGTGCTGGAGGTCTCCATCTCTAGCTCAGGCTGGCCTTGAATTTACTTCAACAAGTGAGATAGCCTGTCCCACCTGGAGAAACCAAAAATCTGGTTTCGAATCTTGGTTGTTTATTATTTCATATAATTAAGCAGGCAAGCAGCCGCACAAACTGAGCAGCGGCAGAGGGTAGGGGGCACGCAAAAGTATGTTGTTAACCATGGTTATTCCTGAGTAATGGAACAATCCTATTTTGCCTTCATTTGTATTTCGTATGGGCTGAAAATAAAGGGGAATGGAGAATTCTGAGAGAGAATGCCTCCTAGATTGCTTACCTGGAGGTTTTTTTAGGTAGTTACAAACACGACCCAAGATGTCCCTCTAGTGGAAGGAACGCGGCTGCAACTGGCACCTGATGGAGGCTTTGTAAAATAACTTACTGAGTTCAAGACCTTTGCAAACAAGAGACTGAAACTCATAAGGTATTGTGCTTATTAAAAATTTTCAAGGCGGGGAGGGGGAGGAATACTTGCAAAAGTAGAGACAAAACCCTCACACTAGGAAAACGATGTCGATTCTGGATGCACTTGGAATACTGACAGCAACATTCTGAACTGTCGGTATTGGAGGATTACGCGGATTAGACTTCTCTGTTTGCATTTTGTTAGTTTATGCCTAGGTCTAGAGAGCCAAAGGATGGGGAACCTAAACACACGCGCGCGCACGCGCGCTAACGCTTTCTGCGCCTCTCGGCTGAGTTCGGGTAGACCTGCCCTGGGCTCGGGCACATTCCGGCCACACTTGTCCCCGCCTCGATTCCTTTTCGGCTACAATCGGTTGGCTCTCTTGAACTCGGCTCCCTTCGGCTACATCCGGCCTCTCTCAGTCGGCCATTGCAGTTACATCTGTTCTGCGCTCCTTCGGCCCTGGCGTCTCTCCCTGCGTTCGGCCAGCGTTCGGCTGGACTCGGCTCTTTCCGTCAGCGTGCGGCCGCGGTCCCGGAAGGGCGCCCATGGAGCCAGGCCTGTCGGGCGAACGGCGGAGTATGGCGCCGCTGTTGGAGTACGAGAGGCAGCAGGTGCTGGAACTGCTCGACAGCGACGGGCTGGTGGTGTGTGCCCGCGGACTCGGCACCGACCGGCTCCTCTACCATTTCCTGCGGCTTCACTGCCACCCGGCCTGCCTGGTGCTGGTGCTCAACACGCAGCCGGCCGAGGAGGTGCGACTGCGGGATGGGTAGACCCAAGGGTTTGGGGGACATCCGATGCGAGATCGGCGCGGTAGGAACGCGGAGCTGTACGGTTGCAGGGACTCCGAGCCCATGCAGATCTTAAACAGGGCACGAAAGGGAATGAATTAAGATCCCAGGGGGGAGATGCGGGGCACCTACACAGTTCCAAGTCGCTGCGAAGGAGGGAAGGGAACCCCAGGGAAATTGAAGTGGCTGCCACGACAAGGGAGGGCATTGAGTGAGGGTCCTGGAAGGAGATCCTGGACTCTGACACTGCGGGATGACTGCCAAGTATAGAATGCATCCCAAGAAAGTCTTGGGTTCCTCTATTGACATGGGAGAGCATTGAATACAGGGCCCAGACACAGTTTGAGGACACTGAGAATACGGGTCCCACACACTCCTTAACACTGAAAAGGAGAGGGGCGAGTAGGCTACACATTGAGGTAGAGTAGTGGATTGAATTGCACTGCAAAGGAGAGACGGTATCAGAATCTGGGTAGGAATAGTGTTTGAGTTTGAAGTTGGATATAAGGGTGTTTGGAGGACAGAGTGTGGTCCCTAAAAGGACAATGACGAGGATGATAGGGTCTCTGAGAGTTATTACTTTCTAGTAGAAAAGGAGACCTTGAGACTTAACAAAAGAAGAGGGATTAGGGAAATGGGGGTGGGGGTGCAGAAGTTAAAGCTAAGGGAGCGATCAATCTGGGTTACAGAGAACAGGTGATCCTGAGGACAGTGGAATGAGACATGCCTTGCTGCGGATGTTGAGAGATGTGGACATAGCCTAGCATGATGAATCTGATGATCCCCTAGGTGTAGTGGCCAGGAAGAAAATGTCAGCTGAGAAGAGTCACTAACAACTCCTTTAAAGGCTGAGGCCCTGTTGGATTCCCCAGGAATCTACAGTGCTTGGCATGGTACTTTGTGCAATGTAAGATGCCCAGAAAAGTGGCATTAGACTGAGAGACTAATGGGCCATTGGACCTATGGACATTCTGGCATCTCTCTAGGAAGTATCAATACTGATCTAACAGTCTAAAGTGTTGTCTGCAGAGAGGAATCCCTTGTCTCAAAACCCGACTTTGGCTGGAAGTAGTTTCTAGGTAGTAGAAAACTTTTTTTAAAGATTTTTTTTAATAATTTATTTATTTATTATATGTAAGTACATTGTAGCTGTCTTCAGACATTCCAGAAGAGGGAGTCAGATCTCATTATGGATGGTTGTGAGCCACCATGTGGTTGCTGGGATTTGAACTCAGGATCTTCGGAAGAGTAGAAAACTTTTAACCCAAAGTTTTAAAAGGTTCTGTGGCTTGGTGTTGAAATGGAAATAATGACTGGAGCACAATTATTTCTTAATATAAACTCCAAAGCACAACTTAACCTTACAAAACAAAACCTTAATTAAAGTGACCTGATTGACTGATGGGTATAAAAGAATAACTTAGTTTGCATGTTTGCTGTGATGTTCATAAGCTCTGAGAATGGAGACATCATTTTAAATCCCTATAGCCTATTTTAAAACTTCCCTGCCCTGTACTAAGCAGCTTACTAATGAGTTTAATTTGATTTAGGAATATTTTATCAATCAGTTGAAGATAGAAGGAGTTGAACATCTCCCTCGACGAGTGACAAATGAAATCGCAAGTAACAGTCGCTATGAAGTCTACACGCAGGGTGGTATTATATTTGCAACAAGCCGAATACTCGTGGTTGATTTCTTGACAGGTAGAATACCTTCAGATTTAATAACTGGTAAGAATTTGAAATCTTTCTTATCTACAATGTGAACATTTTTATTTTTGTCTGTCTCCTCTGCTAAACGTTCTGCTTTTGTTACTCAGTATTGTAGCTAAGCTGTTGACACACTACCTGACAAGTCGAGAGGTTCAGCAAATGTTGATGACATGAATAAGTATGGCTACATGTCACTTAACACTGAGAATCTATGATTTAGCTATTGTATGAAGGCCTTAGCGCTTACCGACAAAATCCCGCATGGGTGGCCTGGAGAGGTGGATCGGAGATTAAGAAGGTGCACTGCTCTTGCAGAATTCTAAAGCTTAGTTCCCAGCACCCATGTAAGGTAGCTCACAACTGCCCATAATTCCAACTCCAGGGCATCCGATTCCCTCTTTGGCCCTCTGAGAGCACTGGACTCCACCTGCACAACACCCCCCACCCCATCACACATGCACAAACATATATGCATAATTTTTAAGGTAAAAATAAATGTAAAAAATCCTAAATGTTACAGCTCAATTAGACATTGACCTCTTGATATAACCAAGAAACATAGTAAACAGAGCTGTTTGGGCCTGATGTCGCCATTAACACGGCGTACTGTTTTACAATTGGTTTGTTTTTATAAGTAGAAGGGAGACTTCCAAAATAAGGAAGGAAAGTACAGTATAGTAAATTAACTATATAGCCATTTAACACGTTACTGAGTATTATGTACATTGCACATAATTGTGCATGTTGTATGCTGAATAACTAGTGGTATATTTGTGCTAGATATTTTTAATTTTTGTTTTTTATGTTCAGGAACCTTTTGCCTGTGTTTATGTCTATGCACCACACATGTCTGGTACCTGCAGAAGTTAAAAGAGGTTAGATTCTGGAACTAGAGTTATAGATGGTTGTAAGCTACCATGTAGGTACTGGGAATCAAGCCTTGGTCCTCTGAAAGAATACATAATTTTAACCATGGAGCCCTCTCTCTAGCCACAATATTAGTATTGGCGTACAAACCCAGAAAGGGCCGTGCTCTTACAGAGGTCTACCCACTGTATTATGGGTATTTTAACCTTACAGGTTGAAGCACCATTATGCAGTGTGTGTTTATATATAAGATGTGGCTCCTTGTTTCCCAGTCTGACTTTCAGGAATATTGTAGTTGACAGGCATTTGCCCTTTGGATATAGCCAGACTTGATGTGCTTATCAAACTCTTCATAAATCTCTAAGTAAATTTGCTTTCCTTCCTTTTCCCATCATTTAAATTAAACTAAATAGTTACTTAATACTTCAGAGGGGAAAGGTGAGAGATAATTTCAGCTAGGAGTAGTGTAGAAGCAATTGATTTTCATATCATTTGTCTCTTCAGAAATCTCTGATTGCCCTGTAGCTAATATAAGAGCCCTGCCAGTCTGCCATTAAACTCCCCTGTGCCTCTCTGCCCAGAACACTCAAAACACTTCATTACACTTGCCTGCTTCCATCTGGCTCACCCGTAAGCTGTGTACCAGCAGCACTTGTTCACCTCAGGATGAATAGTCAGTATGTGTCGGTAACGCTTGCTTGATGGCTGCTGGTGAGCTGCATGTACAGTGCTCAGTGGTGAGTGTTCTCATGGAAGGAAACATATTCACACACTTCCCATTCCATGTACCTGATTGGCTGAATCAGGTTTGCTCAGTCTTGTCTAGCATTTTTCATTGCCTTAGATAGCGTCTTGAGCATCACAGACAGTTGACCTGACTTTGGGGGCTAACACCCACTCATACAAGATCCTTAATTTTCCTGAACTTCATCTTTCTCAGTTTTCCAATTTCTATATTGAAAATAGATCCTTCTCTCATATAATACATCCCAACTGCAGTTTCTCCTCCTTCCACTCCTCCTAGTGGATCCCCAGATCCACTCCCTCTCTGTTTCTTCTTCAGAAAAATCAGGTGTAAGACACCACGCTTGGTCAGTGGTACTTAGTTCGAGATGTCCCAGAATGAGACACCAAGATCGATGCAAAAGCAAGAGGTTTATTTTCTGGCGCATCGGGATCAACCCTCAACTTTGAGGGGAGTGATGAGAAGATGACCCCAATGGCTATTACAAGCAGTTTTTATACTTTCTAGGGGTACAGGTTACATCCACAAGGTTACAGTTCAAACTTATTGGCTAAGCATATTGATCTTTAAAACTATTGGCTAGCAAGCATGACACGAATTTCAACTCTACTTGGGATTTTCCAATACATTCGGAGATTTTTTTTTTTTTTTTTTACTCAAGAATGTTCCTGTAGGTGGAGAATGGAACTTGGCCTAGCCTTGACCCCAGGTGGGAGGGGGAAGCTGTAAGGAGGGTATAGGACTGGAAAAAGCCCTTAAGGGTCCCTCACAGGCCTCCAAAACCAACAAACACTACAAAACTAGATACAATGAGACAAGGCAAAAACCCTCCTATTAAGGCTGAACAAGGCAGCCCAGTAGGAGGAGAAGAGTCCAGAGCAGGCAAAGGAATCAGAGACAACCCCACTCCCACGGTTAGGAGTCCCACAAAAAATACCAAGCGTGCATATATACAGAGACCTGCATATATACCAAGCATCCATGCAGACCTCGTGCTTGCTGTTTCAGTGTCTGTGAGCTCACGTGAGCCCTGCTTATTGATTCAGTGGGCCTTGTTCTCCTGGTGTCCTCCATCCCCTGACTCTTAACAGTCTTTCCTCACCATCGTCTACAGGGTTCCCCATTCTGGAAGGGGAGACCTCAAATTTAGACTCTTTCTCCTCATAATGTCTGGCTGTGGGTCTCTGTAGTCACTTCATCTGCTGCCAGAGGAAGCCTTTCTGATAACAACTGAACAGGGCACTGTTCTATTCATATAGCACTATATCATTAGGAATCATTTCATTGATCTTTTTTAAAGACCAGTTGTATTTGGTTCTTGCCCCTAAGTCTCTGGGTTATCCAGTCTCTGGTTTGAGCCATTTATGCAGTGTAGGGCAAGGGCTCACTCTCATAGGGTGGACCTCAGCTGAAATCAGACATTGCCCACTCCCACAAGTTTTGCACCACCATGGCAGCAGAACATCTTGGAGGCAGGACAGATTGTAGGTGGAGGATTTTATGGCTGGGTTGGTGTCTGGGATTCTCTTTCAATAGCCTGCATGTGCTAAAGAGATTAGAATGTAGAGGTGAAGGCTCCAAGCCCACACCAGCTCGATCTCTCTACATTCAGTAAGCTGTGTGGAAGTTGTCCTCAGCAAGGGAACCCCACTGACAGTTTTCAGAGGGTGGCCTTCTGTCCTAACATCAGCCTGGGTTGTTTCGGGATCTCCACTAGGCCTCCTTGGCAACTACTTAACTAAATGTAACCCACCACTAAAAGCCTTGCCTGGCTACAAAAGATGGCCAGTTCAGACTAGTATTCTCCATTACTAGAAGTCCTCACTAGGATCATCCTCATAGATTGTAGAAAGTTTCCATAACACCAAGTTTCCACACCATCCCCCAATGTCCCCCAATTCCAGCTTTTCTCCCTCCGTCCCTGCTACCATCCCCTTCTGCCTGGGATTCACTCACAGAATCTATTCTGTTTTCCCTTCCAAAGGAGATCTATGCTTCCCCCTGTAGCCTTTCTCCTTACCTCTCTGTCTGTGAATTGATTACTTAACAGTTAATATCCACTTGTAAGTGAATACATATATACTGGCTGGATTTGTGTTTGAACTTGACACAAGCTGGAGTTATCACAGAGAAAGGCGCTTCAGGTGAGATCCAGCTGTAAGGCATTTTCTCAGTTAGTGGTCAAGGAGGGAGAGCCCATTGTGGGTGGTGCCATTCCTGGGCTGGTACTCCTGCGTTCTGTAAGAAAGCAAGCTGAGCAAGCCAGGGGAAGCAAGCCAGTAAGTAACATCCCTCCATGGCCTCTGCATCAGCTCCTGCTTCCTGACCTGCTTGAGTTCCGGTCCTGACTTCCTTTGGTGATGAACAGCAATGTGGAAGTGTAAACTAAATAAACCCTTTCCTCCCCAACTTGCTTTTTTTTTTTTTTGGTTTTTCGAGACAGGGTTTCTCTATATAGCCCTGGCTGTCCTGGAACTCACTTTGTAGACCAGGCTGGCCTCCAACTCAGAAATCTGAGTGCCTCTGCCTCCCAAGTGCTGGGATTAAAGGCGTGCACCACCACGCCCAGCATCCAAATTGCTTCTTGATCATGATGTTTGTGCAGGAATAGAAACCCTGACTAAGACAGGTACCATGTTTGCCTTTTTGGGTCTAGGTTACCTCAGCAAGGATGATTCTTCTCTTCTAGTTGGATCCATATGCCTGCACATTTTATGATGTCATTCTTGTAACCACACCACATTTTTTTCTTTCAGTTAAAAGATACCTGGATGGTTACCAGTTTCTGTCTATTATGAATAAAGTCTCAGTTGAACATAGTTGAACGGGTGTCCTTATGGTCGGATAGAGCATTCTTGGTGTATTTGCCCGAGAGTGGTTGTTATAGCTGAGTCTCGATGTAGATCAATCCCCAGCTTTCTAAGGAACTGCCATGTTGATGTCCATAGTAGCTTTACAAGTTTGCATTTCCACCAACAATGCAGGAGCTCTGCTTCATTCACATCCTCGATAGCATGAGCTGTCACTTGTAGTTTTTATCTCAGCCATTCTGATGGTGTAAGATGAAGTCTCAGAGTTGTTTTGATTTGCATTTCCCTAGTGGCTAAGGATGTTGAACATGGCCATAAGTGCTTCTCGGCCATCTGAGATTCCTCTATTGAGAATTCTCTGTTTAGATCTGTACCGTATTTTTAATGGATTGTTTGATCTGTTTTAATATCTAGGTTCTTGACTTCTTAATATATTTTGACTATTAAAGCTCTATCGACTGTGGAGTAGGTAAAAATCTTTCCGTTTCATAGGCTGTCTCTGTCCTATTGACAGTGCCCTTTGTCCTACCGAAGCTTTTCCGTTTTATGAGGCTCCATTTATCAGTTGTTGATCTTAAAGCCTGCACTGTTTATGTTCTGTTCAGGAAGTTGTCTCCTATGCCAGTGCGTTCCAGGCTTTTCCCCACTTTCTCTTCTATCAGGTTCAGTCTGTCTGATTTGATGTTGAGTTCTTTGATCCACTTGGACTTGAGTTTTCTGCAGGGAGATAGATATGGATCTATTTGCATTCTTCTATGTGCCCACATCCAGTTACACAGGCATCTTTTTTTTCAGTGTGTATTTCTGGGTTTGTTAGGTTTTTTTTCTGATTAAAAATCAGGTATCCATACATGTAGGCAGGGGTTGGCAGGGCACCCATACACGTAAAATAATATTTTTTAAAAGAAAAAAGAAAACACTCTGTTAGAATGCTAGCATTACTGTGCTGCTTGAACACAGTAAACTTAATAAACAGTGCCAAATAGTTGCCCTTTTATAGTTGGAGATATTAGAGCATCTTACCTGTCCTGCTCTATGTTGTGTAAGTATATTTTTAAGTTACTAACATGAGAACATTGTCTAGAAACTACCGCTAGATGTCAGTATTACACCATTGGTCACCCCAGAGGAGGCCTGCACAGTCTAAACACCCAGCAGAGCCCCGCTTACAGGTGGGTTCTTGACTGTAAAGTCGGTCCATCCTGGGACACAGGCTGCCCTGTCTCACAGGGGACTCCTATAGCACTACCACCACCCTCCACACTCACCTGCGCAGATGCTTGCAAGGACCCCACGGGGGCTTCAGCAGGAAGCATGTGGCTTAGAACCTCTTTCTGTGTCCACCCTCTTTCTGGATGACCTCAGGCAGGTTGCTTCCCCTCCCCCTCTTTTTAATCTTAAAATAATACCTCCATGAAAGGAAACTGCACGGAGGCCTCTGAGCACACCTGCAGGGTGTGCCCTTATTGTGCGATGAGCCTCTGGGGACATTTCATATCCAATCATAACGTCAGATGGCCCAGGGTGGCCCAGCCTCCGAAGGCCTACCTGAGCCTCAAAACCTGCACCTGGGGTTAGGGTTAGTGCTCTTCTTTCTTCTGGATTCTGAAATAATGTGGACCTTTCAGAGTACAGTGTCCTAATTTGAGGCTCACCTATAGTTTGAAAGTCCAATTTTAGTGTTTTCAATTTTATGGGATATTTCTGTTGCATGTGGTATGCACGTGTATATGTGTGGGTGTGTGCGCCTGTGTACATACATGGGCCAGAGGAAGGTACTAGGTGGCCTGCTCTGTCACTCCCTGGAGACAGGGCCTCTCTCTGTAGCGCTGAACTTAGAGGCAGGCTGGCAGCTAGCCACTGACCTCTCCTACAGCTCTGGAGCCGCCATGCACAGGGTGGCCGTGCTTGGCATTCTATATGGGTGCTGAGGGTTTGAACTCGGGTCTCTGTGCTCTTAGGCTACCTCCAGCTTCCTGTGCAATGTTTCAGTACAAGCTGAGCAAGTGTGGCCCGTGGAGTCCTTGGGAAAGCCCCATGCTAGGGTTAGAGTGTTTTCTGAGCAGGGAGTAGATCAGTGTACCAGAGTGGTTGAAAGGTCTTGGTCCATAAGCTTGTAAATGAATCTTTACATACTTTCTAGGTGGTTAGTGAGAGTGAAATTTAGTGCCAGCCACTTTGGTCCAGAAGCTCAGCCTGAAGGGGATTCTGAGAGCAGAGGTGGCTGGGAGCAGAGAAAACAAACAGCTAGAAGTCAGATTGGGGATCCAAGCTGGCAGCCTATACAGCTTTCCAGAATTCTTTTTTTTTTTTTTTTTTTTTTTTTTGGTTTTTTCAAGACAGGGTTTCTCTGTGTAGCCCTGGCTGTCCTGGAACTCACTCTGTAGACCAGGCTGGCCTCGAACTCAGAAATCTTCCTGCCTCTGCCTCCTGAGTGCTGGGATTAAAGGCGTGCACCACCACCATCCCCCCACACCCCCCACCCTCACCCTGGGGCTCCAGCATTCTTCCTGTTCTGCTTTTGCTGGAGATCTCCAGGCAGCTCTTCCCCCTTCCCTACCCTCTACCCCATCCCCTCCATTCTGCTCCTGCCAGTTTTCCAAGCAATTCTCTCTTGCTATTCTAAAAAGCTTCTCTAGTTCATCTCCTGCAGATCTTAAGACCAGTCTTTTATTTTACATATCAATCTAGTCATTTACTCCAGGTTCCCTTCAATTGTCCTATGAGTCAGCATTCCTAGCTGGATTTTTTTTTAGGAGACAAAACAGGCACTTTTTTTTTTTTTTAAAAAACATTGCAAAAGAATTCAGAGATCTGCCACAGTTAAGCACTGACAGTAATCTAGCTGGGAGAGACCCCACCCTAAAATTACCATTTCTATCATGCCCCGGCCTGTAGTAGATATATTTTCCAAATCCTGGCTCAGGGTTTCTTCCCTGCCTTTGACCATTCATGATCCAGGGTGAGAGACACACACAGCCTTTCTATTTTTCCATATGCCTTAGGCAGCTGCCTACCCTCCATGCTGTAAAAACCACCCTTCCTATCAATCACCCAGGTTGTTACTTACCATGTTGCATCTGGGCTGCTCTGAACTCCAGTTGGCCAGCCCTCATAGCCACGTTTTTATGGCTCAGCTAACCCATGGTGTCTCTCCTTTCTCCTCTCCTGCGAGTTCTGACATGATGGCTTCTTTCTCCTCTCCTCTGGTGGTGTGCTCTCTCTAAGCCCTCAAAACCTAACCCACCTATCTTTTCTGCCCAGCTGTTGACTGTTGGCATCTTTTCTTTTCCTCTTTAAAAGATTTTATTATTATACCTAAGTACACTGTATGTCTTCAGACACGCCAGAAGAGGACATCAGATCTTGTTACAGGTGGTTGTGAGCCACCATGTAGTTGCTGGGATTTGAACTCAGGATCTTCGGAAGAGCAGTCAGTGCTCTTACTCAGTGAGCCATCTTAACAGCCTAGCTGTTGGCATCTTTATTCACCAATCACAATTAAGTAGGGACAGGATCACTCTCTCTTCTTTGGGGCAGTTTGGGGGCCCCAAAATTAGCATTAGAATACAAGTAGCAACCAACCAACCCACCACAGGGCGTAACCTTGCTCTGTGTGTGTGTGTGTGGGGGGGGGGGGTCAACTCTGCTTTCATAACCATAAACAAGAAATTTAGCTGGGTGGTATCTCCTGCAATCACCACTCCCTAAGTCTCTTTATCTCCTTTGTTGAGGTTTTGTCTTTTATTGTCTATTGTATGCTAAGTGCTGGCCTGCAAGATTTGAAGAAGTCTGCACATAGCCTGAGGGACTCTGCCCCCAGTTAATTCTGGTTGGTAACTAAAAATGCCAGCAGCTAATAGCTTGAAAGAAGACACAAAGTCCAAGTTTAGGTTTTCAGTGCTAGCTAGAGATGAGGAAGGAGCTGAGGAAGAAGCAAGAGCAAGAGGAGCCACCTTGGGCTGGGGCCTGCCCATTTGGGTTAAGAGCAGCCAAGGTGGAATGGGGTTATCAGTGAGAAAGTGGATTCTAACAGCATGGAGGGTAGGCAGCTGCCCAGCTATTGTGCTGCTTAAGGCATCTTAAATATAAAGGCTGTGTGTGTGTGTGTCTCTCGTGTGTGTCTTTCATCCGGGAACATAAATGGTTAAAGGCGGCAAGGAACCCCATGTCTGGTTTTTTTTTAATTTGTTACAACACTCCTTCCTTAGTATCTTTCTGGCAAGCTGACTCTTAGCGCAGCTGCTTTTGTTCCATCGCCAGAATCCACATGGCGGAAGGAGAGAACCAACTCCCAGAAGTTGTCCTATAACTGCCACCCATGTATGTCGTGCCTCCCTCACATGTGCACGCACAATAAAGAAATGAATGGAATTAGAATGGTAGTGTGTTAAAGCTCTCTTGTTTAGCATCTGATATTTAAAATTAGGAAACATTTATAATTATCTTTCTTGTATGTGCATGTATTTGTGTGTGCTCTCATGTGGGTAGATGTGCACAAGTGTGCCTGTGTGTGGAGACCCAAACCTTGACATCACATGTCCTCCTCACTCTATCTGCTTTGTTTACTGAGGCAGGGTCAGTAGCTCCTGGGCACAGTGGACCCACTGCCACCTGACTGTTGTAGGAGTACAGGTTCCAGTCCTCACACCCACATGGCTACTGCGCTATCCACTGAGCCACCTCTTCAGCCGTTGTTCTTGTTTTTAAGATTCAGGGCATTGTACCGTACAGACCACAAAAGCCACATTGCCAGGTATGGTGGTGCGTGCTTGTAATCCCAGTACTCAGGAGGCCAAAGCAAGAGGATCATGAGTTTAATTAAGGCCAAGCTTAAAGATCGTGTGCCTGCCTCTACAAACAAAACAAAACAAAACAAAACAAAATGTTGTGTTAAGTTTGTTCTTTAAAGGTTTTTGTTTAAAATAGTGTAATTTATAATTTAGCTCTTTGTTGACTGTATCCTCAAAGCTGACTTCATCCAATGGGATGCAGATGCTACCCAGGCTTGTTAAAATGAAGCTATTTTATGTAGTTCATCTGTTCACATAGAGGGCCATTCAAGACCCATGCTCTCTATCACTCCCTCAGCCTGCCCCTGGTGGTCCAGACACTCCTGTTCCCAGTGGTTCTGGGGACTCGCTCCCTCACCTCACCTCCCATGTGCACACTTGTCACTGAAGGTAAAATGCAGAGCACCACCTCTGCAGGTAGGTTTGTGTCCTCTTGTCACAAACTACAGTCATTGAAAGGAGTAGCCTACATAAGATCAGGATAGAAGCAGACATATAGGGCATTGTCTTAATTAGTGATTGATGGGGGAGGGCAGCTGAGGACGCCATGGGGTGCAAGCCAGTAAGCAGCACCCTCCATGGCCAGCTTCTGCCTCCAGGTTCCTGCCCTCCTTGATTGAGTTCCTGTCCTGACTCCCTTCCTTCAGTGATGAACTGTGATATGGAAGCATAAGCAGAATAAACCCTTTCCTCCCCAGGTTGCTTTTGGCCATGGTGTTTCATCACAGCAATAGTGACCGTGGCTAGGACACTACCCTTGAATAGGAAATCACAAGGGTTCCTATTGAACTCTAATAAATCCCCTTTCCCTTGTCTGTCTATATATAGAGAGATTCATCCTATACGTTGTTACTCTAAAGAGCCCTCACTAATACAACCCCCAACAGGCATCCTCGTGTACAGGGCACACAGAATCATTGAGTCCTGCCAGGAAGCCTTCATCCTGCGCCTCTTCCGCCAGAAAAACAAGCGCGGGTTCATCAAAGCTTTCACCGACAACGCTGTTGCCTTTGACACTGGCTTTTGTCACGTGGAAAGAGTGATGCGGAACCTTTTTGTGAGGAAGCTCTACCTGTGGCCAAGGTAATGACTGATGTGTTAGAATGGTGGGTCCCTTCTCAACAGCACCCTAGGCCAAGGCAGTTCCACGTGGAAGAGGTTTTACTGAGGAGAGAGACAGAGAGAGAGAGAGAGAGAGAGAGAGAGAGAGAGAGAGAGAAGGTAGCAGCAGAAAGAGAAGAGGGAAGGAGAGAGGGAGAGGCATTCCCCTTATTTATATGGAAAATGACGTAAAGATGGAAGGTGAGCTCAATGGATTCTGGAAATATGGTGGCCATTGTCTTGACAACAGGTCTGTAGGTCGCGCTGTTGCCTATGTGATGTCATAGGTTTGGGAGGTCCTGATGCCAACAGTGACATAACTGAGCTGCATTTTAATGCAGTGAATGGAATGACACAGTGTGTCATTTACTAGCCTGTCATAAGGACCTCCTCCTCCTCCTCCTCTTCCTTTCTTTATAAACACATTTGTGTGTGTGGGTTTCAACTTTATGAAGACTACTAGTTGTACAATTATTCTTTTAATTGTTTCTTATTTTGGAATTAAAAACCACCTGTAAATAGTAAATATTTTGGTAGTGGAGGCCCAGCCAGCTCAGCTCTGCTGTTAGAGGCACAAAAGCAGAGCCAGCAGGATTGCTCAGGGGTACAGGTGCTTGCCTGAGTTTAATCTCCAGGAACCACGTGGGAGGAAAGAACTGGCCATGGGTTGTCCTCTGCGCTCAGAGTGCACAGACACACACCACAAGTAGATAAAAAAAAAAAATATATATATATATATATATCTTTCAAAAAGAGTAAGGGTGAGGATAGTAAGATGGCTCACTGGGTAAAAGGGCTAGCTCCCAACCTTGATGATCCAGGTTCGATCCCCAGGACCCACACATGCACTATGGCATGGGCACACCAAATGAGTGTCATGGGGCTTTTTGGTGTTTCATTTTGGTGTTTTTGTTTTTGTTTTTGTTTTTTTTTAATGAGCTCTAAGCTGCTATACACAGTAAGGGCCTGGAGCCTGGAGCCATGTTTACTCACACTTTGAAAGCAGGCCTTGGGCTGACACATTTTCTGGGCACTCAGTGAGGCCTGGTGTGCTTGTATGCATATCTGTTGTGCTTCTGTTTTGTTTGTAGCTGTTGAAGTTGATTTGGAAACTGTCTCCGTAGGTTCCATGTAGCAGTCAACTCATTCTTGGAACAACACAAGCCTGAAGTTGTAGAGATTCACGTGTCCATGACTCCCGCCATGCTTGCCATTCAGACGGCCATACTAGACATCTTAAATGCATGTCTGAAAGAACTGAAATGTCACAACCCGTCACTTGAAGTAGAAGATTTGTCACTAGAAAACGCTCTTGGGAAGCCATTCGACAAGGTCCACTTCTTTTCTTTCTCTTACCCCATAGCTGGTTACGTTGTTGTTTTAAAGAGTGGAAGGCATTTCAATATTCACCATGTTCTTTGTAGGAATTAAACTGTAGGTGACTTAAAGTGGGGCTGCTTTGCCCACTGGGAAATAGTAAGTCGCAGTGACATACGTGTTTGCCATGTAAGCATAAGACTGACTTTTTTCAGTTATGTAGTGAGTGAATGTCTTATTGTAAGTATAATCAATGTTCCAAACTGGCAGTATCTGGTTATTTGTAGACAACAAGTCTATAAACGAATGTTTCATAATTAGGCATCCCTGAATCTACTGTCTTTTTTTAAATAGAAAGTTGGGTACAATTTTTTTGTTTTAGTTTGGAGTTTGGTTTGGTTTTATGGGGGCTGTTTTTGTTTTGAGACAGGCTCTCACTATGTGGCCCTATAATCTGTTATAGTGAATTATGAGCTCCAAAATGCTATCTTTAAGAAATTCCAGGTCACATGTACTTTAACACATGCTACTGTCTTTTAAATCCTGGGTCAGTCTCTGTGTCACTGGGAGCAATGTGTGGGTTTGTACAGAAGAGGCCACTGTAGAAACATTCTACTGTGAAATGCTCATGTACAGAATGGATCCCGTGTGTTCTGTGTTCTCCTTCATCCTCACGTGTGAATAGCTTAGTGCGTGCTGATAACAAACCTGTTCTAGAAAAGCAGAGGGCTTTATTGAGCACTGATTTCTGTCCAGTGTCGCTGACAGTGAGAAGCAAGAATTATTTTAGACATTCTTGCACTAATCACATCTGAATGTAGACAGAGCTTGCATCAGGTCAAACAAAATCTCAAGGATCCATACATCTTCTGACAAAGTGGTCTGCTGTTGTGGAGTGGCTCTAGCCTCCTTTCCCCGGTTGCGTCTGGTTTCTCGGGCATACACATCCCAGTCTGGAGCATGAACCATAAGATCACACAGATACCACCTCTGCTCAGTGTGTCTCATGAGGTGCCCCATATGCTGCCATTTCTCTTCATAAGAATGAATCGCTGGCTTTCTGACCAGGCTGTTTCTGTCTGTGATGTGTAAGACCATGCATGTTTATGTATGTCTGCATATATGTGCATGGGCCACTGTATGTTGTGTCTGTGCATGCTAGGTGCACATGTATATGTGTGTTGCACATGCCCCTGAATGTACAGAGGCCAGAGGAGACATGGAGCAACCAAAGGGTCTTTCACTGAATCGAGAGCTAAGCTGACAGCCAGAATGTCTCAGTGGTCCTCCTGTCTTTGCCCCCATAGCTCCAGGGTTAGAGGCACAACCCATTTTTTTATGTGGGTGCTGGGATTTGAACTCAGGTCCTTCTTCTGCACAATGGGCACTCTTAAGCTCAGAGCCATCTCCCCAGCCCCCTGACAGTAATGTTAATAGTAATCAGGGGAGCCTAACTCCATCTGGTCATAAAAATTGTAGCAATAAGACATTATGCTTGAAAAATTAACACATTATTGGGAATTAGTGACCTGAAACTTTCTAGCTGCTTCCTTGGAAAAAAAAATTTAAGGACTCTAATTGTAGTAAAATGTGAATAACAAAACATTTAGCATCTTAACTATGTTTTTACATTTCCAGTGAATAACCCTTATGGAAAGTATGGCTGTGTAAAGAAAAGCCATATTGAGAATATCCTAACAACAGTAAATTGTATTCTTTTTCAGACAATCCGCCATTACTTGGACCCTTTGTGGCATCAGCTTGGAGCCAAGACTAAATCCTTGGTGCAGGATTTAAAGATACTAAGAACCTTACTGCAGTATCTCTCTCAGTATGATTGTGTTACATTTCTGAATCTTCTGGAATCTCTGAGAGCAACAGAGAAGGTGTTTGGTCAGAATTCAGGTGTGAGATTAGAAATACCAGTGTGATTCTAGGAGCTGGTATGAATACTGTGTTAATGGACGGGCTGCTGTCTTCAGCTCGGGATCATTTGCGTTTCGTGCTCACTGCACAAGGATGGCGAGGTTTAGTGCTTGCTAATGTCCCCACCCACTTAGCTTCTGTTCCGTATAATAAATATACCCATTCCCGACAGGTTTATTTCCAGAGAAGCTCTTTGTAGTACAGCCTAATTTAGAAATAGGTTGTGTTCTGGGAGTTTGGTTGGTAGAAACTTAAAATTAATGTTACTCAAAGACCCCGAGGGAGGGTTTCATCCACTAGAATGTCAAAGGCTTATGAGATTCATTTAGAAGTACACACATGTACAGTGGCTGTCATGCTAACTACCCAAGACCCTTGAGCCAGGGTCAAAATATGTGCAATTAATAATTTTCACTGCTTCTTCAGAACTTTCCCAAATAACAAAGTACAGACCTCGGGATATAACATCGAGGTAGAGCGCATACATAGCCCACATAAGGCCCTGGATGCAGTCTCCAGTGCCATGGGGAGGGATATAACACCATGGTAGAGTGCATACTTAGCACACGTAAGCCCTGGGTACAGTTCCCAGTGTCGTGGACACGCAACAGTGATGAAGTACAGAGGTCTGTGAGAAAGCACTCATTAGTTGATGCTACTGCCTTGGATTATGCGAAGTTATGTGTGGTGTTCTCCAGTACCACCTTGGAAATGTCAACATGGTTATCTTAGAATTACTAGAAGCAGAGTTTTGAGATCTCATACCCATGAAAACCTTGAGGAGTCCTAAAGGAGGCCCTGGGCCACACTTTGAAAGCAGAGGCTACAATAGTAAGATGTAGAAGCAAGATGGCAGCCAGTGGTCTATGTGGGTCATGTGCTCATTAAGAGTATTTAAAACTGCCACTAATTGAAGCCTTGTTTTAAAACCCATTCTATTAGGTTGGCTTTTCCTGGATGCTAGCACCTCCATGTTTGTGAATGCTCGTGCCCGAGTTTACCGAGTTCCAGATGTCAAACTGAACAAAAAGGCCAAAACATCAGAAAAGACGTCGAGTCCAGAAGTTCAAGGTCAGGCCTTACATGCATCTCCGTTCACAGTGGCCACAGCGGCTCGAAGCAAGTGTCAGTTTAAAGCGAATGTAGCATCTTCTGCTCTGCGTCGAGATGCTTGCAATGTGAGGGAAGAGCACACAGTGAAACCAGGGTGACAGCCATGGCCAGAGACCCAGTGTCACAGGCAGACATCAACCAAGTGTGTTCTTACTGCTACACAAGAAACATTTCAGCTGTTACTGTCTTGAGCACTAAAGTCTTAGTGAAACATTTCAGCATTTTTTGTAACTTTTAAAGAATATAAATACAATAGACACAGGTAACTGTGGGCTTGATTCCAGCTTCTATCTAGTAAGCATCAAGACACTTTGTCTAAGGCCTGCCTGGGATGGGATATTTACTACCTAGTTTTGCCTATTTTAAAGATCTATTCAGAACAGTATATTCCTATGTTTGAATACTTATAGAATAAAGATATAGTTGATAACCTGCTTTTGTCCGTGTTCAGGATTGTAGAAAGCATAGGCTTATTAGAAATAATAAATACTGCCAGGCAGCAGCAACGGTGGTGGGAGTCTTTAATCCCAGCATTCTGGAGGCAGAGGCAGGCGGATCTCTGTGAGTTCCAGTCCAGCCTGGGGCTACACAGAGAAATTATGATTCTAAAAGCCAAACAAAACAAAGGGAGGGAGGAGGGGAGCGGAGAGGAGGGGAGCGGAGGGGAGGGGAGGGGAGGGGAGGAAGGGACAATAAGTGTTGCTGGCACCTATCCCTTGCATTGTGTAGCTGCTTATGTACAGCATCACAACTGACAACACAGAGCCATCTCCACTGGCCATGCACATGGCCTGTCCACTCGGTCACCTCTGCATATTTCAGCTAGACTTGTCAGCAGGCTTTTCTAGGGAAGCAACTCCTATGTTGAATGGTGGAAGCCCAAGGACATGTCCATTCACAGGGATGTTAGTTTTCTGCTGTGGGAAAGCCTTTGCCATGGTTCTAACTGAACGCCATACAGAATAAGGTTATCATTTATTTCTGTACAGAAACAAAAAAAGAACTGGTTCTAGAGAGCAATCCAAAGTGGGAGGCGCTGACTGACGTCCTGAAAGAAATCGAAGCAGAAAATAAGGAGAGCGAAGCCCTTGGTGGCCCAGGTAGGAACAAAGGAGCTGGTGACATTAGCCTACTCTGTTGTTTCTGAGACAGGATTACACTGGCCCAGATCGGCTTGGAGCTTGCTTAGCATCTGAGGCTGGCTTTGACATTCTGCTTCTGCTTCCTAGTACTAGACTCCAGGCAGGTGTTACCAAACCCCACACCGTGCACAGACGTTCAATGTCAGTCGCCTTCATTCAAAGAGCCTTTCTCCAGGGTGTGTCATTTTGTGTTCATGAAGCACAATCTTTACTGCTCAGCTTCTCGGGGCTTCTATTTAAAGATGCAGCGTATTTCCATGTATGCATTCTCCAGGTTTTTTTTTTTTTTAAGATTGATTGATTGATTGATTGATTGATTATATGTAAGTACACTGTAGCTGTCTTCAGACACTCCAGAAGAGGGAGTCAGATCTCATTATGGATGGTTGTGAGCCACCATGTGGTTGCTGGGATTTGAACTTCGGACTTTCGGAAGAGCAGTCGGGTGCTCTTACCCACTGAGCCATCTCACCAGCCCTCACCAGGTTTTAAATCTAGACTCTCCCAGGAATCAGCTAATGTTTTTTGTTTTATATGCCTAGTCAAGTGTCGTTTCAAAGAAACTTAAATGCCTATTGGCCGAGCCCAAGAAAAACAATTCCAATTGTAGGCCTTCTGCCTTCAAACATGAGCATGCTAACAGATGAGCACTGTAGACTAAGACAGACGTATAAATCACAAATAAAACTAGATAGAGAGTAAATGTGTGTGTTTGAAAATACTGTCTTTGAACTGCAAAGTAGCAAAGGCAAGCGGGGTGGGGTGGGAGACACGGGGAAATGAGAACAGAGTGTCATGACACTGTGAAGAGTCCACTGAAAAACTAATGACTGTGCACTAACCTAAATGCTTAGCTTTTCTAAAGTCGCACAAGGGGCTCGCGAGACGGCTCCGCAATTAAGAGCACTTGCTGCTCCTGCAGAGGAGGAGAGCTCAGTCCCAGCACCCATATTAGACAGCTCCACTTTTAACTCCAGCTCCAGGGGATCAAATGCCCTCTTCTGCCCTCCACAGACATCTGCATGTTCACGCTCACACATGTACGCACACACACACACACACACACACAATCTTTCTTTAGAAGTCATTCGCTCCTTACATTAGTAGATCCTGGCAATAATTACCCAGAACTTACAGTACTGTGACCCACAACTCAGCATCGCACATGCTCACTTAGGTGAAGTGAAAAGAATAATAAACTATGGGATGGGCAAGGCTGTCTCCAGCAGACGGTGAGGATGTGACATTAGTGTGTTTCCCTCTGGATTTCTTTCACGTGTGATTCACATTGTGATGTCACTAGGATCACATTGTAATGTCATCTAGTGATCCATCCATCACTAGACCCATCCCTTGGCCTGCAGTCAAGGATAGCTGTGCAAATGGCCCGACACAAAAGCTTATATTTGAAACTTTATGAGGGGGCTGTTGAGATGGCTCCATGAGTGAAGGCCTTTCCTGCCAAACCAGATGACCTGAGTTCACTCTCTGGAAACCACATGGTGGTGGAAGAGAATAGGGTTCTCTGACCTGTACACATACACTAAATACATTTAATAAAATGAATATAATTAAAACTTTGCATTAAAAAACTGAGGGGATTTGTGACTTTTTATTTTAATTAACTTGATTGCATCGTTCTCAAGCAGCTAACTAGAAACTCATTTTGTAAACCAGACTGGCCTTGAACTTGGAGCCATCCTCCTGCCTCTGCCTCCCAAACACTGGGACTCGAGGTGTATCCATGACATTGGTTTTTATAATACTTATTTTCATTTTACTTAGCTAATTATAAGCGGAAATTACACATCCATGGCAACTGTACTGAGACATCTTAAGCTTTGATATTAGTAACCTGCTTTCAGCTGGGTCTTTAATGCATATTTCTCGTTAGTCTTGGCCACCGCAAACTACACCAGTTTGCTCGATCTTGGTAATAATGGTACTGTCTATCATTGCTGATTTCTTCTGTCTTTAGAATTTTAAATGCTGTTTTTATTGCTCTAAAATCAACCATTAGATACAATGTTCTCTGAGAATTGTTCTTCTACTTTTAAGGCTAGAAAATCACCTCCATCTTGGGAGTGGAGACAAGCCATCTTTCCTTGTGATTTAAAATTTTACATTTAACTCTATAATCCATTTGAAATGTATTTTAGTGTCTTAAGAGCCTCTAGAAAATTATTCATTTAAAGCTTCCTTAAAACCTCCATTGTACCTTAGCTCTAAACAGTTCTGGCTTGGGCTTTGCTCCTTGGTCTATCCAGAGGTGAAAGCATGTGGTTGCTCCCCAAACCCCCTTTTGAACAATTTGCAAACTGGGTTCTTTAACGGAAGATGCCTTCCTTTAGAAGGGGACTCAGGGCGGCCCACTGGGCCGAGGATGTGAGCGAGCAAGCAAGTGTGCGTGTTCTCTCTGATTGCAGGCCGGGTGCTGATCTGTGCAAGCGATGACCGCACGTGCTGCCAGCTGAGAGACTACCTGTCCGCCGGAGCAGAAACCTTCCTGCTGCGACTTTATAGGAAAACTTTTGAGAAGGATGGCAAAGCTGAAGAAGTGTGGGTAAATGTTAGAAAGGGGGACGGCCCGAAGAGAACTACAAAATCTGACAAAAGACCAAAAGCCGCTCCAAACAAGGAGCGTGCTTCCGCCAAAAGGGGGGCCCCTCTCAAAAGGAAGAAGCAAGAGCTGACTCTGACGCAAGTTTTGGGGTCCGCTGAGGAGCCGCCGGAGGACAAGGCTTTGGAGGAAGACCTGTGCAGACAGACCAGTAGTAGCCCAGAAGGCTGCGGGGTAGAGATTAAGCGTGAATCATTTGATTTAAATGTGTCGTCTGATGCGGCCTATGGCATCCTGAAAGAGCCCCTGACCATCATCCATCCGCTTCTAGGGTGCAGCGACCCCTATGCCCTGACGCGGGTACTGCACGAGGTGGAGCCCAGATACGTGGTTCTGTATGATGCAGAGCTCACCTTTGTTCGCCAACTGGAGATCTACAGGGCTAGCAGGCCTGGGAAACCTCTGAGGCAAGTCTGTGCCTGACAGTTCTGCAGGCTTTAATACAAAAACTGGCCTTCAATGGTGGCTTTCTTACCTTTAACAAACCACGATGAGGCTGGTTTGATGCTGCTTTCTGGTGAACGATAGAACGTTCCAGATGGATGTCAGTCACCCAGGCTGAACTGCAAGCCTCCGGCACCCCTGGCATTTTCCCGTACCCTGCTCATATTCTTTCTTTATGTCTGAGTGTGTCTCTTACAGGTACAGTTTCTGGAAAATCTAGGAAATTGATAATGTTCTGTGCAATACCAAAGGTAATATACTAATGGCTTAGCCAAATGCTATTAACCTTCTAAACCACCCTGTAAAATCTTAAATATTTTTCCTTACATGTATGAGTATGTGCACACCATCCCAGCTTGCAAGGGTTGTTGATGCCTTCCACCTCTTTGTGGGCTCCAGGGACCACACTCTTAGACAGAGAACACCTCTACCTACTGAGCCATCCCACCATCTCCTGGCTTACAAACTTAAAGTGACTCTGACTTTCTTTCTCATAAAACCAACATGTTTTAGGAATTACTGTACCAAGTTTTCTTGGGTTCTAGAAATATCTTTAAAATCTCCCAATCTATCAGATGAGAAAGAATACAGTGTTCTTACTCTCCAGCTAGCTAAAGGGAAATAAATATCAGAATTAGTATCCTGAACTCGGTCTGAACCAGAAACACAGCCAAGAAAGCCCTTTGTAACAGGGTAACTAAGGCCACCTTTCACAGCAGAAGCAATAGAGGCGGCACGGAAGGTGCCCAGCGGTAAAGACCCTGGCAAGGGCATTGTCCGACGGTCAGCTACATCCTGCCAGCCTTCAGCTGCCAGGTAGCTCATGCCCACCAGGCTTCTTACCCTGTCAAGGGCAGAAGAGATCTGGAAATTAACTGATCACCCAGTCAGTGGGAAACTTGGCCTCAGAAATGGAAGTTGTTGGCTTTAGTCATATGGCACATCCATGGAGTAGCTGACATCTCCTAACTCACCCAATGACCTTCCCCTCTCTAACTTCAAAGTAAGATGCTCTAGGGAGATTTGTGCTAAAAGTAAAGCCGGCTTAGAAGGAAATGCCTCTAATGGAGATGAGGTGGCGACAGCATGGCGCTCTTGATTCAGCCTCAGCCACAAATGAGAAAAAAGCAAGTTCTCTGTAGACTTGTAAAAAAAACATTTATTTTTAATGGTGTGTGTGTGTGTGTGTGTGTGTGTGTGTGTGTGCGTGTGCGCGCGCGCCAGTTGTCAAAGATGCCAGAGGAGGGTGTAAAAGCTGGAGTTAGAGGCATCTATAAGCCACCCAACATGAGTGCTGGGAGCTGAACTCTGGTCCTCTGAAAGAACAGGAAGCACTCTTAACCAACAAGCCATTTCTTCAGTCGCAAACCAAAGCCCTTTAGAAACAAAGTGGAAGGAAGGAAGGAAGGAAGGAAGGAAGGAAGGAAGGAAGGAAGGAAGGAAGGAAGGAAGAGAGAAAGACAGAAAGAATTAAGATTCCTGATACTATATCCATGTGTGAAACGTTCCTGGCTCCCTTCTGCAGTGACATGGGTAAAGAGAACTGAGAAAGTACAGAGAGTAAAGGTCTTAGCTGTTTAATTTGTTTGCTTGTCGCTAACACTGAATTTCCCTAAGCTGGTTCTAATGATGATTTCCCACTTCTAAGCTATCATTTGGCAGAAGTACAAAGAAAAAGTTAAAAATGAAGCCTCTAAGAGATTTTGTGGGCTTCATTTTTTGTTTATAGTTATGAAGAAAGAAGTCTTATCCTCTAGTTCTATCTCAGTGTTTACCTGAACTGTGTTCCTCCTTTTGCTGAAAAGAAAAAGAAACCTCCCTGGGTGACAACCCTAGGACCCTTAGCAGGCCAGTCTGCTGCAGCCTGAGGGAGCCTGCGCACTGAGTGAGGGCTGGGGTGGAGGAGCTGCTCAGTTGGGGGGGTGGGGGCAGGAAAGGCTGTGCAATGGGGCCGAAGAGGCTTGCTCTTCCTCGGTGTCTGTGACTTGAGCCTCCAGGGCTGCTGCTCTAGATGCTCCACTGTGCTGTGCCTTACAGGGACTAAGATTACATCTTTGCAGCTTAAAAGAGTTCTCTTACCCCACAGGGTTTACTTTCTTATATACGGAGGCTCCACGGAAGAGCAGCGCTACCTGACTGCTCTGCGGAAAGAAAAGGAAGCCTTTGAAAAGCTCATAAGGTGAGGTGGGTGGCCTGTCCTTCTGGGTCCTACTCTGGTAGGAATATTAAACGGCTCCCAAAGAAGGGGATGGGGTCATGAGTTGGGAGATGACTGGTGCCCAATGTCTGCCTGCTGCATATTCCCCTCCTCTTCCTCTCTCTTACCCGTGCAGTTGCTCACTGTGGGTTTAATGAGTAGAATACAAGTTGTATCTCTTACTGAAATACTTGGAACCAGAAGTATTTCAAATGTTGTGATATTTCCATATAGGTAATATATGTGTTAGTGGTGTGGCCTGAAGGTCATTGGAGGCAGCAAGCTGGGTAAGTGCCACCTGCACTGGGTTGGACATGGGATTTCCAGTTTTGCCATTGTATTGACCAGCCAAACACTTTACAGTTCGTAGCATTTTGAATTTCAGATTTTTCATATCAGAAATGTGTAAGGGAAACTGTTTTTGACGGTCAGCATCAAACATGCCACAAAACACTGTTCTAGGAGGGATGCTCTCCAGCCCTGCAGCCTCTGCTCCAGCATCCTGCTTTTCAATCGTGGGTTTCCCTCCTTATAAAGTCTCAGGTTTGCAGGTGGGCTGCCACTCTGTTGTGTCTGGGAAGGACTTTTAACCCCCACCCAACCTCAGTTCTGACCGCTGTAACTAAGTGGGTTCTGTCCTCCTGAACATGTGTATCTGTTTTTGAGTATGGAGGCTGTAGTGGCTATTCCTGGTTGTCAACTTGACAATATTTGGAATGAACTACAATCCGGAATTGGAAGGCTCACCAGTGACCCTTATCTGGAGGCTTGGAGATCCTTATCTGGATCTTGGTTTGAAGATCTTGAGCCATAGTGGCTATGGATTCCAGAAGATTGAATCTCCGAGTTAAGGAACACACCTTTAATCTGGGCTATGCCTTTCATCTGGGATTAAAGGTGTGGTGGAACACACCTTTAATCTGGGCTACACCTTTTGCTGGAGACAATATAAGGACATTGGAAGAAGGGAGTCTAGCTCGAGCCCTTGCTCCTTCGCCTGCTTGCTGCGTGAGACTGAGTAACTGCTAGATCCTTGGACTTCCATTCACAGCTGCGACTGAACAATTGTTGGGAATTGGGCTGCCGACTGTAAGTCATCAATAAATTCCTTTACTATCTAGAGACTATCCATAAGTTCTGTGACTCTAGAGAACCCTGACTAATACAGAAGTTGGTACCAGGAGTGGTTCTAGAGTAACAGAAGTACAAGGATGAATCTTTTAAAATACTGGAATTGGCTTGTTGATCCACCAGCACTTTCAAATATTGAAACCTCTCCAGATTCTCTCCCTCCTGGGAGCTCAGAGAATTTTGAAGACCCATGGTTGAAACTATATTCCGAACTTAAAGAAGCTAATGCCCTTGATTTTCTTAATGAATTAGGTGATTCAGTGCACAAAGCTTTCTACAAGATGGGGAAAAAATCGAAAAATGATTTTACTGGCTGGCTGCTCTTAGTATCTGTGGAAAAAATGATGAATGAAAGGAAGGAGTTGTGTGATAAAATCGAAAGGCTCCAGACACAAGTAAACGATCTAAAAGTTGCTAAGTGTGTCCTTGAGGAGAATCTTCTCTCTTGTAGCAATAGAGCTCAAGTTGCAGAAAATCAAACAGAAACTCTCATTGTAAGGTTGGCTGAACTACAGAGAAAATTCAAGTCTCAGCCTCAGAGTGTGTCGACAGTTAAAGTAAGGGCTCTAATTGGCAAAGAATGGGATCCTACAACATGGGACGGGGATGTGTGGGAAGACCATGTTGAAGCTGAGAATTTTGAATCCTCAGATTCTCAAGGGTTTGCCCCACCTGAGGAAGTAGTACCCTCAGCCCCACCTCTTGAAATAATGCCTTCCCCACATGAGGAAATTAATTTTGCAGAGTCTGCTCACGGCCCACCAATAGTTTCTTCTAGACCTGTAACCAGACTCAAAGCAAAACAGGCTCCTAGAGGGGAGGTAGAAAGTATAGTCCATGAGGAAATTCGCTACACTACTAAGGAGCTTAATGAGTTTGCTAATTCATTCAAGCAGAAACCTGGTGAATATGTGTGGGAATGGATTTTAAGGGTGTGGGATAAGGGTGGAAGGAACATAAAACTAGAGCAGGCTGAGTTTATTGACATGGGTCCTCTGAGTAGAGATTCTAGGTTTAATACGGAAGCTCGCATAGTTAAAAAAGGTGTCAAAAGTTTGTTTGAATGGTTGGCTGAGGTGTTTATCAAAAGATGGCCTACTGGAAATGACTTGGAGATGCCTGATATTCCGTGGCTTAGTGTTGATGAAGGGATTTTAAGACTTAGGGAAATTGCAATGCTAGAGTGGATATATTGTGTAAAGCATAATTGTCCACAATGGGAAGGTCCAGAAGATATGCCTTTCACCAGCTCTATAAGACGCAAATTGGTGAGAGGGACACCAGCACATTTGAAGGGTTTTGTTCTTTCCCTTTTCCTTGTGCCAGATCTTAGCATTGGAGATGCTTCTGCTCAATTAGATGAATTAAATTCACTGGGTTTAGTTGGATCCCGAGGTAACAAGGGCCAGGTGGCAGCATTGAATCACCGGAGACAAGGTGATCCTAGTTATTATAATGGACAGCGTAGACAAAAGAATGTTTATAATAACATACCCAGTAATGGTCAGCACAGGAGAGGTGAAATTTATAATGGCATGACTCGCTTGGACCTTTGGTACTGGCTAATCAATCATGGTGTTTCCAGGAATGAAATACATAGGAAGCCTACTGCATATTTGTTTGATCTGTATAAGCAGAAAAATTCTCAAACAAATGAAAGAAAGGCTACATTAGATCGTGGTAAACAGCAATCTCGGCCAGTGAATCAATTTCCAGACTTGAGACAGTTTGCAGATCCGGAACCCCTTGAATGAAGGGGTGGCCAGGTTCCTCTGAGGAAGGATCTTGATAAGACACTCAAAGGTTTTGCTGTTACCCTTTCTCCAGTTCTTCCCCAGAGGGACCTACGGCCTTTTACAAGGGTAACTGTACACTGGGGAAAAGGAAATAATCAGACTTTTCGGGGTCTGCTGGATACTGGTTCTGAGTTGACACTGATCCCAGGGGATCCCAAGAAACATTGTGGCCCTCCAGTTAAAGTAGGGGCTTATGGAGGGCAGGTGATTAATGGAGTTTTGACTGATGTCCGACTCACAGTAGGTCCAGTAGGTCCCCGGACACATCCTGTGGTGATTTCCCCAGTTCCAGAATGTATAATTGGGATAGATATACTCAGAAATTGGCAGAATTCTCATATTGGTTCCCTGAACTGTAGAGTGAGGGCTATTATGGTTGGAAAGGCCAAATGGAAGCCTTTAGAGTTGCCTCTGCCAAAGAAAATAGTGAATCAAAAACAGTATCGTATTCCTGGAGGAATTGCAGAAATTACTGCCACTATCAAGGACTTGAAAGATGCAGGGGTGGTGGTTCCCACCACATCTCCATTTAACTCTCCTATCTGGCCAGTGCAGAAAACAGATGGATCATGGAGAATGACAGTTGATTACCGAAAACTAAATCAGGTAGTAACTCCAATTGCAGCTGCTGTACCAGATGTAGTTTCCTTACTTGAGCAAATTAACACATCTCCTGGCACCTGGTATGCGGCTATTGATCTGGCAAATGCCTTCTTCTCAGTACCTGTCCATAAGGACCACCAGAAGCAATTTGCTTTCAGTTGGCAAGGCCAACAGTATACCTTCACAGTTTTGCCTCAAGGATATATTAACTCTCCTGCCCTGTGTCATAATTTAGTTAGAAGGGATCTTGATCGTTTGGATCTTCCACAAAATATCACATTGGTGCACTATATTGATGACATTATGCTGATTGGACCAAGTGAGCAGGAAGTAGCAACCACTTTGGACTCATTGGTAACACATATGCGTATCAGAGGATGGGAAATAAATCCAACCAAAATTCAAGGACCATCTACCTCAGTGAAATTCTTAGGAGTCCAGTGGTGTGGGGCATGCAGAGATATTCCTTCTAAGGTGAAAGATAAGTTATTGCACCTGGCCCCTCCTACAACCAAGAAAGAAGCACAACGTTTAGTGGGTCTATTTGGATTCTGGAGACAACACATCCCTCACTTGGGTGTGTTACTTAGGCCTATTTACCAAGTGACTCGGAAAGCTGCTAGCTTTGTGTGGGGCCTGGAACAGGAGAAGGCCCTTCAACAGGTCCAGGCTGCTGTGCAGGCTGCTCTACCACTTGGACCATATGACCCAGCAGATCCGATGGTACTTGAGGTGTCTGTGGCTGATAGAGATGCTGTTTGGAGCCTCTGGCAGGCCCCTGTAGGTGAATCACAGAAAAGGCCTTTGGGATTTTGGAGCAAAGCTCTACCATCATCTGCAGACAACTATTCTCCCTTTGAAAAACAGCTCTTGGCCTGCTATTGGGCCTTAGTGGAAACTGAACGTCTGACAATAGGACACCAAGTCACTATGCGACCTGAACTACCCATCATGAGCTGGGTACTATCAGACCCTGCAAGTCATAAAGTGGGACGTGCACAGCAGCAGTCTATTATCAAATGGAAGTGGTATATACGTGATCGGGCCAGAGCAGGTCCTGAAGGCACAAGCAAGTTACATGAAGAAGTTGCTCAAATGCCTATGGTTTCTACTCCTGTTACAATGCCATCTGCTGCCAAGCATGCACCTATAGCCTCATGGGGTGTTCCCTATGATCAACTGACCGAAGAGGAGAAGACTAGAGCCTGGTTTACTGATGGCTCTGCACGTTATGCAGGCACCACCCAGAAGTGGACAGCTGCAGCATTACAACCCCTTTCTGGGACAACCTTGAAAGACACAGGTGAAGGGAAATCTTCACAGTGGGCAGAACTTCGGGCAGTACACATGGTATTACAGTTTGTTTGCAAGAAGAAATGGCCAGATGTACGATTATACACTGACTCATGGGCTGTAGCCAATGGATTGGCTGGATGGTCAGGGACTTGGAAAGATCACAATTGGAAAATTGGTGAGAAAGACATCTGGGGAAGAAGTATGTGGATAGATCTCTCCAAATGGGCAAAGGATGTGAAGATATTTGTGTCCCATGTAAATGCTCACCAAAAGGTGACTTCAGCTGAGGAGGAGTTCAATAATCAAGTGGATAAGATGACCCGTTCTGTGGACAATCAGCCTCTCTCCCCAGCCATCCCTGTCATTGCTCAATGGGCACATGAACAAAGTGGCCATGGTGGTCGAGATGGAGGTTATGCTTGGGCTCAGCAACATGGGCTTCCACTCACCAAGGCTGACCTGGCTACAGCTGCTGCTGATTGCCAGATCTGCCAACAGCAGAAACCAACACTGAGCCCCAGATATGGCACCATTCCTCGAGGTGACCAGCCAGCAACCTGGTGGCAGGTTGACTACATTGGACCACTTCCTTCGTGGAAAGGACAGCGTTTTGTTCTTACTGGAGTAGATACTTATTCTGGTTATGGATTTGCCTTTCCTGCACGTAATGCCTCTGCTAAAACCACCATTCACGGACTGACAGAATGCCTCATCTATCGTCATGGTATTCCACACAGTATTGCTTCTGACCAAGGAACTCATTTCACAGCCAGAGAAGTACGACAGTGGGCTCACGATCATGGAATTCACTGGTCTTACCACATTCCCCATCATCCTGAAGCAGCTGGGCTGATAGAAAGATGGAATGGCCTTTTGAAGACGCAGTTACAGCGCCAATTAGGTGGTAACAGCTTGGAAGGCTGGGGCAGAGTTCTTCAGAAGGCAGTATATGCTTTGAATCAGCGCTCGATATATGGTACAGTTTCACCCATAGCCAGGATTCATGGGTCCAGGAATCAAGGGGTGGAAAACGGAATAGTTCCACTTACTATCACTCCTAGTGACCCTCTAGGAAAATTTTTGCTTCCTGTCCCCATAACTCTAGGTTCTGCTGGCTTAGAAGTTTTGGCTCCAGAGAGGGGAGTGCTCCTACCAGGAGCTACAACAAACATTTCATTGAACTGGAAGCTCAGACTTCCCCCTGGTCATTTTGGGCTTCTAATGCCCTTAAACCAACAGGCTAAAAAAGGAATAACAGTGTTAGGAGGGGTGATAGATCCAGATTACCATGGGGAAATTGGATTACCTCTTCACAATGGTGGTAAGCAAGATTATGTCTGGAGTGCAGGAGATCCCTTAGGGCGTCTCTTAGTACTACCATGTCCTGTGATTAAAGTCAATGGGAAACTACAACAGCCTAATCCAAGCAGGATGACAAAGGACGCAGACCCATCAGGAATGAAGGTATGGGTCAATCCTCCAGGAAAAGAGCCAAGACCTGCTGAGGTGCTGGCTGAAGGTGAAGGAAATACAGAATGGGTAGTAGAGGAAGGTAGTTATAAATACCAATTAAGGCCACGTAACCAGTTGCAGAAACGAGGATTATAAAGTAATATGAATGCCCATTGTAAATTTACTAATGCGTTTGTGATTGTACGAGGGATAGTTATATCATGTTAGGCGTATTTACAACCTTGTTATTGTTTCATGTGAACATGAGATATTATTTGTGTCAAGTTGACAAGGGGTGGATTGTAGTGGCTATTCCTGGTTGTCAACTTGACAATATTTGGAATGAACTACAATCCGGAATTGGAAGGCTCACCAGTGACCCTTATCTGGAGGCTTGGAGATCCTTATCTGGATCTTGGTTTGAAGATCTTGAGCCATAGTGGCTATGGATTCCAGAAGATTGAATCTCCGAGTTAAGGAACACACCTTTAATCTGGGCTATGCCTTTCATCTGGGATTAAAGGTGTGGTGGAACACACCTTTAATCTGGGCTACACCTTTTGCTGGAGACAATATAAGGACATTGGAAGAAGGGAGTCTAGCTCGAGCCCTTGCTCCTTCGCCTGCTTGCTGCGTGAGACTGAGTAACTGCTAGATCCTTGGACTTCCATTCACAGCTGCGACTGAACAATTGTTGGGAATTGGGCTGCCGACTGTAAGTCATCAATAAATTCCTTTACTATCTAGAGACTATCCATAAGTTCTGTGACTCTAGAGAACCCTGACTAATACAGAGGCCATGTTCCCAATCCTGGTGGTTTCCATTTTAACAAAAGGAGCTGTTCGTGGGACAGTCACAAACTGGCTGGCTACCCTCTTATCCCTAAGCATCTGGGAGATCAGATGACCCACCAGGAGCCATACCAAAAAATTGTAGTAGACTGATGATCTGAGGGCATCGTAGAGCTGAGGCAAAGAAAGCCCAGGCCAAAGAACAATAGCTACAACTTCCTAACGGGCGTTTCATGCCTTAGACATGGACAGTAAGCCTGGCGTGGAGCTAGACAGGATCCCAGAGTGGACAGCATCCTACAGAGTTGGCTATGGGAATTCAGCATCTGTCTACCCAGGTTAATCCAGCGCAGACATTTCTAGCAATGGGTATTTATAGTTCAGACCACTGGGATGTCACCTTTCCCTTTACGTCTTCTAGAATAGGGGCATTTCCTTGAAGCGGCTAGACAGGTGGCTTTGTTACTCAGTCCTCTTAGCCTACACAAGTGCCTATGGGATTGGTGTGTGTGTGTGTGTGTGTGTGTTTAAAAGTGATTTCAAAAGTAATGTCTTATCACACAAATGACCTCTTATTTACAGTTCTCAGAGCCCCTGTCCTCTGAGTGTCCAGCGGTGACATTACTTACTGAGCATCTGATACATGCAAATACTGTGAGGACAGGGTCACATTGATCAGAGGTTCAAAAGCTCAGAGCCTGGGGACTGTGTGGCAGCACTGCATGTTGCAGGTGGCATGCGGCACTTACTCTGGTAAAGCTGTCTATGAAAGGAGACAGGGATGCACTTGTCTGCTGAGAGGAAGCTGGCAGCAAAGAGAGGTTAAGGAAGAGAAAGGGGCAGATTCGAGAAACGCTTAGGAGACGAGTCAGAGATGCAGCAGCTCCGGCTGTGGGCTAGCACCTCCCGCAGCTTTTACTGCCTCAAAAAGATTCTGTATCTGACTTTGCTTTGATCAAAGTAATTGTCATCAAATTACAAATAAACACCTAGAGCTTACATGTCCTTATTAGGTCATTGGTTTTCCTGTGTCAGGGTCACCAAGGTCAAGAGATCTGCTTGGAAGGAGTCATAATTAGGTTGTCCCAGCAAAAGGACACAGCTAAGCATCAGCAGGGAAAGTCACAGAGTGAAGTGCAGGAGCCAAGCAGGAGTGAAGTCGTCTGAACCATGGAGGTGCACTCAAGCCCACCTGCAGCTACAGGCCGCAGCACATGCAGACGTGGCAGCAGGGACGCTTGTGCAGCCTTAGTGTCCGCAGTCTTCACTGAGGCTTGGTCTCATAGGCACAGCACCCATGTGACCGACTTTGTCTCTCCAGCTACAGCATGCCAGAGCAAAATCAAGCACTCAGCAACAATCACAGGGAGTATACACTGATCAAACACTTGTCCCTGTGACCCCAGGCCTGAGGTACAACACACCCTCGCACTCAGGGTGCCCCAGAGCTCAGTGCTTGGGACCTAGCTTTGGCCCAGCTGTAAGCAGGCAGGCCTTTCTTGAAATTGTGCCAAGCTTCAGCACCTGCACCCTTCTCTGTTCAGTTGTCTCTTCTTTGGTACCTTGTTGTCACCAGGGAGATGATAGGCTATGAGGCTAGAATGCCCTAGAGGATGCCTTCATGCTTCAGACTTGGATCTTTGAGCTGCTGCCTCTACCCTGGTTCATCAAGGAGCCTAATTGAGAAAAAGATGTTTGGAGTCAATTGTGGTAATGTGCTGTGCACCTCCATACAACTACTGGCTTATGCAAATGACTGGTCATCAGAGGCAGAACCATCATCAGGGTAGAGGACCCATGTAGCATCCATGTGTCCCGGGTCAGTTCCCAACCCATGAGAAAATACACATCCACTTTAATGGTATTTCACCTAAAACTCAGTGCCTACTTATAGTCTTCTGCTTGCACAGCAACTGAGTGCTTGCACTATGTAGACCTTAGGACACTCACTCTCCCAGAAGATTGGGTAGTGGTGTTTGTTTTTAAAAACACAAAGCTACACATGTGGTGCATTGCCAGTAGGGCATCTCGCCTGAACTTGGGAGAAAGTTTCCTGTGACAATAAGAGAGCAGACTCTTGCCAAGACCTCCATCGGAGATGTTATAAGAGCAACACTGGGCTGCTATTTAAACTAACCAGAGAGCAATGAATCAGGCAGACAGGCAGCAAATGAGGGCTGCTTAGCTGCTTTGGAGAGAGTAGACTGCAGACAAGTAAAGAGAACAGACTTAGTTGCTGGAGAGTAAGGGCAAGGTGCTGCCTGGTGAACAGGGAAGAGTCAAGATCGTTTGGCTTCGCTGTACGAAACTTGCATTGCAGAAGAGGACTTACCTGGATGCCACACCCGAGCTCCTCCCTCTCACCTCACATCATCATTAGAGCCATCCACATATCATAGACCCTCCCAGCACTCCAGGCAAGCCTGGGCTACACAGTAATAAGAAGGAAATCAGTGATAGATGAAAGCTGCCTGCTGTGGATAAGGAGTGGGTACTGCTGGCGCTGTTGATGCCTACTAAGCTCCCGAGTGCTGCTCAGCAAGACTTGCTTTCTTTATGGTCTGCAGTTCCTTTCTGGGGTGTGAATTTTCTCAGAAATGGGAACAGCACCAGCCTCATTTGAAAGCAGACCTTTGGTGTCCCAGTGTGACCCTGGTACACCATAGCAGGTGCAGGATGCCAAGAGCCCACCCAGTGCGGTACATGCACACCGTAGTCAGTCTTTTCAGAAAGATTTATGGCATTATCCCCATTTTATAGATAGGAAAACAAATTGAGGCAGGGAGCCACCGAATGACTTATTCCAGGTCACACTGCCAATAAGAACTAGATCTTTGCTCCTATCTGTGCTATATCCACCCACAGGCAGCACATTCATCAGGAAGCCCCCACCACCACCACTCCCATGTGATCTGTAGCTTAATTTGTGAAAGTGGTAGATAGAAAACACAAACATATTGAAGATTTGCTGGCTGTGTTCTTGATAGTTTGCCTTTGTCCTCTTGGGTACATTGGGTGTGACCAGGAGTTGCTGCTGGGGTCAATGCCAGGCAAGGGTGTGCTCCCAGAGCCCTTGGCCCTGGCCTAGAGGATGGGAGGATGGTATGAAAGCCATTCTGTTGTCCACAGTGTTTAAGGGAGCTGTGCTTTGGAGCGTCTCAGACCTGGTGGGGACACATCCCTCTCACAGCTCCTCCGTCTTACCTAGCCCCAGTCTGCTGAGGTTCTCAGTTCTGTGGGTTTGTTCATGGTGGCTTTGCTTCCTCAGCTCTGCTGCAAGCCTCAAGAGAGAACGGTCCAGCTCTCCATGCTCTGGCCCCAGGCATAGATTAAACTTTTAGGACTTAAGCCTCTTGAGGTAATCATTACACGCCCCCTGGTTTTAAGCAGGAACCACCACGCTCTCACTGTGCTCCGGGAACAGTCCTCCTAACATATGTGTATTCGATACTGGGTTACTCTGAAGTCTAGGAGGATTGCATGATCATATTTGTTACGTTGTTTGTGTATTTCATGTGTGTGTGTATATTCATGCATGTATGCATGTATACCGTGTGGAGGTCAGAAGACACCTTGCAGGGGGGGTCAATTCTCCTTCCACCAAGTGGGTTCTGGAGCTTGGATTTGGGTAGTCAGGCTTAGTGGCAAGCACCTGGACCACTTAGCCATCTCGCCAGCCCAGTGACCACATTTATATCCTGATCCCTTAACCCAGAGCAGGGAACATTCCATACTGCTTTCAAGCACACCCTCGAGGAGTGACTGCTGTCCCCAGATCAGTCCCCAGATACTGATTGTTGTAAACCCTGACATAAACTTTATTCTTGTATTGACCTTGATTCTCCTTTGAAACTAAAGGTGGATGATGGGGCCTCCCACCTGGACGGGGAGGGGAGGGATCAGAGTTCCGTCGTGCCTGCATTTTCTTTTTCTTTTTCTTAATCACTGACAAAACTCTCCCTCCCTGGGACCTGAAAAATATCTGTCTTTAAATGATTTAATTTGTTTTCCAATGTTGACAGTGCTCTAGCCTTACAGCCGGGTGGGGCAGGCTCAGCCACATGACAGACACTAAAAGGGCTTCTTAATAACAACTCTAGAGGGTGGGGAAGGAGGCCAGCGGTCTGCTGCGCTCCTCCCGCCAGTCCTACTGGTTGTTTCTTTCTAATGTATCTCTTGCATTCGCCTTACCCTCCAGTCATGTATCAGAGACAATCCTCCTGCCTCAGCCTCTTGAGTCCTGGATTACAGGTGTGCACCCCTATTGCCAGCATGTAGATTGTCTTAGAGATTAGATTTTTCAAAAGATTAATCTAGAACGTTGAGATTACTCAAATAGTGCTTATGGTATTTGTTCCCCAGAGAAAAAGCTAGCATGGTTGTCCCCGAAGAACGGGAAGGCAGAGATGAGACCAACCTGGACCTAGCAAGAGGCTCAGCAGCCCTGGATGCTCCCACGGACACTCGGAAAGCCGGTAAGCCCTATCCTGAACCATGTCTGCCTTCTGAGGAACCAGAGCCACAAAGCTGAGCTTTTTACATAAACTCTTTTTTTGTTTGTTTGTTTTTTTTGTTTTCTTGTTTTTCGAGACAGGGTTTTTCTGTATAGCCCTGGCTATCCGGGAACTCACTATGTAGACCAGGCTGTCCTCGAACTCAGAAATCCACCTGCCTCTGCCTCCCAAGTGCTGGGATTAAAGGTGTGCGCCACCACGCCCAGCTACATAAACTCTTAAAACCATGAATCAGGCAAGGGAGATTGCAAGGCTATTCTTGCAGAGAACTTGAGTTTTCAGTTCAGCACCTACGTCAGGCAGCTCATAACTACCTGTGACTTTAGCACCATCCTGTGGCCTCTCCAGGGACATGCACTCCTGTGCTGCATAGAAACCCACGCAGGTACACACACACACATACACATAATTAAAATAATAAATGATTTTTTTTAATGAAAAGAAAATGATTTGGGGAGACAGCAGATGAACTCTACCAGTGAAGCCTTCAGGATGCTGCGTGGGCTCTGTGCCCAAGGAAGCCAGTTGGCTCACACAATAGCTGAAGGACAATTTCCCCAAGTCCCTCTACCTGTAGTCTCAGGGTCGCACATTACTAGGACTCCTTAATTAAGGATGCACCCTCCCAGCTCCAGAGCATTTTCTGCTTCTTGGTATCTCTCCAGTTCCGGGTGTTTGGCATGCCACCAAGGTCTGCTGGACTCCCAAGTGCAGCATCCTTAGTCACAAGGACTTCTACCTCCATGCAGGCTGCCATCAGCCAAGCAGCCTGAGAGAAGCAGTAGGGTTAAAGATGATTTAACGTCTGCTGACATTGGGTCCATTCAGACCACTGGGCCGATGAGTTCAAGCTTCCATGTTCTGCCTGCCACAGGTTCAGAAACAACAGAACTAGCTGCTCATGCACTGAAACCCTGAGACTAAGGACTGACGGGCGGGCTGACTGAATGACTGATGGGCGGGCTGACTGAATGACTTCCTTCCTTCCTCCCTTCCTTCCTTCCTTCCTTCCTTCCTTCCTTCCTTCCTTCCTCCCTTCCTCCCTTCCTCCCTTCCTCCCTTCCCTCCTTCCTCCCTTCCCTCCTTCCCTCCTTTTTTGCTTCCTTCCTTCCCTCCTTCCTTCCTTCCTTCCTTCCCTCCCTACCTCCTTCCTTCCTTCCTTCCTTCCCTTCCCTCCCCTCCCCTCCCCTCCCCACCCCTCCCCTCCCCTCCCTCCTTCCCTCCCTCCTTCCTTCCCTCCCCTCCCCTCCCCTCCCCTCCCCTCCCCTCCTTCCCCTCCTTCCCTTCTTTTATCGGTATTTGTCAGGGACTGGAGAAATGGCTCAGAGATTAGACTCACTTGCATGAAGGCCTGAAAATCTGAGTTCCGTGGCCCATCCCTCTAGGTAGCAAGAGAAAAGCCACCCTGAGAAATGTTCTCTGATCTCCACCCATGTGCTGTGACGTGTGGCTTGAGCTGCTCATTGCAGCCATGACTGTGCTGGCCTCTAACGTAGATATTCTGCTTCTGTGCCTGGGAACTGGGGTCACATCCCAAAGGCATGTGGTAGAGAAGGTCCTCGGGCCACATGCTCTAGGGAGCACTACGTCAGACGTGCTCTGGGGAGCACTACTTCAGAATATCTGGATCCTTTTTGAAGCAGATACTTAACTCTGCCTTGCCTGGTAAGCTTTTGGGAAGAACTGTAGCCTGTAAGGCAGGATGAAGGAGGTGAGGTCATGCTGTAGGTACCACACACAAAGCTAGAGCTCTGCCCTTGGGAAGCCTGAGTTTCCTGTTGTACTGTAAAGCATTGCACGAACTTGGTGGCTTGAGAAGCACACACTGACCTCACAAGTCTGCAGGCTAAACAGAATCCCATTGGCCGTCACTCACTAGCTTCAGGGCTGTTTTCTTCCTGGCAGGTCTGTAGACGAGTCATCTGATTTTTCCAGTGCCTAGAGTCTACCTGCATTCCTGGCTTGAGGCCCTTCCTCTACCTCACATCCATGCTGGTGTCTTCTCTGACCCTGCTGCCTCTCCCTTTTCAGGTCACTTTGTCAGTTCTCTGTGGCTCGTGAAACAACTTAAGGCAGGGGGTAATTGGACCTATCTCAAAAGGTCTCAGTCCATACCCAGCCAGCCTCGTTGCTCCCAGGCCTGTGATGGGTCAGAACACTGTAGGGGAAGGTTGTGGGCATGAAAGCGGTTGATTTGTGGCAGCAAACAGACAAACGTCAGGGTACGTGCAGGACACCTCTCGGTGGCCTGCCCCAGTGATCTGCCTCCTCTGATGGCCCTACCTCCCAGCAGTCCATTCAGCTGTGACTTATGTCACTACCTTCCTCTGGCCTCCACATATGGGCTCAACGTAGCTACACACATACACACATGCCACACACACAAACTCACTTACACATGCTCACATATATACACACAGGTAACACACATACCCAAATGAGGTTGTTCTTAAAGCAACAGCATTAACATCCCTGGAGTTTGTTGAAAATGCAGTTTTTTGAGCCTTTGATCCCACATCTGCCGTGTTCAGAATCTGCTTGCTAGCATAGCCCCAGGTGTGCACACCAGTGTGTAAGAAGCTGCTCTCAGTGTCTTCCCTTTCCCATCTCTAGACCCAAAAGTTAACGGCAGCAGCTCAGAAGGCAGTCTTCTTGGCCCTTATTGCACATAGGGCCTTATTGCATATAAGGCCCAGCACATACATACATAGTCTCCATAAGGGGGCAGAGAGGAACCAGAGAGAAGGTGTTTGTGTGCCATTAAAAGTCATAAACTATAAGCAGTTAACTTTCCTATTGACTCCATTTAATTTGGGGGAAACTACCTCTGCTTTCTCTATAAATTCTATTTTTAGAATGATAGAAAGTGTTATAGCTATTCATCCGAGTTTAACAACAGAAACATTTAAACCTATACAAAGTCGTCTCTAAGTACTCTTCCCTGTGACCCGACCTAAATTCCCCTTTTCGTAGGTGGCCAGGAGCAGAATGGCACCCAGTCCAGCATCGTGGTGGACATGCGTGAGTTTCGGAGCGAGCTCCCATCTCTGATCCATCGGCGGGGTATTGACATAGAGCCAGTGACTCTGGAGGTGGGTGATTACATCCTGACACCTGAGCTGTGTGTGGAGCGCAAAAGTGTGAGCGACCTCATTGGCTCGCTGCACAGTGGCCGCCTGTACAGCCAGTGCCTAGCCATGTCTCGCTACTACCGGAGGCCTGTGCTGCTCATTGAGTTTGACCCGAGCAAGCCCTTCTCCCTGGCGCCACGAGGTGCCTTCTTCCAGGAGATGAGCAGCAGCGATGTGAGCTCCAAGCTTACGCTCCTCACCTTGCACTTCCCGCGTTTGCGGCTGCTCTGGTGCCCCTCACCCCACGCCACAGCCGAGCTGTTTGAGGAGCTGAAGCAGAACAAGCCACAGCCTGATGCGGCCACAGCCATGGCCATCACCGCAGACTCAGAGACACTGCCTGAGTCGGACAGATATAACCCCGGCCCCCAAGACTTTGTGCTGAAGATGCCTGGGGTCAACGCCAAGAACTGTCGCTCCCTGATGAACCAAGTGAAGAACATCGCAGAGCTGGCCACCCTGTCCCTGGAACGACTCACAACCATCCTGGGGCACTCGGGAAATGCCAAGCAGCTGCACGACTTCCTGCACACTGCCTATGCAGACTTGGTGTCCAAAGGCAGAGTGAGAAAGTGACTGTTCTCACATGGCTATTTATTGATCATTTGCATAGCAATTCATTCTTTCCCCCCAGGAATGTCCCCCAGGGCATTGGTCCAGAGCCAGAACTTCCCCCTGGGCTCTGTACTGAGGTGTGGGCCTGTCTTCCCTTGCTGGCTCTCACCCCTCTGTGCTCTGTCTGTGCCAGGCCTGCACTGATCCATTTTCAATAAGGTGTGGTGAGATCTTGCCCCTTGAAGTAAACACAGACTATGTTTACTTTTCAGGCTGGTAAAAGCACTGCACCATGGTCCTAACACTGGCTGCACAGGGCTTGGTAGGCCTGAGACAGGACTGCTGTTGCTTCTTCCCCACCCACACAGAGACAAGCTAGCCCTCTAGCCTCCTGGTCACCAGGTATATGTAACGTGTACTGTGACTCGGTTGTGTTTTTCACAGAATTAATTGCTTACGGACAAGATTGGATGAGGTAATAAAGGGCTCCTCAGAATTCTTGGTTTCTCAGTGTTTGAGCTCCAAATTCCTACTCTAAGCCCAAATGACAAGTCTAAGTGTCCCCCACTTCACTGGTGTTAGATGCCAGTGCCATACCAGAAGCACACAGGGCATCTCTGCCCTGCCCGTGGTCCTGTCCTGACTGCTTCTCCTTTCCTGGGTGAGGACTGGATGTGAGCAAAGGTGGGCCAGGTGCTTCTAGATGTAGATTTCTCTCCTTCTTAGTATAGGGTTGTGAATAAATGGGTAAATCAGCTCAGAGAACACATAAGGATTCAAAAGAAATACATAGGTGTTTAAAGGCCCACAAACCAATCTCATGATTGATTGAGACAGGATGTTCTGTGTTAAAATGGGATTCATCGCATCTTCATGATGTTTGCAAACTGTGATACTTAAGCGTTAGCTGTTTATGTGTTCAGGGACAAGCAGTAAAGTTTCTACCTCAAGAACTAATGCCACGTGAATTCTAGCTTGCCACATGGTTGAGTATTCCATCCGTGTCAGCCGTCTTTGGCTGAACTGATAAAAAAGTGGACCTTGTAACAAAAATACTGTCTCCTCCAACTTTAACAAAAGCACTCTGAGCTGAACCTTATATGTTGGCATCATGATTCTTGATACTTAACAATATAGTTGTCCCTCAGTATCCATAGTTCCAGGACCCTCTCTGATGGTACATTCTGTGCAGGCTGCAGGCCTTCAGTGGTGTTTGCTTATAGCCTCTGCCTCCCCCTGTGAACTTCAAACCACAGCAACTTCAAGCTCACAGCAACTGCGTCGGGACAGGTGGTAACAGCTGGTTCCCTGTGCTCCGGAGCCTGCGTGTTTAGAAGAGATCAGTTGTTCCTCTATTTCCAGTCCTTGGTTAGTTAAACCCAAGGATGCAAGAGGACATCCCCTGAGCATCCTGTCCAGAGCCCTTCAGGAACGAATGTCAAGGGCTGTCAAGGCATAGTCGATTATTGGAGGCATGGAAAACGGGAAGGATGAAGCAGTAAGCTTATGATGGAGAGGGGTAGAGAATGGAAAGGATGAAGCAGTAAGCTTACAGTGGAAAGGAATCTAAGCTACTTGTTTCCACCCAGGGTTAAAAATGCATTTGCCTTCTGGACCATGACAGAACTGCCTGGTGAGTCGCACTGGGCAGTGTGGTCATTCCCAACTCGTGAACACAGACATCCACTTCTACTTACGGTAACAGTCCCCCTCCTCCATGTAACTCTGCCTCCCTTTTCTGTTGTTTTGTTCCATAAAACAAAAATCTTAACATAGCACATGCTATGGTGGGTGTTTCGTTCAAAGTTAAAATTTCAAAGCTCTTCTAGACATTGTTTTAAACAGTCCTTGTTACCTAGTGCAGCAATCTGTAACCCCGGGCTTCCCGTGTCTGTCAGCTCGAGTCGGCTGTTCACTGTGACACCCATGGCTGGGCTTCTGTTGCCTCACTCCCTCCTCTGCTGACAGGCTCACACGTTGCCAGAGGTGGAAGGCTTCCCGCACATCCATCCGTTGTTTGGTTTTCTGATACTTTTTTTTTTTTTTACACATTTTTAGAATCTGACTTTGTTTCCCAGCAGCATTTTGCTACCTTTGATGTTGTTGTTGTTGTTCAAAATTATAGATACTGATGAGCTCCCAGGTAGCTTTTAAAAGCTAGGTCTGCACTGTGGTTCCCGGCTGCTTACATAGAGCCTTGATAAGAAATGATCCTTGATTCGGGCAGTGGTGGCACATGCCTTTAATCCCAGCACTTGGGAGGCAGAGGCAGGTGGATTTCTGAGTTCGAGGCCAGCCTGGTCTACAGAGTTCAAGAACAGCCAGGGCTACACAGAGAAACCCTGTCTCAAGAGAAAAAAAAAGAAAAAAGAAAAAAAAGAAACTATCCTTGCTTAAGCACCTCTCTTGGTGTTCTTAGAACTATATGAGGTGATAGCCTCCTTAATAGTAGCCATCAAGGCAAACCTGGTAGCCCACAGCCCTAACTAATCCCAGCTCTAGGGAGACAGAGGCAGGTGGATCTCTGTGACTTTAAGGCTAGCCTGCTCTATATAGTGAGTTCCAAGTTAGCCAGGGCTATGTAGTAATACCTGTCTTAAAAACAAATGTGGTGGCCATCAGCCCTGTCCTCAGTAGTCCTGACTCCCTTTGGTGAGTGCTCACTGGACTGTAGGCCCACAGCTGTTTGGGAGCCCTGTGGTGTAATCCCCAGTTGACAGGGGACGGGAAATGCTCTCGTCCAGCCCTCACCAGGTCTGCGTTGTTGAGATGCAGGGACTTCGTGAGGAGGGAGGCTCTGTTCCAGGCTTCATTTGCTTCTCCGGTGGATTTGCTGTCACACTGCCTTGGAGAACCCGTTGAGGGAAATTCTCCATTAGTTTTGCTTGACTTTAAAATGTCTCCTCAAAAGGATTTTAAGAAAAAGATGACAGTGCAGCCAGGCTTTGGCAAAAATTGTCACTTTCCTTGGTTATGTTGTCCTCATTCTGATGCTATTTCCTGTGTGATTCTGAGCTACGGCACACAGTTGTCCATCTTTTTCAGCAGGACTTGGTAGTCTGTACCATTGGGCTGTTGGAGTATTATTTATTTCTGTTGTTTTAATTTATGGCTCCATAAGCCAAGATTTGGTAAAAGGGAGAGAAAACTGAAATATATTTACTCATAATGGGGGAGGGGGATTATTTAGTATCTTCCTCAGCTTCCTGGGCAAAGTAAAAATGTCAGTGCATGGTCAGAGGGCGCTTGTTGCCAGCCACGCACCAGTGCACAGTGAGGTGTTCTTTATGCAGAACAGTTGGCTAACGCAGGTTTGCTCTGAGTCGCTGCTTCTACCTGGCTCCAGTAACGCACGTTCTTGTGTCATCAATGTGATGTTCTTGGCTGCTCCTTCCTAATGCTGTGACGTCTCCTTAACCAAAGAAGCTGCGGGGAAAAGCTGTTGTCCTTTGGAAATACCAGTTAGTTGAAAATGGCAAGCATGTGGTGTCTGGGGCATCCAAACAAAGGGTCAGCCCCTGTATTTTTATTCCTTTTAACTCACAGGTTGGAAGAGGTAAATTGTTCTTTTGATAACCCAGGAATTTATTATTATTTCTTAAGCAAGTTTAATTATACTTTGAATTGGGTCACCACAGTGGTGTCCCCGTTGCTGCCTCTGCTTTGAATGTCCGTGCACAGCCCTTTCTAACGTCCAGGAGACCGGTTATTTTTCAGCGTTGTATCCTCTGAATAAAGACTGGCAAAATATTGAACCATTTCTTTACGTAGACCACTCGTGCCTTCTCCCATTTAATCCCCCGCACAAAGTCAAGCAGTGCCGAAGACCTTTGTGGTGACAAAGCTGTGGCCAGAGAGCTTAAGCAGTTAGCCTATGATTGTTATTCATAAAACCATGATTTGAAACCCACAGGATCTCATGGTCTGACTTCAGAGGCCGTAATGAAGTCTGAGTGTGGGAGGCTTCCTGTGGAAGGGACTGTTTGGGAGTGGGGAAAATAGTGTGGGTATCCATTTTCATGTCTATAGTTCCAAATACCCTAAGGGAAAGGCAAACAGGCTTGTTTCCCGTCCCAGTCAAGATTGGGCAGAGGGCAGAAGAATGCTCAGAGCCCCGCCCAGCTGCCTGGTGCCACAGACTCTGAAAGGCTAGGCACCTTCTGCTGGTTGATTAGGAAGACAGACAGAGACAGAGAGAGATTTTTCTAACTGTGGCAGCGCTTGCCTGTGTTCTGCACTAGCACTCAGGACTGAGGCAGGAGGATGTTGAAATTCAAGACCAACCTAAGCTGTATAGCCCACGTGGATTCACTCGTAGCAAGTGATAACAGTACTCTTGGTTCTTGCCCAGGAACTGGAAGAGTTGCTGGGCACCTCTGAGCTAGCTCTGTATGTTGATGAATTACTTCTGCATAAATTTCCAAGTCTTTGATTTATTTCTAGCCAGTCTTCACATCTTCCTGGTTATCTTATTACTTCAATTACATAAAAACCACGACTCTGTGTTGGGTCAGGAGAGATAGCTCAGCGGTTAAGAGAACTGGCTGCTCTTGCAGCCGCAGTTTGGTTTCCAGCACCCACATAGTGGCTCACAAACATCTGAAACTCCAGTTCCACAGGATCCAAATACCCTCTCCAGGCCTCTTCAAGTACTAGACACACACAGTGTACATATGTTTATTTAGGCAAAACACTAATAAATATAAAAGTAAATAGCTTTTTATTGAAAATAGATTCTTTTCTTATCCTACCACAGTGTTCTCTCCATCCACTCTTTAGAAACTCCCCTCTGTTTCCTCTTCAGAAAGAGTAGTCCTCCCTCCCAAGAGATGATAGCCAAACATGATAAAACAAGATACAATTAGACACAATAAAAGCCCTCGTATCAAGGCTGGACAAGGCAACCCAACTGGAGGTGGAGCCTCAAAAGCAGGCCAAAGAGGCAGACACACCCACTCCCATTGTAGGAGTTAATGTAAGTTAATGTATGGCCACAAATGGAAGGCCTGGTGCAGACCCTTACAGACCCATGCTTGCCATTTCAGTCTCTTAGGAGCCATGTGAGCCCTGCTTCCTGGATTCAGTGGCTCTGTTCTCCTTGGTCCTCCATCCGCTCCAATTCCTACAGTCTTCCCTCCCACTAGTCCATGGGGTTCTCTGAGCTCTGAGGAGGAACCCATCAGAGACCTCCAATTTAGACTCACCATATTGCTGGCTGTGGGTCTCAGCTCCTGCTCCCATCAGCCACCACAGGAAGCAGACCAAGATGACCACTGGACAAGGCGCCAAGCGTAGCAGAGTATCCTTAGGAATCACATCATTGCTGATAGTGGTTTTATCGGTTGTGTTTGGTTCTGCTGAGACCTCAGAGCTACTCAGGTCAGGAGAGGTGGCTTCAGTGAGCAGGGAGCATTTGCTGCCCCAATAAGAGGACCTGAGTTCACATCCCCAGCACCCCAGTAGCAGCTGGGCATTGCTGAGTGGAGATGCGAGTCCCAGAGCTCACTCGTGAGCCAGCCTCTCTGCAGCGCTGAGTTTCAGATCCAGTGAAAGACCCTGTCTCCAAAACCTAAGAAAGCAATGGGGAAGCACCCATTGTGTCTTCCCTCGGCTTCTACATGCAAGGACATGGAATGCATACATACATCAGTTTCTTTAAACGTTTTATCTACTCTTTGGGAATTTCACATCATCCACCCCAATCCCACCCATCTCCCCCTCCTCTCATACCCACCCTCCACCCTTGCAACCTCCCCCACAACAGAGAAAAAGAAGTCTGAGAAGCTGTAGTGTGTCACAGTATGTCCCACAGCATACCCTTTTGTCCACACTTCTTTGCTTATGGTTGTGCATGTGTTGGTCTGGTTCGAGGCCTCTGACTTGTGCTGTGCTATCAAGACTGGAAGCTCACTGGGCGTCCTCTCGGATATTCTCTTGTTGCCCTGGGTCAGGAGATCCTGTAGGACCAGGTCTATCATGCACTCCAGCAGACTCATCAATGGGGTAGAGAAGGGGTGGGCTCTCCTGCTCTCACACCCCTGGGTTGGCTCACTGGAAAGTCCCATCTCCTACCTCCCACACTCCTATCCCCCACCCCACCTCTCCGACACCCCCAGGCAACCAGAGCCAGTCCTACTGCTCAGGTGAGATACAGGACCTGCAGCCAGTGAGGGACATGACCACTTATCCCATTCTCATGACCTAGGAGCCTGTTCTTCTGCCTGTCATAGAGGGCCAGGGGATGGGTGGAAGGCATCTCTCCTCATCTGGACCACCTCACAGCAGATGAGAGGCAGGGCTGGCTCTCTTGAGCTCATATGTGACTCCCAAATCCAGGGCTAACTCTACTGTGGTGTCCAGGCAAGGTGCAGGACCTGTTTTCCTGAGTGCTGCAGCAGGTGAGGGCTAACCCTCCTGGTCTCATGACCTCAGGGCCAGTTCTCCTGCTTGCCATAGGTGTTACACACACACACACACACACACACACACACACACACACACACAAAATACTTTATAAAAAATATTTAACTTCATTTTTTCTTTTCTATGAATCATGGTTTTGACTTTTGAAAACTACTTTTCCACAGCATTGCCAAACAAGCTCCCATGACTCTCAGGGATGAGGCCTGCTTCCAGCATTATATATTGAAAAGTTACACCTCATTAAAAATAAGAGTATGTGGGCTTCAAAGATGGCTCAGTAGTTCAGAGCACTGGCTGCTCTTCTAGAGGACCCAGGTTCAATTCCCCATACTAACATGTTAGCTCAGCCATCTACAGCTCCATTTCCAGGAGAAATGGCACTCTTTTCTACTCCAGACACACACATAGTACACAGACATACATGCAGGTGAATCACCCATACACATAAAATTTAACCAAAAAAAAAAATACATTTTAATAGGAGACATATGTATATACTAAAATATATACTTTCATATATATACATATAATAAGATAAATATAAGTAGGATTTATATAAAATATGTATTGTGCTATGTTTATTATATAAATACATATATAAATTTATATATAAAATAAGCATATAATAAAGTAAATAGTATAAATAAAAATATATTAAAAGTAAATCTACAAGCCAGTCCCACAACACCCAGAGGAAGCTCTGCTCCCAGGCCCTCTAACACGTCCAGGATCCTAGGATCAGAGGTGAGGAGGACACAACATCTGCCCCAACACCAGGAGAAACTGGGACCAGCGAGACCCAGGCACCCAGGAATTCTTCCCACCACCAGTAGCACAGGCTCCTTCTGGTCTGAGCCGGTGCCCTAAGCAGACCTTGGGCACAAACTCAGCCAGCCCCACAACACCCAAAGGAAGCCCCACTCCCAGGCATTCTAACACACTCAGGATCATAGGATCAGAGGTGCCCTGAGCAGACCTTCAGTGCTAACTCCGCAGCCAGTCCCATGACACCCAGAAACAGCTCCTCTCCCAGGTGCTCTAACACGCCCAGGATCACAGGATCCTAGGATCCCAGGAGCTTGATCACACCAGGATCTCAGGATCACAGAATCACAGGGTCACAGAGACAGCTGGACTCTGAGGAATTTTGACACAAACAGGATCACAGGAAGGACAGGCTCCAGTCAGATACAGTGAGGGCAGCGAGCACTAGAGATAATCAGATATCAAGAGGTAAGTGTAAGAACATAAGAAACAGAAACCAAGATTGCTTGGCATCATCAGAACCCAGTTCTCTCACCATAGCAAGTCCTGTATACACCATCACACCAGAAAAGCAAGATTCGAATCTAAAATCACTTCTCATGATGGTGATAGAAGACTTGAAGAAGGACATAAATACAGGATAACACAGGTAAACAGGTAGAAGCTCTTAAAGAGGAAACACAAAAATTCCTTAAAGAATTACAGAAAACATAATCAAACAGGCAAAGGAAATGAACAAAACCATCCAAGATCTAAAAATGGAAATAGAAACAATAAAGAAATCACAAAGGGAGACAACCCTGGAGTTAGAAGACTTAGGAAAGAGATCAGGAGTCATAGATGCAAGCATCACCAACAGAATACAAGAGAGAGAAGAGAGAATCTCAGGTACAAAAGATACCATAGAAAACATTGACACAACAGTCAAAGAAAATGCAAAAAGCTCCTAACCCAAAACTTCCAGGAAATCCAGGACACAATGAGAAAGCCAAACCTAAGGATAATAGGCATAGAAGAGAGTGAAGATTCCCAACTTAAAGGGCCAGTAAATACCTTCAACAAAATTATAGAAGAAAACTTCCCTAACCTAAAGAAAGAGATGCCCATGAACATACAAAAAGCCTACAGAACTCCAAATAGATTTTACCAGAAAAGAAATTCCTCCAGTTACATAATAATCAAAACACCAAATGCACTAAACAAAGAAAGAATATTAAAAGCAGTAAGAGAAAAAGGTCAAGTAACATATAAAGGCAGACTTATCAGAATTACACCAGACTTCTCACCAGAGACTATGAAGGCTAGAAGATCATACATCTATGGGCAGATGTCATACAGACCCTAAGAGAACACAAATGCCAGCCCAGGCTGCTATACCCAGAAAAACTCAGTTACTGTAGACAGAGAAACCAAGATATTCCATGACAAAACCAAATTTACACAATATCTTTCCTAAAATTCATCCCTTAAAAGGATAATAGATGGCAAACACCAACACGAGGAGGGAAACTACACCCTAGAGAAAACATGAAAGTAATCTTTCAACAAACCCAAAAGAAGATAGCCACACAAACATAATTCCACCTCTAACAACAAAAATAACAGGAAGCAATAATCACTATTTCTTAATATCTCTTAACACTAATCGACTCAAGTCCCTAAAAAAGACATAGACTAACAGACTGGATACGTAAATAGGACTCAACATTTTGCTGCATGCAGGAAACCCACCTCAGTGATAAAGACAGACACTACCTCAGAGTAAATGGCTGAAAACAATTTTCCAAGCAAATGGTCCCAAGAAACAAGCTGGAGTAGCCATTCTAATATCGAATACAATCAACTTTCAACCTAAAGTTATCAAAAAGGACAAGGAAGGACACTTCATACTGGTTGTCTTAGTCAGGGTTTCTATTCCTGCACAAACATCATGACCAAGAAGCAAGTTGGGGAGGAAAGGGTTTATTTTGCCTCCAGAATCTGTCAGCGAGAGAGTAGCTCTTGATTAGTCAGGGACTGGCTCCCTGTGCAGCTTTATCTCTGGGCAGAGCTGCACGCAGCGGCTGCTGAGGAGAGAGCATGGGAAGTGTGACAGGGCAAGTCTGTTTCTGATGTGTCACAGTCCAGGTCATAAGCCTCACTCAGTCCTGCAGCAAAGAGAATTCAAAGGCAGAAAAGGCCACAGGAGAGATGAAAGGGCTCCAGAGATCAGAGGAGGAAGTTACACCCACACAGGGGCATCCACGGCATCCACGCGGGGCCAGCCAACCCAGAGCAACTGAGCTGGGAAATGGCTATGCTTTCTGGCTACCCTGCAAGAGTGGGAGGTGGGACAGAAGCCATGTCCAGAATCACTGTAACAGCCCCAGCAATGGGAAATGAGGGTCACAACTGAATTGAGGCTTCAGAAATGGAAAAAAAGGGACATAAACTGAAGAAGCATCACGCGCTGGGGAGGGAAGCTTGCTCTACAAGAGATGTCCTGAGTTCAAATCCCAAGTACCCACGTAAGAAGTCAGGCAATATACAGCACAGAGGTGAAGCTCAGTGACAGGTGCCACCTCAGGCATTGAGAGCACAGGAGAAGACACCTGATGATGTCCTGCTCTGTGACCTCACATGTGCATGTGCACGCACACGCGCACACGCAGTCTGTGCAGCAAAATGCCTAGGGAAAGACTAAATCTAAGTGATGTCCAGTTTTAAGCCTGGACTCAAGAGATGATAAGAATATCTAACAAAATTAAAGCAAGTCTGGAAAGGGTCTTTTTCCCCCCAGGGGAAAGATAGCTCTAAATTAATTATTTGATTGTAAGTCAGAGACAGGAGACAGTGTATTATGGAGATGTAGTAGATGCTGGCATTAAAGCAATGCTGAGGGCCTCTGAGGAACAATAGAACTTTAGAAAATGGCTCCATCTAGAGGAGGTGGAGAAACGGAACCAGCTAGCACCTGTGATGTACCTAGTCAGCAGGGAGTGCTGGTCAGCTTACACTGCAACCAGAGAAGGTCACTGTGGGTGACAGGTGTGGAGAATCCAGGGGGGACAGCCTGGGAGGCTGTGAAGCTGGAAAGGGTGAAGGCCAGGAAGAGTCAAGTCAGCTAGCATCAGAGAGAAGGTAGTCTCGCTAGCAGGTGACCAAGATGAATGAAGGCGGAGCAGAGCTGACTAAAGGAAAGAAGATGCTGGACCACTGAGATGGTTCAGTGGGTAAGGATGCTTTCAGGTAAGTCTGATGGCCTGAATTCAGTCACCATGCCCCACATGGTAGAAGGGAAGAAGTAGCTCCTACAAGTTGTTCTCTAAACCCCACATGTACACCATGGCTTGAACTCAATGATACAAGCACGCACAGACATGCACACACACACACACGCACACGCACACGCACGCACACACACGCACGCACGCACACGCACGCGCACGCACGCGCACACACACACACCACTGAATAAATGTGTTGAGAATGGGGTTGGGAAGAGGAAAAATAAAGATGGATTTTGCTTTTCTAGCTTGTCACACCTACAGAAAACCTGTCTGGGTTGCCATCATTTATGTTCTCGTGTTTACCCCTAACCTGGGAGGGAAGTGTCAAGCCCCAGGAAATCACAGCGAGCTCCTTTCTTCTTCCTGCTGCTTTGTAACAGCATTGCTGTTTGGCTCTGTGGTCTGTGGGTGTTGGAAGATAACAAAGGATCAGCCTAGAGCCCCTTTACATACGTAACCCAGCTTCAGAGGCTTATTATTATTACTTAAAACCTCCTTCCAAAAACTTACGAAATCAAAATGTGTGCTGGTTACTGTCACCTGGAGCTGAAAGTCGACATTCAGCAGCTTGGAGAGGATTGTTATTTTGGTGGTGCTGAGAGCACTGTAACTGGGGCAGCTGGGTTGCTATGGTGACTGGGTCTCAAAACAGAGCCCTGTGCTTCGACACATCCACACAGCAGATGAATCTCAGGTTGACATGGCCGTGACACTCATCCTAGTTGAAGCATCCACAAACTCCCATCAGGACCCGTGGAAGGGAAATTTGGGATCAGGGCCCCCAAAGCACTGGTTAAGAAGTTGCAGCTTGGGCTTTTTTAAGCTGGGTCTTCTCAGTCCTCACGGTCCTGAAAACCTCTGGCTCACAGCCTAAAGCTCTCCCTTAGGGGAGGCTGATAGCTTGGGGAAGGTTCATCCCGGAAGCGAGTATGATTAATTGCTCCAGTGCTGACAGAGGCTGAAAACTTGAGACTCAGACCACATTCTTGTCACTAATAGATGAGATGAGGGTGGGGCAAATGAGTGTGGGACTGTACTGAGGATCCAGCTGCTGCTCTGTGGCTTCCTGCCTGGAGCAGCACCCAATAGGTCACTGCACACCCACGGTTATCGCAACACTATTAGCAAGAGCCAGGGTCTGCCATCAGCCCCATTAGTGTATTGTGACAAGAAGACTTGGGTCAGTTCAGAGAGATGGGTGGAACTGTAGACAGTCAAGGGGTTTTTTTTTTTGTGGGGGGGGGGGATTTTTTTTTTTTTAAAGAAGCCGGCCTGAGACAAATATTACTTTTTGTCTCATTGAGGAATCTGGACTTCTTTTTTTAAAAAAGAATTAATTAAACTATAAATATATGTGGCATGGCAGTAGATGAGGAAGAAGACCTGCGGCAGGGAAAAGGAGAGACAGACACAAGAAGGCAATTGAGAGTGACTGTGAGCAAAGGATTATGATATGTATGAAAACGACGTGATGAAACCCAGCATTTTCACTGACTAAAACAAAGCGAACAGAAATGTGCAGGTACTTTTGCGGCGAGGGTGGGCGGGAACCGACACTGCCTTTGGGGTGTGCTCCAAGCAAACCTCCGCGCCCACGCTGTCCTTCCGGGTCTCGACAGTAGGGGTCCCCGTTGAGTCGCGCGTCTTACACTACGCTGTGGTACTGGACTAAGGACGGAGACGCTTTGAATAGGGAGTATCTGCCTCTGCTGGTTCTTGCCTAAGCATGACATGGGAAAGCAGGGAAGGCGGGGTGGGGGTGGGGAAGATTCCTGACTTGCAGCATGACTCATGAACAAACGGAGAGAATAGTCGCTGCTTCTCATCGGAGCCCCAGCACGCCCCGGGACAAGCCTGAGTCAGACCAGAAGTCCGGAGTCTGGTCGGTCAGAGAGCATTTTCCCCCTTGAGGGAGAAATATATTTAGGGGAAGTGGTATGAATTTCTTAAGATTGCCGGAAACCCCACGTTAAACCCTAGGCTTCTAGAAGTCGAATCCGTCAAAACCAAGAAGCTTCCCGATTGAAGATAAAAATTGGCCACCTCCGCAAAGACACCAAGAATAGGTAAAAATAGATAGATAAATAAATAAATAAATAAATAAATAAATAAAAATTAAAAAATAAAAAGGTTTGTGACCTTAGTGGCAGCGGTTCTACGACACACGCACCCAAAACCAGCAGCCGTGCCTACCTGTGTGCACCTTACAGCATAGAAACCCGACCAGTGATTTTTGTTCCAATTGTACTGGTTTTGTTTTTGAGACAACCCAAGCTAGTGTCAAAGGCAAAATCTCCCTACAGCAGCCTCCTGAGTGCTAAGATAAAAGTGAACTGCCACACTAAACTTTAATGTTCGTTTGTTTGTTTGTTTGTTTTTAAAGAAGAAATATAGTTAGCCAAGCCTGATGACACAGACCTGCAATTCCAGCCACTAAGGAAAAATGAAAAGTAACTGGGCTGTAAAGTAAGTTTAGGGCCAACCTGGGCAACTTGGTGAGACTATCCCGAAAGGAAAGGTAAAGAGGGTTGTGAATATGTAACTTAGGAAGTGCTTTCTTGGCATGCCATGACCCAGTGGTTCAGATAGACGACAGACAGGCAGACAGACACTTTAGTGGAGGAAAAAAAAACCAGCTGTCCAACACTATATTCGTTGTGATCTCCTGGGGGCTCCTTACTTGTCCATGTCTAAGGATTTGTTACTTATATTTAGTGAAGACACATAAAAAGACCAGTGTAAAGGGACCACACCACAGAGGGCTGAGTGTCACACCTTGCCCTCCAGAGTGTCTGCCACTGCAAGCGCCACTCACTTCTACTACTCAGCGGCCTGTTCACAGGCCTGGAGGGAGTGGAAGCCAGGGGATCAGGTGAGCAAGGATTGGCAATGGCTCAGGAGAAGACGTGGGTAGAAACCTTAGGTAGCAATGGAAAACCGAGGCACCTTGAGTTGTACCCCGCCCCCTCCCCACCCCAGGCAGCCACAGGACAGAGAAGCCCATTCTTGAGCCAGTGAAAGCAAGTTGAGTCAAGTCTACAGCCTGAGTGCACTTGAGGGCTGCTGTCACCTGTGCTTGCAAAACACACGCATGAAATTACTAAACACTTGGAGGTGTGTACACCAGCAAGCTGATTAAATTAGGGGGAAATGAGCACATGTACACTTAAAATGGAAAAAAAAAGGCATCTAGTCAGGTGGAGTTAATCAAAAGTATACAGCCTCAGAGGCAGGGTGGCCCAGATTTATTTTTCATGTAAATATCTTTGATTGGAAAAATATGAGCATGTTTCTACACATGGCCTTGCTTATGAGCTTCTAAAAACTATGTAGGGCTTTTCTGACTTCTAAAACACCCTCAATAGATAGTAAAGAGACTTTTCCCTTTTTTCTAAATAGATATTTTCTTGGGGACACCTGCTCTGCTGGCTAACCTGAGACGGGGCTTTCCTGCTTTCATTTGACGGCTCACCTTACCCCAAAGGCTTGATTATTTCCTTCATCTCCCCATCTTTTCCTCCCCCTCTCCCAATTCTCATGCAGCCCCTATCTGTTCCTATGGCTGTCTTTTAACATATATGCACATTTAGAAAAAAGACTCAATTTATTTTTAATCATGCATATGTGTATCTATGTGGGGATATGTGAGTATAGGTGCCTAGGAGGCCAGAAGAGGGAGTCAGAGCCCTGAAGGTGAAGTTACAGGAGGTTGTGAGTGCCAAGATATGGATGCTGGGAACCCAAACTCCTTAGCAAGAACAGTGCATGCTTTTAACTTCAGAGACATCTTTAGCCCGATGTAAGTGGCTTGTCTTCAAATCTCTGTCACTGTTGCTCTGTGTGTGTGTGTGTGTGTGTGTGTGTGTGTGTGTGTGTGTGTGTGTGTGGTTTTGTGTATAGTTTTATGTATGTGTCTGTGTCCAGATTTTATACAAACTTTGAAAGTGTGCCCTTGACATAGGAATTAACCTCTCACACAGTGGCTAGCTACATCCTTCATCCCCCAAAACAGCCCCAAATTCGAATTACTCATTGGATTGACATGTGTCATAAAGCATTTCACATTTTTCAGATCTGTTTTTGCAAGTGTTTAGTGTGTGTGTGTGTTTACACCTGTCAGTGGATGCCAGAAGTCAACTTCAAATGTCATTGCTTAGATATTGCTCACCAATTAGGCCTCATTTTACATTTAATTCCTTGTAGGAATAAAAGAGCAAAGATGTGTGTCCTGACTGGTGGGAGAGTAAAGGAGCTGTCCAGGTCTCAGATATCCACTGGTTTCTCTTGTGGGTAGTAGAGAGGGGTTTTAAGATGGAAGGGAATTTTTGTAAAAGAAAAGAAGATTCCCAGGTGTGCTCTTGAAATGTACTCCTCAGAGTTCTGGAAATCATCGTTATGATTTTGTTGGTAGGGGGCTCCAAACTGTCTTTTCTTTTTTAATTTTATTTTTTATGTTTTATTGGTGATTTTCTTTATTTACATTTCAAATGTTTTCTCTTTTCCAGGTTTCCCCTTCAGAAACCCCCTAACCCATCCTCCATCCCCCTGCCTCTATGAGGGTGCTCCCTTGTCCACCCACTCCTATCTTCCTGCTCTGGCATTCCCCTACAATGGAGCATCGCACACCCTCCCAATGATGTCCAACAAGGCCATCCTCTGCCACATATGTGGCCGGAGCCATGGGTCCCTCCATGTGTACTCTTTGGTTGGTGGTCCAGTTCCCGAGACCTCAAGGGAGTCTGGCCAGTTGACAGTGTTGCTCCCTCCGTGGGGCTGTAAACCCCCTCAGCTCCTTCAGTCCCTTCTCCAACTCTTCCATCAGGGACCCCCAGCTCAGTCCAATGGTTGGCTGCAAGCATCTGCCTCTGTATTTGTCAGGCTCTGGCAGAGCCTCTCAGAAGACAGCCATATCAGGCTACTGTCAGCACGCACTTCCCAGCATCCAAATACCATCCAGGTTTGGTGACTGTAGATGGGATGAATTCCCAGGTGGGATAGTCTCTGGATGGCTTTTCTTCACTTTCTCTCCATATTTCCTCCTGTGAGTATTTTGTTTCCCCTTCTAAGAAGCACTGAAGCATCCACACTTTGGTCTTCCTTCTTCTTAGGCTTCATATAGTCTGTGAATTGAGTCTTGGGTATTCTGAACTTTTGGGCTAATATTCACTTATCAGTGAGTGCATGCCATGTGTGTTTTTTTGTGACTGGGTTACCTCACTCAGGATGATACTTTCAAGTTCCATCCATTTGCCTGGGAATTTCCTGAAGTCATTGTTTTTAATAGCTGAGTAGTATTCTATTGTGTAAATGTACCACATTTTCTGTATCCATTCCTCTGTTGTGGGACATCTGGGTTGTTTCCAGCTTCTGGCTATTATAAATAAGGCTGCTATGAACATAGTGGAACATATGTCCTTAGTACATGTTGGAGCATCTTCTGGGTATATGCCCAGGAGTGGTATAGCTGGGTCCTCAGGTAGTCCTATGCCCAATTTTCTGAGGAACCGCCAGACTGATCTCTAGAGTGGTTGTACCAGCTTGCAATCCCACCAGCAATGAGTGGCCGATTATATGGTCAATTTTGGAGAAGGTACCATGAGATGCTGAGAAGAAGGTATATTCTTTTGTTTTAGGGTGAAATGTTCTATAGATATCTGTTAAATCCATTTGGTCCATACCTTCTCTTAGTTTTGCTGTGTATCTGTTTATTTTCTGTTTCCGTGATCTGTCCAGTGGTGAAAGTGCAGTGTTGAAGTCTCCCACTCAAAGCACTAGTAAAGTTTCTTTTATGAATGTGGGTATCCTTGCATTTGGAGCTTAGATGTTCAAAATTGAGAGTTCATCTTAGTAGATTTTTCCTTTGACCAGTATGAAGTGTCCTTCCTTGTCCTTTTTGATAACTTTAGGTTGAAAGTTGATTGTATTCAGTATTAGAATGGCTACTCCAGCTTGTTTCTTGGGACCATTTGCTTGGAAAATTGTTTTTTAGCCATTTACTCTGAGGTAGTGTCTGTCTTTGTCACTGAGGTGTGTTTCCTGTATGCAGCAAAATGCTGGGTCCTGTTTACATATCCAGTACGTTAGTCTATGCCTTTTCATTGGGGAATTGAGTCCATTGATGATAAGAGATAAGAAGCAATACTGATTGTTGCTTCCTGTTATTTTTTTATGTTATTTTTATGTTTGTGTAGCTATCTTCTTTTAGGTTCGTTGAAATAAAATTACTTCCTTGCTTTTTCTAGGGTGTAATTTTCCATCTATTATCCTTTTTAGGGCTGGATTTGAGGAAAGATATTGTGTAAATTTGGTTTTGTCAGGGAATATCTTGGTTTCTCCGTCTATGGTAATTTAGATTTTGCTGAGTATAGTAGCCTGGGCTGGCATTTGTGTTCTCTTAGGGTCTGTATAACATCTGTCCAGGATCTTCTAGCCTTCATAGTCTCTGGTGAGAAGTCTTGTGTAATTCTGATAGATCTGCCTTTACATGTTACTTGACCTTTTTCTCTTACTGCTTTTAATATTCTTTCTGTGTTTAGTGCATTTGGTGTTTTGATTATTATATAACTGGAGGAATTTCTTTTCTGGTAAAATCTATTTGGAGTTCTGTAGGCTTCTTGTATGTTTATGGGCATCTTTCTTTAGGTTAGGGAAGTTTTCTTCTATAATTTTGTTGAAGATATTTACCGGTCCTTTAAGTTGGGAATCTTCACTCTCTTGTATGCCTATTATCTTTAGGTTTGGTCTTCTTATTGTGTCCTGGATTTCCTGGATGTTTTGGGTTAGGGGATTTTTGCTTTTTCATTTTCTTTGACTGTTGTGCCATTTTTTTTTAAAAATGGTATCTTCTGCACCTGAGATCGTTCCTTCTATCTCATGTATTCTGTTGGTGATGCTTGCATCTATGACTCCTGATCTCTTTCCTAGGTTTTTTTTATCTCCAGGATTGTCTCCCTTTGTGATTTCTTTATTGTTTCAATTTCCATTTTTAGATCCTGCATGGATTTGCTCAACTCTTTTACCTGCTTGGTTGTATTTTCCTGCAATTCTTTAAGGGATTTTTTTTGTGTGTGTGTGTTTCCTCTTTAAGGGCTTCTACCTGTTTACCTGTGTTCTCCTGCATTACCTTAAGGAAGTTATTTGCATCCTTCTTCAAGTCCTCCATCATCATCATGAGATGTGATTTTAAATCAGAGTCTTGCTTTTCTGGTGTGCTGGGGTATCCAGGGCTCACTGTGGTAGAAGAACTGGGTTCTGATGATGCCAAGTAGCCTTGGTTTCTGTTGCTTATGTTCTTGTTCTTGCCTTTCGCCATCTGGTTATCTCTTGTGTTAGCTGGTCTTGCTGTCTCAGACTGTGGCTTGTCCCTCCTGCAAGCCTGTGTGTCAGTACTCCTGGGAGACCAGCTCTCTCCTGGCAGTATTTGGGTATGGAGAACTGTGGCACAGAGTCAGTTCTGGGCGCAGACAGAAACAGGAAGAATCCTGTCCCAGGCCACTCCTTGGTTCCTGTGTCCTGAGGGCTCCAGACAGGTCCCTCAGATCAGAAGTGGTGGTCTTCCCTGTGCTCACAGGCATGTCAGCACTCCTGGGAGACCAGCTCTCTCCTAGTGTCATTTGGGTATAGAGTGCTGTGGCACAGGATCAGCTCAGGGAACAAACTCTCCAGTCTCTTTGAATGGAATGTTTAGTATCTGGTCTACAGTCAAGCTTTGTTGGGTAATTCTAGTAGATAACCATATTCCATTTGTTATTGAATGTTTACTTTATTTTAATTTGACCATCAGTGCATAGAGTAACAGTAATCATACTCTTAGATTCAGTGAAGAACATCATTGATCCAAGCATGGCCTACTTTAATTTAGTTTGTTGCTTTTTAATAATGCAGAAAATACCCATGCTCTTCTGCCTTGATAAGACTATCACCTACACACAACCTCATGTATACATCCATCCGCATGTATATCTGTCTGTGTGTATATCTACTGTGTATATGTCCACTTGTGTGTATATCTGTCAGTGTGTATATCCATCCATTTGTATATCTGTCCATGTATATATCTATTTGTGTATATATCCATCCATGTGTATATCTGTCTCTGTGTATATCTGGTCCATCCTGCCTCCCTCCCCCTGCCAATCCATTGTCAATCTGCATTCTGATGGATGTGTTTATAATTGCTTGCTCGTGCATGTGAGCCTGGGTGCACACAAACCTGCTGTGACATACATGTATAGGCCAGGTGTCAAGTAGTGGATGTTAGTTCTCTCCTTCTACCATGTAAGTCCCAGAGACTGAACTCAGGTCATCAGGCTTGACAGCACATATCTTTACCTACAAAGTCATCTCCCTAGCCTCAACAACAACTCTCAAATCAACCTCTCTTCCCTACTCACCCAACTTTGTGTCTTTTCTTAATCTGTCAAGGCTAATTCATACTGCCCAAATAGTCTTTGATATTTCACTAGAACACAGGAGACTTATCAGCGACTGTATTCTTGGAAAAACTTGACTCCCTGCCATGGGTTGGCTCAGTCAGAGTCCTTCAATCCACAGGAGAAATCAGGGTCCCAGTACTCAGGTGGGCAAGGAGTTGGCAAGTGACAAACAGACACAAACACAAGAGAGTGTTGGATCTGAATGTAATTTCTCAAAGTGAGCATCAGACTTATAATACAGAAGAAAAACAAGGAAGTTAGGTGGTACTTTAGCCAAGGTACATTGAGGTTATCCGATGCATAATGACTCTTTACAGAGAAATGCATACATAAAATCTGACAGGAACCAGTCAGTGTTTACAACTGAGATAAGATCAGCCCTATCTAAAGTCAGCTATTCTTAGGAGCCAGGTGAGAGAGCTATATGCCCAGGTGCAATTCTAGTCTATTGTTTAACCCACCACCAGGGGTCCCTTAGTAAATACCTAATTATGCTATTCCTCTGGGTCTAGTGAAAAATATGCACCAGGGGGAGTTCTGTTCTACTAACCTCATGAATAATACAATACTCTAGTTCCTCCTTAAACCATAACCCCTCTTCTTTCTATTATTATGTAATGTGGTCTGCCATTCATGATTGTAATGAGAATTCTAAGTTTACTTTGTTGAACTAACCCTGAGATTTCTAGCTCCTATCCAGCAAACTGCAGTGCCTGATCTCCTTTGCTATATCTCTGGAGGCAATTCATCTGAATAAGTAACATTCTTACGAAATTCCAAGCCCAAGGTCAGCTCAACGATTGCTTAGGCTATTGGGACACTGGTAGAGGCCAGGAAGTAATGTTCAATCTAACTTAGCTATTTGTAAAACTCATTCCTTGGGGGCACTTATAATAAAACAATTCTGTAAAAAAGCATGCTAGACCTCCACACTATTGCAAGGACAAATCTGGACCACTTCCATGTTACAGGACGCCAAAGACTCCAGGAGACCAGTTTCTGTGAAACTTTTTGCCTCAGAACTGTGGCCAAGCTTTTGGACTTGTCACACAAACTCCACTAGAGTGGGTGTGGCTACTCCCCATCTCCCATCATCTACCAATTCCAACAGCTTCTTGGCTAGGGAGGGGATTCTGTGCCCAGTTCTTCTAAACATGCTAGGATTTGCTCTGGCTTGAGCTTGCACATCTTATATTTATTATCATGGCCATTGTGAGTTTATATGTACAACTGCCATGCTATGTCCAAAAGACACTATTTTTCATGTAGCCACCCACCACTGCTTACACTCTTTTTGTCCCTTCTTCGGAAATGAACTGTGAGCCTCAGGGGGAGGAGGAGGTATGATACAAATGTAGCATTTATGAGTGAGCACTCTGCAGCCTCTTATTTGATACACCTTGGCAGTTGTGTGTCTGAATGTCAATCAACATCTTCTGCATATAGAAGCTATTCTGATTGAGTTGAGAATTGCATTGATCCATTAGTGTTACTGCTCTAGAGGAGGTGGGACCTGGGAGAGTGGACACAATCAACGAGGTTTGGCTAAAGTCTCATGCAATAGCCAATTTTATTCAGTGCATCAGACAATTTATACTCTGAGGGCTAATAGAAGTCATATGAATAAAATGTACAATTACAAGGGCAAGCTGTACTTGTCAGACAAGCCACTCATGATGGGCAAGCAGCATGGGGCAGAAACTAGTTTCTTTTTCATAGGAGCATATAAATAAATAACAATATCCAGTTGTATGAATAATCTGAAATAAACTCACCCCTACTACTGCACCTGGGAGCAGTGCAAAAGCATAATCCCAAGGCAATGCCATGTTTTGAAGAAACTGAAGTCACAAGACTCCTGTTTCCTTGGAGTTTTCTCAAAAACACTCAGAATCTTCACACAACTTCATTCTTAGACCACGTTCTAACATTTCACATGCACCGCTTTTCTGTCTTTAATAGCAGTATATCCAGAGTGGTTTTTGTTTGAGTTGTTGTAGATAAATCTAATTGTCATCTGAGGCATGAGCATCCTATGAGCATCAAATTATCAACATGATAAATGATATTAGAATAGCGAAAGCAATGTGTGTAGTGCTTGGCCACCAAGGACAGGGATCCAAACTATGCCCAGTACTATTGGTTGCATTATTATATTGGTTAGAAAATGTAGAAAATAACTTTAAAGGAGACCTATATGATTAGTAGCTCTTGTCTCTTGTAGAACATAAGCCTATATATGCCTTTAATAGAAATATACATGTTATGATGTTCTATGCAAATAGGAAGTGATTTAAATCCCAAGGAAAAGTTAAACACAGCCCCTTCTCCAGATGAATGAGTGAGTCTATTATGGTCCCACGATCCAGCCATAAACACAGAGTCATTAGGAGAATAGCTTCTCCCTTGGTGTGTGGGGCTTAATGTGATCCCAGGTGGGCAGGTTTGACTTCTGATGACATGGTCATTATCTCACTTTGTCCTTTAGCTGGAGGTCTGCTATCTTTCTGGTGACTCTGTCTCTTATCCGGGATGATTGGAGGAGCTAAATAGGAATCCATAGTGTTTCAGAGGATCCATGTGCAACGACAGATGCACACCCCTTCCCAGTTTTCTTCTGGAGAATAAAAATAATGCAGGTTACTGCATCAGCTTGCTTATTTCCTTCTGCGATAGAACCAGGGAGGTTAGTGTGTGCACAAGTATGAGTAATGATTTGTGCAGGTTTTAACTGGATGTTGTAGTTCCCAAAGTAACAAAAGCATAACAAAATGTGAAAACAAAAACAAAGCCATTTCTATTGCTAAAAGTAATTGTACAGCATAAAGAGAATCTGAAACAATATTTAAGGGTTTATGAATTAACCATAATAGATGAATTACAACAGCCAGTTCCAGCTATTGAGCTGAGGAAAAAGAATTATTCATAGTTTGCTGAATATCTGGACTATGAATCCCTCCTATATTACTAAATGAGCTATCAATAATATAATAGTGACATGAGAGAAGATTGAATCATTTTTGTAATCACAAATTAAGTTCCTACGAGAAAATCTCATAGCCTGTGGGCTAGCCAGTTGTGATGAATAATCTGAAGTAAACTCCTTCATGTCCACTACACTTGGGCAAACATAATCCAAGAGTGTTTTGAAGATACTGCGGTCACAAGATGCTTGTCTTGCTTTCTTGGAGTTTGCTCACAGTGCTCATAATTCTCTTCACATGACTCCATTCTTGGACACTGTTCCAACATATGGGTATAATTTAAGTCATTAGAAGCTGTCTTAATATTACGTCCACTTAGCAAAGTAATAGTAGGTTCTTCTCAAGAGTCTATGACCAGCCTAGCTATCTTCTTGGCCCAGTAATAGGCTGGGTATGAGAGTGAGTAGGCTTTAAATCCAATCCAATAGAAAGTGATTGTTTGCTCCCACACTCTTTGTGCCACTATTGCTAGGCATGTCTTGCTAAGCCAGATGATGCTGTAGCTCATAGGGTTAACAACTGGAAAAGTGGATTATTACTTTCATTTCCTATTGGCATGCATAGTGCTTTAAGACTACGAAATCTTGTCAGTAGGGCTGAAGATTCCAGATCTGCTTTTAATTTTTTATTATTACTATGTGTGCATAATAAGTGTGTAAATATGGGCATGTGCGTGCCTGATACCCATCATCAAAGTTATAGAACAATGCTTGGAAGTTGATTCTCTCCTTCCAAGTTCTGCCTGGGTTCCAGGATCAAGGCCGGGTCATTAGGTTTGAGGAGCCCCTGCTTTTAGCCACTTAACCATGGCATCTGCCCACAAAGCAGCTTTTGCAGTGGCTGTCCCAATAATTAACAGTAAACCAAAATATTATGAGGATCAATGGGTCTGTAAGAATCTTCTGAAACAATCCTCTGGTATTGTGAGGGTTAGTTTATGCCTAGCAATTGTAAATTAATGAGTACCACATGATTGATACTAGCATCTTCACAGTAGTGCCAAGCATCTTTAGAGGTGGTTTTGAGGTTGGGCCCATAGAAGAAGAAGGAGAGGAAGAGGAGGAGGAGGAGGAGGAGGGGGAGGGGGAGGGGGAGGGGGAGGGGGATGGAGGGGGAAATGGGGAGGAGGAGGAGAATGAGGAGGAGAAGGGAAAGAAGGAAGGAAGGAAACAAGCAAACAAATAAACAGTACACTTGGGAATTAGTTCTCTCCTTCTACCATGTCGTTTCTGAGGATCAAACCCAGGTCACAGTGCTTGGCAACAGGTGTGTTTCCCCACTGAGCCATCTTGCCACTCTCACTTGCTAAAGCTTCATTCATAGTCCTAATATACAGTAGGGCCAGACTGCTCTCTCTTGCTTTTCTTCAAAAATGTCCTAGTGACTGCGGGCCCTAAACAAAATTTAGAATCGTCCTATCAGGCTCCTTAAGAGCCTTCTCGTGCCTTTAATTCAATGACCTTGACTCTAAATTCAGTCTTCAAACTACCCATGAGCATAGGACGTCTCTCTACCTGTTTAGCCTCCTTTAACATTTCTTACCAAAGCTTTATTATTTTTGAAGCAGGGATCACAGATACATCTTATTCAAATTATTTTAAGATATTTTACATTATCTGATACTGTTGAATCTCTTCTGGTTTAGCATGTTAAATGCAACCAGAATTCTCACTTGAATATTTAGGAACATGGTTAAATTCCATTCACACACACACACACACACACACACACACACATATGTATGTGTATATATATATATGAAGCCATATTTTCACCTTGTTATTTTAAGTCATGACAACTTTATTCCTCCTTTGTGATCCCTGTGCCTTCAGTTGGTTTTTCCTATCCAGTTGTCCTGGATACCTTCTCTGACACTGTTGAATGAAGTGTTGGTATCAAGTTCCCTTGTTCTGTGGCATGTAAGGGACTATTTTAACATTTTGGTGTGTGTGTTGCTGAGGAACAAGCCTGGGTCTGCTCTACCATTGAGCTACATCCCAGCCATTTAAAGTGCATGGGTTTGCAGTTAGCTTCTCGAGTCCCTGTAGCCCATCACCACCCATGCCTCCTTTCTTTATCTCTTTGGGGGAGCTCTTTAAGTGATTCTTCCCTATCTTAGTGATGCTTCTCTATTTAAATTTCAACATATTAGACACTGCTGTCAGGATATTTATGAATTATAAGCCGTGAGAAGATATAAGCCATGATTTGGTCCTTCAGCAGCTGAGGGAGAAGGGCTGCACCTTCCTAGACAACCAAGGGAGACCCTGGCTCAAAGAAGTGCCTGTGTAGGGCACATTGTAACAATTCACAGTCAATCTAGGTTTGGTTTTGTTCCTCCACATCTTCTTTCTTCCTTTTATTTATAATTTTTACTTTAAAATTGCAATTATTTAAGTGTTTGTGTTTGTGTGAGGCACGGCATGCTCCTGTGTGGGGGTCAGAGACAAAGTCTGTCCTTGGGCCATGTGTCAACCACAGATCGTCAGACTTGGCAGCCCTCACCTTCACCTTCCTCTGCTGACCCTCTCACCAGCTCAGTCTTTCTTTTTGTTTGTTTTATTTTCAGAGAGCGTTGCATAGAACTCACAGAAAGCCCTCTGCCTCCGACTGCTAGAGTGTCGATGCCAGGCGTGCATGGTGACAACCATCCAAACTCCCCTTATTTTCCGTGTAATCTACTAGGAAGTTGTAAGATGCTTTGAGCCAAATCCCCAGAGAAGTCCCAAGTCAAGCCACAGTAGGGAACTTGGAGACAGGAGAGAAACCCCAAGCAAAGTTGCTTGAGGTTTCTCTCAAAGCATCTTACAACTTCCTAGTAGATTACACGGAAAACAAGGGGAGTTTGGATGGTTGTCACCATGCACGCCTGGCATCGACACTCTAGCAGTCGGAGGCAGAGGGCTTTCTGTGAGTTGCTTGAGGTGCCGTGCCTCACACAAGCCAGCACTGTGCTGCCTACTATGCTAGTCCTAGCACCTTACTACAGAACCTTCCAGAAATTCCTTCAAGACTGGAGGAGGGGTGGGCGGAGCCAAAGCACTGCAGACTGATTTTGCTGTGAATTGAGAAAGACAGAGACTAAGAAGCCCCTTTCCTTGAGCCTCCTCTCCTCTTCCCAGAAGAGACACCAAATACAGCCACAGTCCCATCTGCCCTCATACTCATCGAAGGAGACCTCAGGCACTGATTCAATAGCTGGCCGAGTGTGTTCTCCCAGGCCAGTGATCCCCTCACCAAGATAAGAATACAAACATAGAGTTACACTTCTTACTTCAAGGCTTGATATGCTGATTCCATCAGGCACACCCTGGAAGAGTGCTTACTTGGGCCAGGGCCACCATGGAGAGGGAGTAATGACTTGTCTCTGAGGAGCTCAAAGTATCATGGCAAGGCCACAGTATCGTGGCCACAGTGGTGGCTCCCCACTTCTAAAACAGTAAACATGCTGGCACACAGGCCCATGTCTAGTCCTGGAGGTCAGCAAAGGCTTCGTAGAGAAAGAGAAGGCCAAGGTGAAGTCAGAGCTCATTTGGTAACTCAATGATTGCAGACCTAGAGTACTGGCTGTAAAGTCAAGTATGAGCTCTGGCCTTGCACAGCCCTGTCCACAAAAGCACCCACTGCTTTCATTCATAAAAGGGTGATAATAGTACAGAAAACATACATTTAAATTTATGTTCTAATAATAGGAAAAATGTTCTAATAATTGTTCTTAGTCAATTCATTTTATGACTAACTCACAGAAAATTAACTTATAGAAACCCAATTTGCCAAATGACTAATATACTGAAATCTGCAAGATACCAATTATTTTTAAGATTTATTTATTTATTTTATGCATGTGAGTACACTGTAGCTGTCTTCAGACACACCAGAAGAAAGCATCAGATCCCATCACAGATGGCTGTGAGCCACCATGTGGTTGCTGGGATTTGAACTCAGGACCTCAGGAAGAACAGTCAATGCTCACAACCACTGAGCCATCTCTCCATCCCCCTCTGCATGTGGTTTTAATTGGAATATTCAAGACTATCTGTAATTGAAAGGTGGTTTCTGGCTGTTGACGCAATTGAGACCACTGACAGCCAAGAGTAAATGCAGCAAGTGACCATATAGCATGCTACTTAGTTATTTTTCATTTGTTGTTGTTAATTCTTTGCGGCCTCAAACCTGTGGGAATTCTGACTTAAGCTCTTCAGTTCCACCATTAGAGAGGGGCGTAAAGAGCTATGCCTGATTACTTTGTACTTTCTGTGGTCATCTGTGGACTTCCAGGACTGAAGACAGAACACAGGATTGATCCTGGCCAGGCAAGTGCTCTGCCATGGTATCCCAGACCTGTAAACATTGTTCCACAGGAGAGGCCGATGAGACGGTAAAGGTGTTTGCCTTGTGTGATAACCTGAGCTGGATCACAGGAGCCCACACACACATGGAAGAAGAGAACCAACTCCACAAAGTTGTTCTCTGACTTCCACACAAGTGCTGTGATAGACATACATCATGCCCACATACACAGTTAATAAATAATAAATAAATTAATAAAAATTTTCAAGAATATTTTAAAAGGTATCAGTGTGAAGCCCTCGATTAAACCCTAAAATAATGTTAAATCAAAAAATAGCAAAGTAAAAATAAGTAATTTTTACAGTGAAGTACTGTTAACCTACTAAAACAGTTTTTAATATTTTATTATATGTATATTTTATTTCTAAGTGTGAGCATACGTGTGCATGCATTCCATTGTGCATGTGTAAAGGTCAGAAACAACTTATGTGAGTCAGTTCTCACCTCCCACCAAGTGGGTCCTGGGATCAAACTCAGGTCACCAGACTTGGTGGCAAGCACTTTTATCCACTGAGCTGGCCCCTACCTACTAAAATCAAAGCATCAGCTGCCATTAATTTCTATTTCTTTTATTCCTTTTGATACATTTGAGCATCTTCTCTATTTTTCAAAGTGTAAACATTTACAATGTTCTTTGTTCCTTTCATGATATTTCAGAGCAAAATGAATTAAACTTAAAATTGAATTTATTTCAAATTAAATTTCAAATATATCAAGGTTCAATACACATCATAACAAGGGAATCTGAAATCTTAATGAAACATGAAAGCAGACTAAAGAAGGCTTGGCTCGCTGGAACTGTCCTTTCCTGGAAAATGTTGACATTTCGGTCATTTTCTCAGGGATCATTTGGGGTCAATGCGTGAACAGCAATTCACATTCAAGACTGACATAAAACATCCTAGGAAAGTCAAAGGAAAGAGTTAACCCCCCCGCGCCCCCCCCCCCCAGTGAATCCCCATAGTGGATCGTATCATCCAGACATCTGGTTGAATTTGGGATATAGACAAAAGTCTGGGGAAAAGGATGAAACCTACAAGGCTGTCATAGCTCTGTCATTAATTATGCGTATTAATTATCCCATCTCTTGATAGGGTATTCATTCTCCTGAAAGGTTAGAACCCTTGATATGAGCAAGCATTGTAAGCCAGGACCTAACCCTGCTTCCCTACCACCCCCACCACAACCCCTAACCCCCCACGACCACCCCCACCCCACCACCATCACCACCACACCACCACCACCACCAACAACAACCCCCCCCACATCCCCCACACCCCCACCAGCCAGACACTCTTGACCCTGCAGGAGAGCACCAGTGTTGATTTTTTTAATCTTAAATTTAAATCATTTTATTTTTTATGTGCATGAATGTGCAGGTGTCATCCTTGAATGTCATCCACCTTGTGTTGTGAAGCATTGTCTCTCACCAGCCTGTGACTCACCTTAAGCACTTTATTGGCAGAGGTATTTGTCCTAGCTCAACCAGTCCCAAACTGTTGAGTTTGCACTTGCAGGTTGTGCTTTTCTGGAAACAGACATGACATGAGCATCTTTTTGCAATAAACCTTTGTGCACAGTCATGATCATTTTCTCAGGAAAAGTGGTAATTCCAAAACAAAGGTATGATCACACTATCCCAAGAAGGTTTTCTACTGAGCCATAAAGACAAAGCCGCAAGGCCAAAGGACCTGGTTCAATCCCTAGTACCCACATGTTGGAAAAAGGGATCAACTCTCAGGAGGTGTCCCCTGATTTCTACGCATATACCTTCATATGCAGGTGGCCACACACATACTATAAGTGCTATATGATACGTGAAGGGTTTCACTAACTCACAGTCATTCCTGCGAGCATTTCTGGCTCAGCATTCCCAGTCTCACAGTGGCTTCTCCTATTGCCTCTAAGGCCACACGATCTCATTATCGAGAGTTTAATGTCTTCAGTTGCTAAGGGTACATTTTTTTTTCCATTTTTTATTAGGTATTTAGCTCATTTACATTTCCAATGCTATACCAAAAGTCCCCCATACCCACCCACCCCCACTCCCCTACCCACCCACTCCCCCTTTTTGGCCCTGGCGTTCCCCTGTACTGGGGCATACAAAGTTTACGTGTCCAATGGGCCTCTCTTTCCAGTGATGGCCGATTAGGCCATCTATTGTTACATATGCAGCTAGAGTCAAGAGCTCCGGGGTACTGGTTAGTTCATAATGTTGTTCCACCTATAGGGTTGCAGTTCCCTTTAGCTCCTTGGGTACTTTCTCTAGCTCCTCCATTGGGGGCCCTGTGATCCATCCATTAGCTGACTGTGAGCATCCACTTCTGTGTTTGCTAGGCCCCGGCATAGTCTCACAAGAGATAGCTACATCTGGGTCCTTTCAATAAAATCTTGCTAGGGTATGCAATGGTGTCAGCGTTTGGATGCTGATTATGGGGTGGATCCCTGGATATGGCAGTCTCTACATGGTCCATCCTTTCATCTCAGCTCCAACCTTTGTCTCTGTAACTCCTTCCATGGGTGTTTTGTTCCCAATTCTAAGGAGGGGCATAGTGTCCACACTTCAGTCTTCATTCTTCTTGAGTTTCATGTGTTTAGCAAATTGTACCTTATATCTTGGGAATCCTAGGTTTGGGGCTAATATCCACTTATCAGTGAGTACATATTGTGTGAGTTCCTTTGTGAATGTGTTACCTCACTCAGGATGATGCCCTCCAGGTCCATCCATTTGGCTAGGAATTTCATAAATTCATTCTTTTTAATAGCTGAGTAGTACTCCATTGTGTAGATGTACCACATTTTCTGTATCCATTCCTCTGTTGAGGGGCATCTGGGTTCTTTCCAGCTTCTGGCTATTATAAATAAGGCTGCTATGAACATAGTGGAGCATGTGTCCTTCTTACCAGTTGGGGCATCTTCTGGATAAATGCCCAGGAGAGGTATTGCTGGATCCTCCGGTAGTACTATGTCCAATTTTCTGAGGAACCGCCAGACTGATTTCCAGAGTGGTTGTACAAGCCTGCAATCCCACCAACATTGGAGGAGTGTTCCTCTTTCTCCACATCCACGCCAGCATCTGCTGTCACCTGAATTTTTGATCTTAGCCATTCTGACTGGTGTGAGGTGGAATCTCAGGGTTGTTTTGATTTGCATTTCCCTGATGATTAAGGATGTTGAACATTTTTTCAGGTGCTTCTCTGCCATTCGGTATTCCTCAGGTGAGAATTCTTTGTTCAGTTCTGAGCCCCATTTTTTAATGGGGTTGTTCGATTTTCTGAAGTCCACCTTCTTGAGTTCTTTATATATGTTGGATATTAGTCCCCTATCTGATTTAGGATAGGTAAAGATCCTTTCCCAATCTGTTGGTGGTCTTTTTGTCTTGTTGACGGTGTCTTTTGCCTTGCAGAAACTTTGGAGTTTCATTAGGTCCCATTTGTCAATTCTCGATCTTACAGCACATGCCATTGCTGTTCTGTTCAGGAATTTTTCCCCTGTGCCCATATCTTCAAGGCTTTTCCCCACTTTCTCCTCTATAAGTTTCAGTGTCTCTGGTTTTATGTGAAGTTCTTTGATCCACTTAGATTTGACCTTAGTACAAGGAGATAAGTATGGATCGATTCGCATTCTTCTACATGATAACAACCAGTTGTGCCAGCACCAATTGTTGAAAATGCTGTCTTTCTTCCACTGGATGGTTTTAGCTCCCTTGTCGAAGATCAAGTGACCATAGGTGTGTGGGTTCATTTCTGGGTCTTCAATTCTATTCCATTGGTCTACTTGTCTGTTTCTATACCAGTACCATGCAGTTTTTATCACAATTGCTCTGTAGTAAAGCTTTAGGTCAGGCATGGTGATTCCACCAGAGGTTCTTTTATCCTTGAGAAGACTTTTTGCTATCCTAGGTTTTTTGTTATTCCAGATGAATTTGCAAATTGCTTCTTCTAATTCGTTGAAGAATTGAGTTGGAATTTTGATGGGGATTGCATTGAATCTGTAGATTGCTTTTGGCAAGATAGCAATTTTTACAATGTTGATCCTGCCAATCCATGAGCATGGGAGATTTTTCCATCTTCTGAGATCTTCTTTAATTTCTTTCTTCAGAGATTTGAAAGTTTTTATCATACAGATCTTTCACCTCCTTAGTTAGAGTTACGCCAAGATATTTTATACTATTTGTGACTATTGAGAAGGGTGTTGTTTCCCTAATTTCTTTCTCAGCCTGTTTATTCTTTGTATAGAGAAAGGCCATTGACTTGTTTGAGTTTATTTTATATCCAGCTACTTCACCGAAGCTGCTTATCAGGTTTAGGAGTTCTCTGGTAGAATTTTTAGGGTCACTTATATATACTATCATATCATCTGCAAAAAGTGATATTTTTGACTTCCTCTTTTCCAATTTGTATCCCCTTGATCTCCTTTTGTTGTCGAATTGCTCTGGCTAATACTTCAAGTACTATGTTGAAAAGGTAGGGAGAAAGTGGGCAGCCTTGTCTAGTCCCTGATTTTAGTGGGATTGCTTCCAGCTTCTCTCCATTTACTTTGATGTTGGCTACTGGTTTGCTGTAGATTGCTTTTATCATGTTTAGGTATGGGCCTTGAATTCCTGATCTTTCCAAAACTTTTATCATGAATGGGTGTTGAATCTTGTCAAATGCTTTTTCTGCATCTAACGAGATGATCATGTGGTTTTTGTCTTTGAGTTTGTTTATATAGTGGATTACATTGATGGATTTTCGTATATTAAACCATCCCTGCATTCCTGGAATAAAACCTACTTGGTCAGGATGGATGATTGCTTTAATATGTTCTTGGATTCGGTTAGCAAGAATTTTATTGAGGATTTTTGCATCGATATTCATAAGAGAAATTGGTCTAAAGTTCTCTATCTTTGTTGAATCTTTCTGTGGTTTAGGTATTAGAGTAATAGTGGCTTCATAAAATGAGTTGGGTAGAGTACCTTCTACTTCTATTTTGTGAAATAGTTTGTGCAGAACTGGAATTAGATCTTCTTTGAAGGTCTGATAGAACTCTGCACTAAACCCATCTGGTCCTGGGCTTTTTTTGGCTGGGAGACTATTAATAACTGCTTCTATTTCTTTAGGTGATATGGGACTGTTTAGATGGTCAACTTGATCCTGACTCAACTTTGGTACCTGGTATCTGTCTAGAAATTTGTCAATTTCGTCCAGGTTTTCCAGTTTTGTTGAGTATAACCTTTTGTAGAAGGATCTGATGGTGTTTTGGATTTCTTCAGGATCTGTTGTTATGTCTCCCTTTTCATTTCTGATTTTGTTAATTAGGATTTTGTCCCTGTGCTCTTTAGTAAGTCTAGCTAAGGGTTTATCTATCTTGTTGATTTTCTCAAAGAACCAACTCCTCGTTTGGTTAATTCTTTGAATAGTTCTTCTTGTTTCCACTTGGTTGATTTCACCCCTGAGTTTGATTATTTCCTGCCATCTACTCCTCTTGGGTGAATTTGCTTCCTTTTTTTCCTAGAGCTTTTAGATGTGTTGTCAAGCTGCTAGTATGTGCTCTCTCCCGTTTCTTCTTGGAGGCACTCAGAGCTATGAGTTTCCCTCTTAGAAATGCTTTCATTGTGTCCCAAAGGTTTGGGTACGTTGTGGCTTCATTTTCATTAAACTCTAAAAAGTCTTTAATTTCTTTCTTTATTCCTTCCTTGACCAAGGTATCATTGAGAAGAGTGTTGTTCAGTTTCCACGTGAATGTTGGCTTTCCATTATTTATGTTGTTATTGAAGATCAGTCTTAGGCCATGGTGGTCTGATAGGATACATGGGACAATTTCAATATTTTTGTATCTGTTGAGGCCTGTTTTGTGACCAATTATATGGTCAATTTTGGAGAAGGTCCCGTGAGGTGCTGAGAAGAAGGTATATCCTTTTGTTTTAGGATAAAATGTTCTGTAGATATCTGTTAGGTCCATTTGTTTCATAACTTCTGTTAGTTTCACTGTGTCCCTGTTTAGTTTCTGTTTCCACGATCTGTCCCTTGATGAAAGTGGTGTGTTGAAGTCTCCCACTATTATTGTGTGAGGTGCAATGTGTGCTTTGAGCTTTACTAAAATGTCTTTAATGAATGTGGCTGCCCTTGCATTTGGAGCGTAGATATTCAGAATTGAGAGTTCCTCTTGGAGGATTTTACCTTTGATGAGTATGAAGTGTCCCTCCTTGTCTTTTTTGATAACTTTGGGTTGGAAGTCGATTTTATCCGATATTAGAATGGCTACTCCAGCTTGTTTCTTCAGACCATTTGCTTGGAAAATTGTTTTCCAGCCTTTCACTCTGAGGTAGTGTCTGTCTTTTTCCCTGAGATGGGTTTCCTGTAAGCAGCAGAATGTTGGGTCCTGTTTGTGTAGCCAGTCTGTTAGTCTATGTCTTTTTATTGGAGAATTGAGTCCATTAACATTAAGAGATATTAAGGAAAAGTAATTGTTGCTTCCTTTTATTTTTGTTGTTAGAGTTGGCATTCTGTTCTTGTGGCTGTCTTCTTTTTGGTTTGTTGAGGGATTACTTTCTTGTTTGTTCTAGGGCGTGATTTCCGTCCTTGTATTGCTTCTTTTCTGTTATTATCCTTTGAAGGGCTGGATTTGTGGAAAGATATTGTGTGAATTTGGTTTTGTCGTGGAATACTTTGGTTTCTCCATCTATGGTAATTGAGAGTTTGGCCGGGTATAGTAGCCTGGGCTGGCATTTGTGTTCTCTTAGTGTCTGTATAACATCTGTCCAGGCTCTTCTGGCTTTCATAGTCTCTGGTGAAAAGTCTGGTGTAATTCTGATAGGCCTTCCTTTATATGTTGCTTGACCTTTCTCCCTTACTGCTTTTAATATTCTATCTTTATTTAGTGCATTTGTTGTTCTGATTATTATGTGTCGGGAGGAATTTCTTTTCTGGTCCAGTCTATTTGGAGTTCTGTAGGCTTCTTGTATGATCATGGGCATCTCTTTCTTTATGTTTGGGAAGTTTTCTTCAATTATTTTGTTGAAGATGTTTGCTGGTCCTTTGAGTTGAAAATCTTCATTCTCATCCACTCCTATTATGCGTAGGTTTGGTCTTCTCATTGTGTCCTGGATTTCCTGGATGTTTTGAGTTAGGATCCTTTTCCATTTTCCATTTTCTTTGACTGTTGTGTCGATGTTCTCTATGGAATCTTCTGCACCTGAGATTCTCTCTTCCATTTCTTGTATTCTGTTGCTGATGCTCGCATCTATGGTTCCAGATCTCTTTCCTAGGGTTTCTATCTCCAGCGTTGCCTCGCTTTGGGTTTTCTTTACTGTGTCTACTTCCCTTTTTAGTTCTAGTATGGTTTTGTTCATTTCCATTACCTGTTTGGATGTGTTTTCCTGTTTTTCTTTAAGGACTTCTACCTGTTTGGCTGTGTTTTCCTGCTTTTCTTTAAGGGCCTGTAACTCTTTAGCAGTGCTCTCCTGTAATTCTTTAAGTGACTTATGAAAGTCCTTCTTGATGTCCTCTATCATCATCATGAAAAATGCTTTTAAATCTGGGTCTAGATTTTCGGTTGTGTTGGGGTGCCCAGGACTAGGTGGGGTGGGAGTGCTGCGTTCTGATGATGGTGAGTGGTCTTGATTTCTGTTAGTAGGATTCTTACGTTTGCCTTTCGCCATCTGGTAATCTCTGAAGCTAGCTGTTATAGTTGTCTCTGTTAAGAGCTTGTACTTCAGGTGACTCTGTTAGCCTCTATAAGCAGACCTGGGAGGGTAGCACTCTCCTTGGTTTCAGTGGGTAGAGTATTCTCTGCAGGAAAGCTCTCTTCTTGCAGGGAAGGTACCCAGATATCTGGTGTTCGAACCGGACTCCTGGCAGAAGTTGTGTTCCACTCACTAGAGGTCTTAGGATCCCGTGGGGAATCCTGTGTGGGCCCTTGCGGGTGTCAGGCGACTCTGCTGGCAAGGAAGCCCGGGGCTCAAGTGGAGCGGAAGGGGCTTTTGCCCCGGGTCAGGCCCGGGTAGTCTGCTTCCTTCCTATGTACCGCAGTCTCAGGTTCCGCGATTGGATTGGGGCCGGCGCTGTGTTCCACTCACCAGAGGTCTTAGGATCCCGTGGGGAATCCTGTGTGGGCCCTTGCGGGTGTCAGGCAACTCCGCTGGCCAGGAAGCCCGGGGCTCGAGTCAAGGGTACATTTTTTATGTGTCTTGACCATTTGTGTTTGCTTGAATCTGGAGTGTGTGTGTGTGTAGCCCAGTGGTGTGAGTGTGGCTGTGGGTGTGTGTATATGGCCCAGTGGTGTGAGGATGGCTGTGTGTGTGTGTACAGCCCAGTGGTGTGGGTGTGGGTGTGGCTGTGTGTATGTGTGTAGCCCAGTGATATGAGTGTGGCTGTGGGCATGTGTGTGTACAGTCTAGTGGTGTAAGTGTATTTGTGTGTGTGTGTGTGTGTGTGTGTGTGTGTGTGTGTGGTGTGACCCAGTGGTGTGAGTGTGGCTCTGTGTGTGTGTGTACAATCCAGTGGTGTGAGTGTAGCTGTGTGTGTGTGTGTATTATGTCCATTATAGATACTGTTTAAACATGTCAAATCTTTTTTTTAATTTTTTTCACTGTTTTGCATTTCCCATTAAAAGTGTATGCTTTTAAATCTCATTGTTTTTCGGTTCCCTTTTGTTTGATATGTAAAATACATCCAAATTTTTCTGAAACTTTTGTTCTTGCTTTTGTATTTGTCAGTGTTTCATTAAATGCATATCAGTGTGTCTGATAAGGAATAGCTTTTAGGATAGGGAGCTACTTGCTGAACTGGTTTGTTTCACTTTGTTTTGTGGCACTGGGATTGAACCCAGGACCATGTGTATGCTAGCAAGCCAGGTACCACTGGGCTACAGCCCCTGGCCAGCCTGCTGGTTTCAACTGTACCTATGTAGTATTGCATGGATATCTGCAGCTATGTGTGTCTCTGGCTTTCCACTCATCCTTTTGTTCCTGTGTGCATGTGCTGTGCTTTGAGCCCACAGGAAACCCAGATGAGCCCAAGAATTGCAAAGTCCACTGCAACTCGCAAAAAGAGTCTTTTATTGTTTCAAGTTCAAACTCTGTTCGCCCACCTAACACTCACTGTGTGAATGCTGGCAAACGATCCTGAGTCCAGAAAACATTGGGTTTATATACAGTATGGTTAGGAATAGTGTGAATATTCACAGAAAGGGGAGTAGAGGGTGGAATAGCACTGAAGTGGGAGATGGGGGAGTGGGTGTCTGGTCAAGGACTAATTTTATGGTTGTCGTAACTGTCTGTGACCTGACCTCTGTTTACCTTCTACTTTTTCCATGGTCTCCCTTGAGCTTGTTATTTCTCTAAGGTCTCAAGAACAGGCACCTGGAGAGTTATGAGGAGGAGTGTTGGGTGTTGGTTTTTGGAGACACAGAGGTGGGGAGAATGTCTCAAGATAGGGGAGAGAGAGGGAGCCCCAGGCTGCTGCAGGAGGAAGCAGCCCAGAAACCAGCTGTGTGCATACCGTGCTTGCCATGGGGGAGAGGGGGTGGCAGAGGGAGGATGGGAGCCTCTGGTGGGGAACACAGAGGCAAACTGTCTGTACAACACTGAAGTTTCTCTAGTATCAGTAATTCGGGGATTAAAACACATGCGTTTAATGACCATTCTTGCTTCTGGTCTCCATTCTGTTGCAATGATATAGCCTGGCAAAAACAAACTAGGTGGGAAAGAGTTTACTTTGAGTGGTAGCTCTCGAATTCTCTCACGGCAAGGCAGCGCATGGTGGAACCCGAAGCAGATGCTCAGCGAATCCTCAGTGAGGGGCAGGAGAAACAATGCCCGTGTGTTCACTCGCTTGCACCCAGCTACATGTCTTCCCTTTTTAAAAATTCTGTTTTAAAGTTTATTTTATGTGTATTTTGTCTGCATGTACATCTATGTACCACTTGCATGCCTGGTGTCCAGAGAGGCCAAAAGATGGAGTCAGGTCCCCTGGAACTGGAGTTAACGATAGTGGTTAGCTGCCATATGGATGCTGAGAACTGAACCTGGGTCCTCTACAAGAGCAGTCAGTGCCTTTAACCACTGAGCCAGTTCTCCGTCCCCAATTTCTCTACTCTTACATAGTTCAGGACTCACCAAGGCAATGGTGCCACCTGCTGCCGGCTTCCTACACAGGCCAACCCAATGTAGACAATCCCTCACTAAGACTGTCTTCCCATATGATTCTAGCATGTGCCAAGTTGACAAAGCTAACCATCAAAAGACTGCAATGAATGTAAATCACTGGCTGAATGGGTGGCTCTCTGTTACAATAGCTGGAAAGTTTTATTAGTTAACTAGACATCCTCAAGCATTTATTCTTTGGGATGCTGAATGTGTAACATTATTTTTTTTCTGTTTATTTATTATCATTTGTTTTTTTAGAGAGGATCTCACTATGTATCCCTGGTTAGCCTGAAACTCACCATGTAGACCAGGCTGGCCTTGTGAGACCCTGACTTAGAGTTTCTCCCTGAAGGGAAAAGCCCCTAAAACATTCCCCCAAGCTTGTTTCCCCTGATCTCTAAAAATACAGTCAGAAAGAAGCTCTTTGTTCTCTATAGCCAGCAAAAAGCCTTTTTGTTTCTATACCTCACAACCAGAGATGCGATAATTGTAAAAAGACTTAGCCAGGCGCTTGCCTAGCTCCCTGTGTCAAGGACATGGAGATAAAATTTCACAAAGAAGAGCTATAACTCACTCCTCACTCCTCATGCCTTGGTAATTTTACCAAGGACACCCGGCAGAGAAGAGCTGTAGCCCAACTCCTCCCAATTCATCAACTAGCTGTTAAAAGTCCCCTACTGTTACCACTCGTGGTTGAACTCCCCTGCCCTGCACAGCAAAAGGAGTTCGTCCTCAGCTAGCTGACAATAAAGCCTCTTGCAGTTTGCATCAGGTGTGGTTTTCTCTTGAGTCATTGAGGTGCCGGCCAGCTCATCCCGGGACTTGAGCTGAGGTCTCCCCAATTTCTGGGGTCTTACAGTCCCAGTCTCACAGAGATCTATCTGTCTCTGCCTCCTGAATGTATTGTTGTTTTTTCCTTTGTTATTGCTATTGTTTGAGACAGAGTCTCATTTTTAACCCAGGATGCCCTAGAATTCATTGTGTAGCCCAGTCCAGCCTCAAACTCACAGCAATTCTTCTGCCTCAGCTCCTTGAATGCTAGGATAAATATCCAAATAAAATGTAATTTAAAAGATTGTACCAGGCTTTCATGTCTGTCCTGCTCATCATTCCCAGAGTGACAAGCTCACCCAGGAACTAGAAAACTCCTTGCATGTCTCCCTGCAGTTTTTGTCCTGGCACCCATTAGGGCCCCACTATACCAGCTGAGTTGTTCTGTGTGTGCACTCAAAGGCCAGAGGTCCATTTCCAGTGTCTTACTCTTTGTCTCCACGTTATTTTTAAAGCAAGGTTTCTCATTGGGCCTGAAGCTCAAGTAAGCTGGATAGCCAGCATGCTCCAGGCATCTATCCTCCTGCCTCTGCTTCCCATCGCTGGGATTACAGACTTGTACATCTTTACCTGGCTTTTTACATGGAGTTGAAGACCCTAATGGGTGCCTCAAGCCTGCCTAGCAAGCACCTGACCGACAGAGCCATGCCCAGCCCCGTGTTCGCTCTCTCTTAGTGAAACGAGATCTTCTCTAACTCTGCCTCATCGGATCTTTCCTGTGTGGGTTTAACTGGCTTATTTTAGTCAGTGTTCCAGCAACATAAATTTAAAGAGGTATGCTCTCTACATTGATCTCCTTCATCTGCTTGGAAGCCCTTTTGAATTCTAGCATGATGGATTCCTCCGTTGCTCTTTCCTGTGTGACAGAGCACCCATGCCAGACCAAAGTAATGAGTCTATCAAAATCCAGCTTGGCAAAGCCGTGCGTTTATTGGGGTTGCTTACTAGAGTTTGGTGAGGAGCCCAGATAACTCAAAGGCAGCTGTGTCACCTGAGAGGCTGCGCCAACTGGGGACGACAAAGCTACGGCTGCACTGTGAGGCTACCCTCCGTCTTTCTTATTCACATGGATGCTGATGACCCACACGCAAGGTTCTCCGGCCTCGTGAGAACGCTTCGAGCACTAGGCCATCCCTAGCATTCTCAGTTCCACTTTTAATTAACCACTGCAAAACAGTCCTTAGTGTCACGCAGTCCAAAACTGAGTAGTACTAGCACAGCATCTACGGAAGTTTTGCTACGAGCCAGTGTGTTTGTATTCTCTTTCAATGGCATCATTGGAGTAGAATTCACAGATAGCATAGCATTGACCACTACAAGTATCATTTGGAAAACAGAGGCTGGTGGATTTCTGTGATTTCGAGACCAGACTGGACTCTGTAGAGAGACCCTGCCTCAAAAAATTTTTAAAAAGTTGGGCAGTGGTGGTGCATGCCTTTAATCCCAGCACTTGGGAGGCAGAGGCAGGCAGATTTCGGAGTTTGAGGCCAGCCTGGTCTACAGAATGAGTTCCAGGACAACCAGGGGAACACAGAGAAAACCTGCCTCGAAACAAACAAACAAAAAACCAAACAAAAACAAAATAAATAAAAAAGTATCTGATTCAAAGATTTTCAAAAGAAATGATAGAGTTTTGCAGGCATTTTCATGGTCAATCTTATACTAGGCTCTGCCTCCCCAGGCACCCTTATACCTGCTGTCAGCCCCATACCCACTGTCACCTCCAGGCAACCATTGGTCTGCCTTCTCTCTTTACATATTTGTCATTATGGGATATTTCATAGAGATTTAATTATGCAATATTTTGTGTCTATGTGGGTTCGTTCACTTGGTAGAGTGTTTTTGAGGCTCATTCATAGAGTAGAATGTATCAGTATTTTAATTCTTTTTATTGTTGAGTAATATTCCATTGTATAGATGTACCACATTTTGTGTAACCATTCACAAATTGATAGACATTTGGGTCACTATGTAGTTGCTGGGAATTGAACTCAGGACCTCTGCTCAGGTCCCACTTGCTCCGGCCCAAAGATTTATTTATTATTATATGTAAGTACACTGTAGCTGTCTTCAAACACACCAGAAGAGGGCGTCAGATCTCATTACGGATGGTTGTGAGTCACCATGTGGTTGCTGGGATTTGAACTCAGGATCTTAGGTAGAGCAGGCAGTGCTCTTAACCGCTGAGCCATCTCACCAGTATATATATCCTGTTTAAGGACTAGGGGTCTGTAAGACCAGAAGGATTTGAGTGACAAGACGATTTCCCAAGTACTGGCTGTGAAAACCAACACCCTTATCTCATGTCTTAGTTACTTTTCTATTGGTGTGATAGACTATCCCAACAAAAGCAACTTAAGGAAGACAATTTTACTTAACAGTTCAAGGATGCAGTCCGTCACGGTGGGGAGGCAGACCAGCAGGAACTGGAAGCAGCTGCTCTCATTACATCCACAGTTGGGGTGCAAAGGGGAAAAGTCAAGCTGCCACTCAGATCCCTGTTTGTATTTATAGAGTCCAAGGTTACAACCCAGGGAATGGTGCTGCCCACAGTGGGCAACTCTTCCCATTACAGCAGGCATTCCCAAAGGAATTGTCAAACTGACAATTACCTTACCTTCACAGCTGGAAAGCCCTTTGCAACTTTTATGGCTTTAAATCTCCATGTCTCTAATTTCCTGATAGAGACAATGCTCCTGTTTACTTAGTGAAGTTTTTAAGGAGATGGCATCATACCACTGATGAACATAAAGCAGGCCCGTGGACCCAGCAAAGCCTCAGATACATGCTGACAATAGTCACCCAGCTCTTCTGTCCCCAAAGGAGGATGTAGCACTGTAAATGCAGTGCTGGGAGGGAGGGAGGCTGGCTGAGCCCTCTGGACAGGCAGGGAAGTATTGTTTGTTGGGCTTTGCCATCTTTCATGACAAGTAGGGGATATTCTACTGTGAGTTAGTGAAGCTGCCACCTTGAGCTGCCCTAAACAGTAAAGGAAAACCAACCCTCCCCTTCCCGCCACCAGTGTGGCACCAAAGCAGAGCAGCCTGCAGCCTGTGAGGCCTTGAGAGGCTCCCCAGCTTGGCATTCTCAGCCAGGCAGGCTCTACCTGGGGCAGCAGGGTAAATGAGACACTTCCTTCCAGTTCAGACTGAGAGGGATGCTCGGAGTGTCTTCACTCTAGTCCTTTCAGATAACATGGCCTTGTGTTGTCCATGTCTATCCTCCAAGTCAAACTGTTACCAGTTTTGCCAGTTAAACTCAGCCCTCTAGCAAAAGATCTTCACATTTGGGCTTGTTGAGTGTTGGTGGTCTCTGTGAAGGAAGGGCAAGGAGGGTCACAGGACCACCACTCTTTCAGCCACTTCTCCCAGCCAATTGTATACAATTCTGCCCTAATTTCAGGATACCTCATGGAGGAGGTGCTTGAGAATGTAGACTGAGGACTGGGAAGGGCCTGCATCTGTGTGGCTACTAGAGAGTCATAATGCCTGCTGTGTGCAGACCCTCCAGTGTGGCTGCTCTAAGCACTGCCACACTCCTGCCCATAATCTCTTCCCTGTTACTCTGTAAGGAAGTGAACTTTTGTGGAATTGTGCCTCAGCTTGTCATTGCAACCTTTGTAGGAGGAGTAGATGTTGTTTATATCTTCCCTGGCTGTGTTACCCTGTGCAAAGTATGTTACTTCTTCATGCCTTCATTTCCTCTAGGGGTAGCAATAGGCCCTAGCCCATGGGGGTTAGGGGAAAAATCAAAATTGATTTTTACACAGCTCTTAGTAATATATGAAAGTCCTTGTCTGTAGGCTATATCAAGGACAGCTCTTGTTATTTAAGCATTGGGTATTGTTACCCTATGGCCTGATGACTGTCCAGTTAGAACAAGTTGCTCCTACTTAGGTTGTCTCTCAATCAGGCAGGCCTCAGGGTGGCTAGATCCAAAGCCACAAGAGGACTAGAAGATGAGCCCCATATTATTTCTTTTCATAAATACCAGGCTTACGCTGGTCTTTTCACTTCCTAGCCCAGAGTCTGCCACGGGCATCCATGTCTTCCTGAGCTCGGTAACAGGAAGGGAGCCAGGAGGAAATGCTCCCTTTCAGACTCAGCAATCTCATCATCTAAAAGGCCAGAACACTGTCAAACAGCCTGAACCATGATCCACTCCCAGAGGGAATTGCCGAAGCTGCCCTGCTGGAGTGTTGATGGAGGAGTGGCATCTCCCTTCTCTGCTGAGCTTCTCGCTGTCTTATGACTGCCAGTGTGTGCACGGGGGAGGAGGGAATCGTGGGCAAAGGAACCAGGTTAAACCCCAGGGTCTAGCTCACCTCTGGATCACACTTGAAAAGAAAAAATGCAACCCTTCCCCACTTAGTATCACTCAGGTAGCCTAAGAAAGGACTCACGTCCTTTTAGTGAGTCTGTCCCACGGAGAGGACCTTTTGGTGACACCAAGCGGATCCCCACTCTATTTATAGTTGCTGTTTGTTTAATGAGAGTTCGGTCTCTAAGAATAAGCAATGAGCTCATTCTGGGAACCGGCCAGAGCCTAGGACTCGGGAAACCCCTCCCCCTTTACTCTGGTTTGGGGAGGAATTCTGTAGGTCAGAGGTCAGCCCCTTCTGTTAGCTGGGGAGGCTTGAGACCCAAACACATTTGCACACCCAGATTTCTGATTAGTGCTCAGTGTGTTTCAGGAGGGCTGGGGTTATTTAGTTTCCAAGTGGTGCTTAAAGATTGGCTGTGATCTCCTTGTCACCCACAGGGATTGACAAAACAAAACAAACAAAACAAATAACAACAACAACAAAAACCAAGTGTCTTGGTGAAATGTAAGGTGCAGAGAAACCCCGCCAGGACACCTAGGAAGGAGGATATGGTGACGAGGAAGAAACATCCGAATCTTCTTAGCATCCTCCCAAACTGGCAGCAAAGACCCAGTTATCTTGCAGACACAACCACAACCCTGGATGGTTTTGTTTTGTTTTTTTGTTTTGGCGTATTGATAAAGCCATGACCCACTTAAACTTGAAGTATCTGACCCAGAACTTTCTGCACCAAAGTCCAAAGAAGCATTGTCCCCTGCAAACTAGTTCAGTTTGTGCTAGAAGCTGCCTCTGTTTGCTGGCATGTGGCTCAGTGGCCCTAGAACCAGACCTGCTTGGTCTGAATGGAACCTTTGGACTTGACTGGGTTCACTGACACGTCGGATCTTCCCGTCATTCTCCCTCTCTGTGAACTTAACCGCCTTCTCTCTGGGAAGGAACAGTGTTACTTCATTTGTTTATTCTCCTTATCTGCTGACCCTCTCCTCTGTGCCAGAGCTGATGATGTGACACAAGCTGGTTTTTAAGTGAAAAATGTAAATGTCCTTCGTCTCTTGCAGATGAGTTAGGATGGGTGCCTCTGGGCTCCAGTCACATCCAGTCTTTCATTCAAAAAATGCTCACAACGGTGGTCGGAGCAATGGCTGACTGTAAAGAGCTTGCCACAAAAACATGAGGACATGAATTCAGGTTCACGGTACCCATGTTTACCATGATGGGGTTGGTGACATGTGTGACACCATGCTCCTCTCTATGGTAATGGAGGACTAAACCTCTGAAACTGTAAACAAGGCCAGCTAAGTGCTTTCTTCTATAAGAGCTGCCATCCATGGCCATGGTTTCTCTTCACAGCAGTAGAACATTGACCCGGGTAATTCAGTGTAGCAGAATCAGTCCTTGCTCTTGAAAAGTCTGGAGTCCAGTGAGGAAGGTGGATGTTATAACCCAATAATCACATAAAAATAAAGATATTACAAATGATGGGGAATTTATATGGGAGAGCCTGACTGAGAGATGGGGCATGGTTGACTGACCAAAGAATGAACAACAGCTATGTCCCCTGGAGTAGCCCAGGTGCTGACTCATTTACTGGGGACAGAGAGTGGTAGCTGTGACAGCTGGTGTGTTACCCAGTCGCCCTGAGGACAGCCACAGACTAGTACGTCTCTGGCTGAGTTTGTAGCCATAGAGACAACAGGGCCTCCACCTGGGTGTTTTTCACATTGAGACTTTGACCTTCACTTATGGATCTGCAATGTGCAGAGTGAACCATTCTTTCTGTTGACTTTCTGGACGTTTTCTTATTCTGATTCAGCGTGACTGCCACTTTCAGACTTTAAAAAAGTCTGAAAAACTTAACTTTAAAGCTTTAAGTGTATATGTGTGCATGAGCATGACTGTGTCGGTGTCCTTGGAGGCTGCTGAAACTGGAGCTGCAGAGGATAAGTAGTCATAAGTACTAGGACTGAACTCTAGTCCTCGGGGAAAGCAAGCAGCAAGCGCTCAGCCGCTGTGCCCATCATTTTAGCATGCAGCAATTTAAAACTATGAGAAACAGAGAAATTGTCCTATGCCGAACACTTTTAGAAGGCAATTCAGGTATGACTATTCATTCATTAGTCAACAAATAGACATTAAATACTTAAAATGTGCCAGTCCTAGAGTCAGAGTTCAGAAACGATGTGTTGCCTACGTTGAGTTTAATCTTGCTTCCTAAAGCTGATGAATTAAAAAAGATGTTCAACCTATCATAGAACATGATACTGCCATACATGCTAGTCTTACCCAAGACTTAGGGGTCGTTGCTTTTGTCAGTTTTCACCCTGAAGTGGTGAACATGAACGGATGTGAGAAGAGAACCTTCTGAATGGGAGTAGCAAGTGGGATGATCTGAGGCACAAAGGGCAGGGGGTGATTGCCTTGTTTGAAGAAGCCCTGTGACTTGCATGGAGAAGCTCTGAGACTAAACCTATGTGAGGGACTAAGTGCCTGACAGGCTAGGGATGGAGCTTGATTTCCAAGAATGGAGTATGAATGTGAAATTCTAACCTGTCTTTTCAGGAGAGATTTTATAGACTGGATGAAACTTTTAGAACACAGATTTGAGGATCTCATTTTTTGTGTATGTGGTATCTCTGTGTGTGTGTGTGCGTGTGTGTGTGTGTGTGTGTATGCAGCACATGTGTATGTATGTGCAGCACATGTGTATGTTCATATGTATATGCAGCATATGTGTATATTTCTATGTGTGTGCAGCACATGTATATTTGTGTGCAGCACCTGTGTATGTGCATGTGGGTATGTGCAGCACATTTGTATGTGATGTGTGTGAAGCACATGTATATATTTCTAAGTGTATGCAGCACATGTGTATTTGTGTGCAGCACATGTGTATGTTCATATGTGGATGCAGCACATGTGTATGTGTGTTCAGCACATGTGTATGTTTATATGCATGTATATGTGCATCACATGCATATGTGCATGTGTGTGTTTGTAGCACATGTGTGAAGCATATATGTATGTGCACATGTATGTGTGTTCAGAAGGCAGAGGTCAACATTGGGTTTCTTTCTTATCTCTTCTGTTTTGATTCACAGTTTCTCACTAAACACATTGTTCACTGACTGGCTGGTCTACGAGCCCCAGGATCCTCCACTGTCTGCCCCTTCATACCCCCTCAGCTCTAGGATTGCACATGTGCAGTGACATGACTGACTTTTTAAAGATGACTGTAAGGATCCAGACTCAGGTGCCCGTGCTTGCATGGCAGGCCCTTCCTTACTAACGCTGCCACCTCTCTAGCCACAGACATGGGACACTTAGAACAGAGATTCCCAGATGAACTTAAGATAAAAAATTAACACTGGTACATTTTGACTAAGAATAATCATTTGAAACCTCAGAGGCTTCCTGGGGAGGAATGAATGAAACTAAAACACGAACCAACCACAAGACAGGCTTGTGTCTGCAGCCTGGCATCCATCCCTAACCTTCAAGACTGGGCTAAGATGATTCAGACGTATCTCCCACTTGCTGCCTTCACATCAGAGTGATTGACTTGAGAGATGGGCATGGAACCCACTCAGAGGCCAAAACAACCCAAGAGACCCTGCTTCCTCTCTTATTCCTGGGAACAAAGTTGTGACACTTAGAACCATTGCAGCTATTTGTGACCACAGAGGAAAAAGGCTCTAGAACTGTAGGCCATAGAGGAGCAGAGTGGCTTCCAAGCATATGCCAATGGCACAGAAGGCAAAGCTAAGTGGTAGAGGACACCAAGTCCTGCAACAGCATTGAGTACCAGGATGCAGCCTCGCCTGAAGCCCAGCCTACTGCAGGGTATTTTAATGGCCTCAGCCACATAAACGTTCTTTATTATATAAGCTGGTTTTGGTTGGGCTTGTGTGCTCTGTAACACAGAGCTCACATGGACCAAACCTTGCAGTAGGTACTGCCTGTCACTGCCAAGGCCCTCCATTCTGCACGCCCTGTTCCCATGAGAAAGTGAGCCTGTATGAAATCCAAATAAAAGCTCCTGCCTCCCCCTTCTCTCTTCCAGTGTTTCCATGCCTCCTATCACCATAGCACTGAGACTCTCACAGAAAGGCAGGGGAAGCAGAGGAGGAGAGGAGGCCCATCTCCAGGCTGGGTTGCCACACTGCGGGGAGCATGAGGCAGCTCCAAGCCTGACATTTCAGGATCCAGATAACAGGGTAAAAATAAACTCTCAAGCGCCCGTGGTGGTGCTTGATTCTCTGCTTCACAATTCTTATCTCTCTCTCTTTGGGGACAGAAAGGTTCCTTTCAGGTCACCATTCAGTCTGCTTCTTCCCAGTCCTAAGTGGAGAGGAAGAGGTGGGGTTGGTTCACACATGGCCTGTTCACTATGGGAGTCAAGCAATTCCAGTATCTTCCCATAGTCCCTTCCTTTGACTTGGCAAATCCTTTCTCTTTTGATGTTGCCATAGCCTGGGAGTTGAAGGAAGCTGTGGCTGCTAGTATCTACTTTCCTGGAGGGCAGACAAGAGATATACCTAATATCACACTGCTAATGAACAGGGTGCCCTGATCTCACCCTGGGGTCCTACATTTGAAATGTGTCAGAAAGAGCTTGACTCTTTTAGGGATGTTGACAGTCATATAGCTGAATACTGTACAGTTCCTGGGGGTGACAATCCTGGCACACAGTATATGAGTGTCGCTATGTGACACCTTACAGCCACACTTTCCCATCATACCTTGTCAGAGTTTTGCTTTCACCACAAAAGGTTGCCTAGATTATGATGCACACCTCTATGATCCCACCATTGAGGAAGCTGAGGTGTATAGACCATGAGTTCGAGGCCAGCCTGGACTACATTGTAAGTCCTGTCTCAAAAAGAAAGAAGAGGGAGGAAGGGGAGGGAAGGGGAGGGGAGAGGAGGGGAGGGGAGGGGAGGGGAGGGGAGGGGAGGGGAGGAGAGGAGAGGAGAGGAGAGGAGAGGAGAGGAGAGGAGAGGAGAGGAGAGGAGAGGAGAGGAGAGGAAGGAAGGAAGGAAGGAGACAGGTAGGGGAAGAAGAGGGGAGGTGGGAGGAAGAAGGAAGCAATGGCTGATGGTTGGGGCTAGTATTAGTAGCCAGAAGTGTCTTGGGGCCACTAGGCTTCACAGAGGGTCCCTGGGCCTCAGTTTCCCCACGTATAAAATGCTGATGAGGTTTGAGCCTCTGTGACAAAATTGTTGCAAATTAAATTAAATGCAGCCTGCGCTGTGTGGATGTGAAGCATTTGGAGCTTCTGAGACAGCGGTAACTGTTCATGTGCCAATGTGTAGGCACTGCCACTTTCCTACTTCAGTAGGCCACGCCCCAGAGCTATTTCTGTATTCTGTTCTGTTTTGGCTTTTTTAAGACGAAGTCTCTTTATCCCAAGCTAGACCTCAACTAGATACACAGCTAAAGGTGCTCTTGAACTCCTTGGTCCCCTTCCTCTGCTTCCAGAGAACACACTATGCCTAGGGTTCTTTCTGTCACCATTGCCAAGGATTTTTACTGAGCCATTTCATCAGTTAAGACTCTTGTGGTTGCAAGTGACTGGAATAGCAAATCTAACAGGATTACATGAAAGGAGAATTCACTGGCTTCGCAGTAGCCTCTGAAAACCATGCGTATAGAGTTTAGCTTCAGGCAGAGCTGGGTCCAGGGATGGAAATGATACCATCAGGATTGGGTTTCTCTCCCCACCCCCATTATCCTTTTCTACTGCCTCACTGTTGACTCCCCCGTATGTTAAAAGAAATGGCCATGGGAAACTAACGTCTCAGTCTCCGAGGTTCAGAGCCAGTGGAGAAGTCTCAACCCCAGCACCACCAACAGAAGGCCTTGTGCTTCTCTCATTGCCTAGACCTGGATATCACTGTGGATGGACCAGAGTGTCAGGTGACAGGCCCCACAGCCAGGGATGGTTCCTTCCACTAGATTCCCAGATTTGAGTAGTCATTGTCTACTCTAGGAAGTCAGTTATGGCTACTACTAAGGTGGGTTTGCAGCTACTGGCCTCTCTAAATTGTGCCCCAAAGTATATACACTGATGATCAACTTTTGAGATTACAAACACCTTCACCCAAGGCTCGGGTGTTCAGAGACAGAGCTGTCGAATATTCTGGAAGCCCTGGGTTCAGTTCCCAGCCCTGAAACAACAACATCATCATCAACAACAATAACAACAACACCTGTCATCTAAGGACCACGCTCCACCCCACACCCATCTCACCTAATGCCCACCCGTGTTAACAGCTGGCCAGTTAGATCAACAGGAACCTTTCTTGGGCATGCTAACTGAAAAGCCAGTTCCTTGACTGGGGATTAAGAATCTGGCTGGCTTCTCCAAGTTTCCCTGTTCATTGTTTATCATTTGTCTTCTTAATAGAAGCAGGAACAAGCCTCTTTCATAGATTGCAAAATATACATACAGCAGGGCTGGGGAAAGGGCTCGGTAGATAATGTGCTTGTTCCACAAGCATGAAAACCTGAGTTCTATCCCAAGAATACATATAAAAGAGTCCATTGGGGTTGTGAAGGCTTGAGGATTTAGTGCTGAGGGCAACACATGAGTATGTGCACATTCACATACACATACACATGAACACACGTGCACACACACCACACACAGGCGCACTAACACACACACTCACAGCACTCACACACTCACATGCACACACATACACACACACACACAGGAGGAAGCATCAATTTCTATTAAAGTGTATCTATTTTTTTGTGTGTGTGTGTTTTGTTTTTTGCTTATTCTGTCTAAGTCTGGGGAATATTGCTGGTGTCATTAAAAATAAAGTTAGCCATTTAGGAGAAGGTGTCCAGGCTGAATCTAGCACCAACTTGAGACATTCTGAAATGAAAGCGCTCAGAAACAGATTATAAAGGGAGCAACTTTCCCTTTAGATGGCTGTTAGATTGCATGCTGGTAGATAGTGCTGTCCTTGCCACCCACAGCCACCCACGGCTCTCTGATGGACCTTGAGGGAGCACACATTTCTCCCACTTTGGTTATGAGAACATGATGTATGCTGGTCCAGCTGCAGCTTCGTCTCTGTCCTCCTTTTCCTCAAGCCTGTAGGAGAAATGGAAAAGAGGGCGAGTGAGCCAGAAGATGTCTTTTAAAATAATTATGGTAATTATGTATGCCTCTCAAGAGTGAGCCTCTGGGAATCACTCCTTAAAGACTGTAAAGAATTTCCTCTTTTGATCTTGATTCTGAGCCAGAGAAAATCGAATTAAGAAAGAAAAGCAAGAGACAGACAGATCTCGCTGAGGAGGACAGCACAAAGCTGGGGCCTTGAGGGGGGGTCTGCAGAAAAGATGACTAAAGGGACCATCCCCAGGAACCTCCCAGCCTTCCAAAGTGTTGGTTCCCCTGGGGAGCTGCTTTTGACATCATGGAGAAAAATGGCTCCCACCAAGTGCTATCTTTACATCTAGCCTTCAAGGCTTTAGTCCCCTTGTGGGTGGGGTCTGGAAAATGTCCCCTTTCAAGCTGTTGAGGACACAGTTCCTGTGCCTGAAGAATGGCTGTCCAGGCCCCTCCACATGACTAGAACAGCCCCAAGGACTTTCATGGAGCCCCCACCAATCAGTGCAGTGGGACCAGCCACCGTAGGTGTGTGAGAAGGTTGCATTTCTCTCCTATTGAGGTACCAGGCAAAACGGCCTGTCACTTCTCTAAATTTTCTTCTGTGGTTGCTAAGCAGCACGCCTCTGCTGCATTTCCACTTCCCTCTGCTCCTGCTGTCTTTGTGTCTCTCCACCCTCCACCCACACACAGGCACAATGCTCTTTCCTGCCTAAGTGCGGGAGAGCAGGGAGCTTCCTGCTCCAAGGATGGTAGCTGCTGCCATGGAGGGCACTTTCATGAAAGTGCTCTCACTGAGTGCGTGTCCTGGTGCCAGCCTGCTAAGAACGTGTGCAGAAGCAGTGCTAGAGTCCTTTGGAATCTCCCAGCAGACCTGAGCTCTGAGGCTGACCCCAGTCACTCTCCTATCCATACTCAGCCATCCATCCTCCTGTCCATCTATCCATCCACCATCCACGAACCTGTTCATGCCTCTATTCATACATCCCACCCATCCACCATTTATCTCTGTCTTCTTTCCTCTCTCCCTGAAAGCTAGAGGGGGAAGCTCAAATGCATGCTGGCTCCCGGCAGATATTGTAATGAGGGAAGGAGGCCAGGGTTAAGATAGACTAGCTTGTGCCAGTTGTTGTTATAAAGATACAGTTCAAAACTCAATGCATGGGGGCTGGAATGATAGGTCAGCCTGTGAAGTGTTTGCAGAAAACATGAAGACCTAAGTTTGGGTTTCCAATATACACGTAAAAAGCCAGATGTGATGGGACACAGCTGTAACCCTAGTGTAGGAATATGGGGAGCAGGGGGAAGGTGGGTGGATACCTGGGACTTGCTGGCCAGCCAGGAGAGCAGAGTCATTGAGCTCCAGGTTCAATGAAAAAGAGTCTCTGCCTTTAAATAAAGAAATAAGATGGAGAAAAGATTAAGGAAGGCTCCCAGTGTTGCCCTTTGGCCGCCACATGCATGCACACACATGTGCACACAGAAAAACAAACAAAACGGGCCAAGCAGAAACCTATCTGTAGCTATCAAGATCAAGAAGGCTATGGAAGGCCAGCTTACAATGGGCCCATCTGAAGGTTAGGCTTTGGCCACAGAGTCAAGCATGGGTGGGAGGAAGACCTGCTCTGAGCTACAAGCTGTTACTCCTAAAGCTTCCTTAAAGAAGGAGGAAGGCTTTAGGCATCCCCGGACTCTGATTTCTACAGGACCCTCATTTGGTCAAGTAAGAAGGATGCAAGACAAATAGGATATTTCTCAAAGCCACCTGAAGCCATCACTTAGCCCAGCCTGAGGCCAGAAAGGCCACATGCTAATGAGGGTCAGTACTGGACAGATGTGGCCACAAGAGATCTCCAAGGACCAGGAGGGTAGCTAAAATGACACATCCCAGTGGGATGACTCCAGAGCAAAAAGAAATGTAATAACAAGAGGAGCTCTGACCAAGATCAGAGCCTTTGGGGGCTTTATTGCCTGAGCTCTCCCTACAGTCTGGGCAGAGCCCAGTGCTGCCCTAGGACCTTCCTACTCTCTTTCCCCATAAGCCACAAAGATGATCAGAGACCTCAGCCCTTGGAGTGTGCCACCCAAGTCCCGGGGCAAGCAAAGGGATGGCCCAGAGTGCTCAGAGTTCTGTTCAGGTACTGGCTTGTGGACAAGGAAGCCTCAGAGGCCAGAGCTCAGAGTGCACATTTCTGGCTCGCTCTTCTATGCAGAGGGAATAACCTCCAGGGTGCCCACCTCTACCCCCCCACTCCTACCCTAGAGCATCCCCCTACTGTGCTTGGTGACAGGATGAACCTTAATCCCTCTGCTCCCTGGCTCTCAAGCCTGATTCTCCCTGAGGTACAGGGATGCCTCTGGCTGGAATTACAGATGTTTATCTGATCTTATCACCAAAGGCCTGGGATGCCCAGTGCCCATCCTTTAGTCTCTCCAAGGACCAAAGAGCATGTGCCTGAATGACGGAAGGAACCTTACAGGCACAGCCCCATCCTCCTCACATCCCCAGATGTCTGGGCCTAAACCTGCCCCCAGGAGCCTCCAGCAGCTGATGAGGCACAGCTGGCAATACACAAGCACGAGGGCTGGTGCTGCTGCTTATTTCTCTGTTGTGTTTTAAGAGCAGTGGGGTCAGGGGTGCTCTCTGGAAGCCTTTTTTCCCTCTGTTTTCAAAGACAAGTTAAGGGAGCAAAGGAAGGGAGCAGGAAATAAGAGGGAAACTGAACTATAAACGTCAGTTTTAGGGCTAGCAAGATGGCAAGGCTGGCAAATATGCTTGCATAGCAGAGCCAGGATCTTCCAGCAAGCATCGACAGGGAAGCAGGGGTAGCAGTAAGAGCCAGGGGCAGTGGGGGTGGGGGTGGGGAACAGCAGGCACCTTATAAGGGTTTGGTATCTGGTTATTTCCAGGCTCAGGGTCAGTGATCTCATCCCCATTTAATAGACAGGAAAATAAAGACCAGAGAGCTCAAACGGTTTCCAAGAGACTGGTGTAGAGTGAGGACCCCACACTGCTCCTAGCTCAAGCTCCTTTTGCAGGGAAAGGAATACCCCAGAGACAGGGTCAGATGTCACCGGAGTCTTTTAAGCATCGCATTTCATGTCTTTAACTTTGTGTATGTGTATGGACTCTTGCTGGTTTGCCCACGTCAGAGGACAACTTATAGAAGTTGTTTTTCAAGAATCAAACTAAGTTTATCAGGGTTGGTGGCACATACCTTTACCCGCAGAGCCATCTGGCTGGCCCAGATTGCTGGATTCCATTTAAGAAATATGTTAGAAAGTGGGGGAATCCAGAGGAACCAATTCAATCCCACTCCGAACTTCCAGAGGCCAGTCTCCACCTCTCTGTATCAGAGTGATATCTCCAGCTTCTGAAACACTGGGAAATGTCCATGAAAATTCTTCCAAATAAGAGAGGCTATGGAAGGCCAGCTTACAATGAGCCCATCGGAGGGTTAGGTAAGCAGCTTTGGCCACAGAGTAGAGGATGGATGGGAGGAAGACTCCCAGATAGACAGGGGCTGAGGGCATAGCTGTGCGTAGAGGGCTTACCTACCGTTCACGGGGTTGTGGGTTCCATCTCTAGCACCAAAACACAAAAGGAAGCAGAGAGATTTTCAAGCGCACAGGGTATGCAGAATAATTTAGCTTTGGCCTGCTGTCAAGCTTAAGAATGAGATGTTGTTCCAGCAGAGTCCTGTCCTGTGCCCCTCCCTGTCCCCACCAGAGTCCTGTCCCAAGCTCCTTCTTGTCCCTCTTCCTCTGCCTCCAGACTGACAAGATATTCGACCTCTTCTCAGGTCCAAAGGTGACCTTCCACTGAAACCTCTGAAACTAAGAAATAACTCTGAAATAAATTATCTCTCCTTTAAAATATTTATTTATTCCTGGAATTTCCATACATGTTTATAATGTTTCTTGACCGTATCCACCCTTGACTGCTTCTCTCCAACTCCCCTTGAGTCCACTAACACACTTCCTCCCAAGCCATAGCTTCCTTTTTTCATAACCCAGATTCACATTAGTATTGCTCATACACTCCTGGATATGGGGTCCTTCAATGGGACATGGGCAACCTCCCAGTAGCCACCCCCAAAGAAAAATGACTCTCTCCACCCCAACAGCTACCAACTGCCAATAGCTCCTCAGTGAGGAGATGGAGCCCTGGAAATCCCTCCTCCACCCATGCTCGAATGTTCAACTGCATTGATCTGGTAGGTGTCTTGTGGAGCTGCTGTGGGCTCCTGTGTGCAATGGCCGTGTCCTGTTCAGAAAACAGCCTGAGGTTCTCCTTGTCACAGTGAGCATCAGAAATATAAGAATTTATTTCTGAGCCCTTGTTCTACTCATGAGGTTCCTGCACTATTGGGTTTGCAACAGGCTTTGGAACCAGGAGCCATGAGTTTTCCAACTGTGTTCTTTCTCTTAACCATTTATTTCTTTATTAATAATATGCGTATGTGTTTGTATTAGTGTTGTGGTGAGTATGGGCATGCACATGCTATTGTGTGGGTGTGGAAATCGAAGGGCAACTTTTTAGTATGTTTTCTTGTACTTTGGGGCATGTGCAGGGTGGGGCACACATATCACTGCACATGTGGAGCTCAGAGGACAATTCTGGGGGGTCAGTTCTCTCCTGTCATGTGGGGCACACATATCACTGCACGTGTGGAGCTCAGAGGACAATTCTGGGGGGTCAGTTCTCTCCTTCTGTCATGTGTGTTCTGAACACTGCACTTATTTGACCTTTTTATTGAAATGGCATTGGATCCATGTCACTGAAGGATGTAATTTATCCCCTGCCTCTCTTATCTTTTTGTCTCTCTGTTTGCTTACCAGAGGACTTTTGTAAAATAGAAAGCCCTGCCTTTTGTGCAGCCAGAGTTAAGTGGCAGAAGGGGTTTCTGGGAGCAGGGCAAGGTGGGGGGATGGTGGCACTTCTCTTTGCTTGGTGGTAAGGCAGGGCTTCAACTGCCCCTGAAGAAAGCTGTATTCAAACCCAGGTTAGGAGAGACTAGTCCAGTTACTTCTGCAAAGTCACCTCAGGTTATTCCCTGCCAGTAAATCAAGCTGAAGCTAGCCCTTCCCCGGGCCAGGTAGTTGGAGTCGGTAGTTATTAAAGTGATCTCCTCAGAGCTGGAAAGACGGCTCAGTTCATACAGTGCTTTCTGTGTAAACATGAGGATTGCACCTACATCCCCAGAGCTCACATCAAAGCCAGGCATGTACTTGTAATTCTGGAGCCAAGAAGGTGGAAGCAGGAGAATGCCTGGGACTCTCTGACCAACTAGCCCGGCCTTCCTGATGAGTTCTAGGTCTGTGAGAGACTCTGCTCCAAAAACAAAACCAAAAATCAGGTGGATATCTCTAGAGGAGTTATACCACAAAATGACCTCTAACCTCCCACTCATGTCCACACACATGAACACGCACACACAAACAAAATAAGTTAAAAAGAGTTGGAGAGATGACTAAGCAATCAGAACACTCACTGCTCTTACAAAAGGTCCTGGATTCAGGTCCCAGCTCCCACATGACTGCGAACAGCAATCTGCAACTACTGTTCTCAGGGATCCAGTATTCTCGTTTAACTTCTGCATGCATGGTGCACTTATGTACATGCAGGCAAAATCTCATATGTGTAAAATAAAAGTAAATAAGTTAAATTTAAAAGTTATCTACTCATACAACACACACACACACTCACTGGGACTATAGACTCGACTCAGAATAACTTCTGAACATTGGAGTTTCCCTATCCAGTACAGTAGCTATGACCCATGTATAGCTATAGAAGTGTAAACTCACAGGAGTTGTGGTGTACACCTGTAATCCTAGCACTTGAGAGAGGTAGAGGCAGGAGAACCAAGAGATCAAGGCCAGCTTCAGCTACATAGCAAATTCAAGGCTGGCCTGGGCTATGTTAAATTCTATCTCAAAAAAGGGAAACTTATTAAAACTAGATAGCTTTGTACTAGGTACATTTCAAGTGATCCGTAGCCACATGGAGTGGCAGTTGCCATATTAATCAATACAGTCCCAGGCTATTCCTATCATAAAAGAAGAACTGTTAGATAACACTGCTCTAGTCCTGGCAAATCAGAAAGTATCATTAAGAATGACACGGTTGGAGAGATGGTTCAATGATTATAGGCACACACTGCTCTTCCAGAGAACCTGGGTTCAGTTCCTAGCACCCACATGGTAGCTCACAACCATCTGTGACTCCAATTCAAGAGATCTGACACCTTCTTCTGACTTCTGCAGGTTCGAGGCTCACACAGTGCACATACACATACAGAAGCAAGCATCCATACACAAAAGTAAAAATATTAAAGAATATTGTCGGGAAGCATGCACCAGACAGGTGAACCCTATGCAGAAGACTCCCCTGTGTGTTAGGAGGTGAGATGCTGGCTCTGGCCCTGCCACTCCTAACTCTGTAACTTTTGGGTAAATCACCCTCCCCTCTGGTTGTTTTCATTGCCAACAAGATGTGTTTGGTAACACAGTGCTGAGAACTCTTGCAATGACCTGTAGTTTATGGTGTGTTAGCATGAAAAAGACAAAAAACAACACATCCACAAGAAAGGAGCTGGGATTCTGGGGATGTGGAAGGGGGTGGGTGCTGCTTGGTGTTACCCAGCTGAGCCATCATAAACTAGTTACTTAACCTCTCTGAACCCCATTTCCACATTCATAAAAGTAAAGGGGGGCATTTGGAAAATCGATTGAGAAGATTCAACGAAAAAATACATTGAAAACCAAAACAAAGGACTACAAAATGTCTCCATGCCAAATAAATGGGAGAGTCAACAAATGTATTTCTCAACCTGCTTATAAGGAGAGCTTTTGGCTTTTACTTTTTTGGGTGGGGACACTGTTACTCTTGAGACAGGATCTCTCACCAAGTCTAGAGCTGGGCTGGAGGCCAAGTGTCAGCCATCTTCCTGTGACCACCTACCACCACTAAGGTTATGGCACATGCAACCTTGCCTGTCTTTTTAAGTGGGTGCTGAGAATATAAAGTCAGGCCCTGATGCTTATGTGGCCATTGAGCCATCTTCCAGTCACTCGACAGAACTTTTCCTAAGTCTCTTGAGAAGCATCAACAATTACAGAAACACCCTGAAATTGGGGTGCTCTCTTAATGTCAGCTTGAATTTACCGCTGTCCATCCAGTGTGGCCCTGAAAAATACCTGACCTGGGGAAGAATTTGAAAGAGTGGAATCATGGCACTTTATGATCAGGCTGAAGTGCAGGCAGATGTGAGCAGAAACCAGAGAAGGGGAGAGTATGGTGTGGGGATCTCCTAGCATTTCCACAGGACAACTCTGCAATGTACCCATTGCACAGATGAGGAAACCAAAGTCCCACACATCTAAACATTCAGCAAGTGGAAGATCTGGAATCTAGCTCATGCCCAAATGGCTGTGCACACCCTAATCGTTTCTTTCAACAATCAGACAAGATCATGTCCCTAGAGGTTTAAGCCTGCAGTCAGTGGGGAAGAAAACTACCTTCAGGCCAAATAATGCCATCCTCAGACTGCTTCGTTACAGAGTCAGCTCCTCTATATATGTGTGTATCTTTATTTGTATTTTATTTCCTAGCAGTGCTGGGAATAGGACCTCCTGGCCTAGTTCATGTCAGTCAAATGCTCGCTATCTGATAGAATCTATCGCTAAGCTACAGCCCAGACCTTGTTATTACAAGATCTTACTCTATAGTGAAGCTGACCTGAACTCAGGCTGGCCCAGGTTAGGAACTCTCCTGTCTTTGTCTCCCAAGAGTATGACTGCAGAAGTGCACCACCCACTCCTATGCATCTGAGTTAATTCTTTCATTTCTTGTGTGTGTGTGTGTGTGTGTGTGTGTGTGTGTGTGAGAGAGAGAGAGAGAGAGAGAGAGAGAGAGAGAGAGAGAGAGAGAGAGTTTGCGCGCACATGCGCGCCACAGTACCCACGTGGAGGTCAGGAGACAATGTATGGGAGTTGGTTCTCTCCTTCTACTCTGTGGGTCCCTAGGGATCAAGCAAAGGTAGTTAGGCTTGCTAGCAAACATTTTACCCACTAAGCTGTCTTGCTGGTGATGTAGGCATTCAGATTCAGGTCTTTATGTTTGTGAAGCAAGTACTTCACATTAAGCCATCTTCCCAGCACCCCCGGAGTGAGCTCTTTTAGATGGAATGGGTTTAATCTGCTCTTCTCTGGTCTTTCCAGCTTCCCATTGAAGATGATTCAAGAAGTCCCAAAGCAGAGCTAAAATCAGCCTTCCAGCCTCGCCACCGCCCACCCTTGCTCCTCTGGGAACTGCCAGTGGTGAGCAGGCCAGGATGAAGCCTGAGATATGAGGAAGTGCACTGAGAACACATTCTCCATGTCTTAGAACTTGTACGTGAACCCAGAGATACTGGATGGTCTGGTAGACTGTAGAGGCCTTGGCTCTCAGGCATGGATAAGGGAGCCTGATGGAGGCGTGCCTGCGCACACTATGTCTTGTTGGATAAATTCAGTCTCCAAGAGACTGGACACTAATCAACTGCAATTAAAAAGCCAGGCAGATGATTCAATCAACAAAGTGGCAATCCCTCAGCACTCATGTTCTCTCTACCCCTAACCCCCTATGGGTTCTACAGACTGCACACTCACAGTTCATCCGGCTTGAGTGGCAAGGGCCTCGAGCTGCTGAGCCAGGTTATGTTTTAAAGTCTGACTCCCTTAGGGTAATGGAAACCTTTCTGCAATGATCAGGTCTAAACAGCAAACTACTTTATGTACTGTACCTAGCACTTGTTTTGTTTTTGTTTGTTTGAGACAGGAGTTCTCCACCTAGCCCTGGCCATCCTGGAACTCGCTGCCTCTACCTTCGGAATGCTGGGATTAAAGGTGTGCACTACCATGCCCAGATGCATCTTAAAACCAATGGCAGGCTGGAGTCTTATAGAGAACAAGGGAAAGAAAGCATTGAGAACACTGGATTCCTCTGGCAGATCTGGCTGAATTTAAAAGTCCTCATCTACAGTTAACTCAGCCAAGATCACGGCTCCAGCAGCAGGCAGGGTTGCCGGCCTTGAGCTGTATGTAACCCTGTCTTTAAACACAACCACATGGATGACATCATTTGTTTGCTCTTGGCTACTGGACTGGAAAACTATTAAGGCAACATCTGCTTTGCTTTGTGATTGAATCTGGGGGCAAAGGGCAGGTCTCCATGGCCTTCAGATAGTGACTGCTCTCAAGTTGCAGCCACTGCCGATTTTCCCACTCCTGAGGACTCTGGTCATGGGAACCGAGTCCTTGTCCAGAACCTCTGACTTTGCCTCCAGCAGGTGCAGTCCATGGTGGTTGCTGTAGGGTTGTGTTTTGAATACAGCTCGACAGCATTTGACATGATTTGGTTTTTCTTTTGTTTGTCTCTACCAGGATGATACCCCAACCATGAGCACACCCCTTATTCTCCTAGGCCAGTGTTTCTCAGTTCGTGGGTTGCAACCCCTTTGGGGAGGTTAAATGACCCTTTCACAGGGATCACATATCAAATATTCTACATATCAGATATTTACATTATGATTCATAACAGTAGCAAAATTACAGTTATGAAGTAGCAACACAATAACTTTATGGTTGCAGTCAGCACATGAGGACCTGTATTAAAGGGTCCCAGCATTAGGTACCTTTAGAGCCCTTCCCTAGGGCCAAGAACACCTAGCAGGCCACTTTCTAGATGCGTGTTAAATAGGTCATAGTGTTTCTCAACTAGGGGGATGGGCGGTAGAGTGGGGGATGGGGAGCACGCAGATAAGGAGGAGCAAGGTGGCCATCTAGTAATGGAGGTTTGGAACCTGACACTGCCTCAGGCCTTCTCATGATGTCAGCGTTGGTCATGGGAGTAAATGCTTCTGGAAACTCTCTCTCACTCTGATTCTCTCCTCCCCAGCCCCCCTGCATGTGTGCATGTACATGTGTCCATGTCCTGTGTACAGGTGAACACGCCTGAGGAGGCTCTGGAACCCGCAGTCCAGGCTCCAGCAGAGAGGAGCTTGGCCTGGATTCCTGACACACAGTCTTTTAGTGAACAATATAGCAAATTCATGACTAGGTCATTATTTTGTATATTATATATAACTTTATATTTTCCATTCTTTAATATATTTTATATTAATAGATATCTATATTTTATATTATGTTACTTTATATTTTATAGGTATCAGTTTATTGTACATTAACATATTCATACTTTATATTGTTACTTTATGTTTTATAGATATCAGTTTATTATACATTAATATATTTATATTTTATATTAAGTTATATATTTTCTATTTATTATCAATTATATATTCATATATTATATGTGTACCATATATTAATACATTTTAAAATTGCATGTATTATTTTATATATTATTTTCTATTTACTAATAATAAATAATTAATAATTATTAACTTATTAGATTTTATATTATGTACTAGTTTATATTCATTTATGTATTATATTTTAATATATAAAGTATTGATATTTATCAATATATTATATTAATATATTTTATATGTTATTTATTATTTTACATTTTATCATTATAGTGAATAAGCCCGTTTAATGACCCTTGTTTCCATCATCAGTTGATGAACACAGTCACTGCATCAGTGGGACCTTCCAGGAAGTTCTATGCTCACCTGTATCAGTGCAACCATGAACTTCTATTAGACCTGCACACAGAGATAAGACAGTCAGAATTGCTTCTGTCTTCACAATCCTCCCATTTAAATGCCTGGACTTCTAACCTTATACAATCTCTGCAAATCTCAGATCCAGGCAAGGGAACCTAGTCCCCCATATAGAAGCTGGAAATCTGGGAACTCTGCTGGGCTGTGTGATTTTTAAGCAAGTTACTTAACTTCTCTGAGTCATAGGAGTATTAAATTTAGATCAAAGGAAAGAACAGATGTGGGGGAGCCATGGTAAATTAGAACGTTGTAGCCTGTGAACGGTCTACGCAGATGGTGGTGGCAGTCATAACTCTCCAGAGAGCAGTAATTCCTGAACTCCCCTCAATGGGGCAGAACCTGCAGCTTTATAACAACTCCCTCCCCTCGTCCCCTTTACCCTATTCCCACACTTCTTTCGGCTTTTACATGTTCATTTATTGTTTATTGAGTGTGTGTGTGTGATGGGGCGTGCATGTGGAAGTCAGCTCTTGTAGAGATCAGAGAATGAGTTGTGGGATTTGGCTCTTTCTTTCCACCATGTGAGTTCCAGGAATTAAACTCGTTACCAGGCTTGTTAGTAAGCACTATTCCCCACTGAGCCCTCTCGCTGACTTTAAAGAATGACCCCACCCCCCTCTGGTGAGTCCTACTTTGCTCTAAGGGATCATAGACATCATGTGTTAGCAACCACTAATGGGTGTTTGAACACACTGTGACCACACTGCTCCCAACCCTTATGTTAAGTCATCCGTTGGCTCCAGAGGTGCCCATGTGACTCAGACCTGGCCACTTAGGCCATCACTTTCCCTCACTGATAGTGAGAATGCCATTTAGGCTGAGCCAAGAGTCTTTTGTAAGGATCTTTGAGGAGTGGCTATGTCCCTTCATACCCTCAGAACCTAGCTTGATAAAGAGCTGGAGCTATGGCAGAAGGAAGGCAGGGTTTGTCTGAGAATGACCAGCAACAAACAAGCAGGAGATGCACAAAGCTGTGATTTCACCACTTTCACCTTTAAATCCAGCAGTGCCTGATCCTGAGACTAAATTGCATGTGCGTTGCCTTGGAAGCTAAAACATGAGATCTGAGTCACTTGCACCTCTAAGAATCCTGCCTCCTGTCTCTGATATGATCTTTAGTTTTATTAATTGCTATTTCTTTTTCTCCCCATCTACAGCTGCAGGCTCCATCTGAACCCACTGATCCATTAATTTATTTGAGATTGGAGGGTGGAGAGAGAGAGAGAGAGACCGAGACAGACAGAGACAGAGACACAGAGACACAGAGAGACAGAAACAGAGAGACACAGAGACAGAGACAGAGACAGAGACAGAGAGAAAATTTTGCAGTGTATATGCTGTTTATTGCATATGTGTGCTACGGTGCACATCCCTGTGTATGTGCATGTGTGCAGAGCAGAGGAAGATATTGAGTGCCCTTCTCCATAACTCTCTACCTTATTCCTCTAAGACAAAGTTTCTCACTGAACTTAGAGATAGACCAACAGCCAGGTCCTGTCTCTAACCCCCCTGTACTAAGGTTACAGCCCATGTGCAGCCATACCAGCTTTTTTTTTTTAAGATTTATTTTTATTTATTATATGTAAGTACACCATAGCTGTCTTCAGACACCCCAGAAGAGATTCAGTTATCATTACAGATGGTTGTGAGCCACCATGTGGTTGCTGGGATTTGAACTCAGGGCCTTCAGAAGAGCAGTCGGTGCTCTTAACCACTGAGCCATCTCTCCAGCCCGATACCAGCTTTTTATATGAGTTCTGGGGATTCAAACTCAGATCCTCCTGCGTTCTTACCCAATGAGCCATCTCTCCAGCCCCCATTGACATGAAGCATAGTTTAAAGTATTCTTATTTTTCCTTTGCTGAGGTGGTGGTCATTTTTTTCCCATCAGTTTTGGTACCACAGAGAAGTGATGGAAGTGATGACACTTGTACAGTACTTTACAGTTTCTGAAAGATTTTTCACAGGTGCTGTACCAAACAGAACCTCGTGTTACCCACACTGAATAGATGAATAAACCTAGGGTCAGAGAAGCAAAGTAACTCCATGTGTAAGGGCACAGCATTAGCAACCTTAAGGCTTTTGGTTCCCAAAACAGCATCCTTCCATATATGAAGATGGCTAGTGGCCTGAGGAGATGCAGAGAATAAGCCTAACATCCTGTGTTCACCTTGCTACAGTTGCAGCTGTGCATTGCTACAATTCGATCTTCTGTATGAAGAAGCACTTCAATCTCCCCTTAGGAGCCCTCATATGTCTCAAAGTCTTATTATTGTATACCCCGGATTAATTCATACTCATGCTGAAGAGATTTCCTTCTCAGACTTTGGAGAATACCCAAGCTCCCTTTCTTTACTGCTTTTAAAAAACTGTGTCCTCTTCCTAAATTTGTCCAAATTCTTGGCTGTCAACAACATAATCTATCCTAGCTATGCTGAGAAGGGAGGGGAATATTAGGTTGTGTTGGATGAGTCTTAAAACCTCCAGCAGAACCAGGTCACTGGGCTGCAGGCCACTCACATAGGAATAGCCAGCATCCTAGCTGCAAGGGAGTTCAGCAGAGTGAGTTTATGGTTTCCACTTTTACCAGAAGAAACAAACAAACAAACAACAAAATCAAGGTCTTATTGTATAGTCTGACTGTCCTGGAAATCAATATGTAAACCAGGCTGGCCTCAAACACAGTGCAAATTTTCTTGCCTTCCAACTGCTGGCATTACAGGTATGTTCTACCATACCTGACCTAGGAGACTCTTTGTAGGGAGAGCAAGGGTGCATTCACCTATGTGGAGGAGCCCATGTCTGCATGTGCATAAAGAGACTAGAAGTCACCCTCGGGTATCATTCTTTAGGAGCTTTTTATCTTGTTTTTGAGACATCATCTCTCACTGAGATCTGAGACTCATGAATTAAACTAGACTGACTGTTCAGTGAGCCACAAAGATCTTTTTGTAACCACCTCCCTAGTGCTGGAATTCCAAGCACATACCAAAATGCCTAGTCTATAATAAAGCAGTCAGTGCTAGGCATAAGTTGAACTAAAGGCAATGGAGGCCCATGGATGCAGAAAAGTTTTCCACCCTGTTTGACTACCTAGGAGAAAAGTATGGGAACCCTGTAAGGAAGCTGTATGGGAGAACAAAAGGCTACAGGTCTCACTGAAGGCAGATCCAGTACCAGGATGGGGCTATGACAGCTGACCTTAATGGACCAGCCCTTATTTTCCACAACTTCACCAGTGTCTTAGTTACTTTTCCATTGCTGTGAGGAGACATCATGACCAAAGGCACTTACAAAAGAAAGCATTGAATTTAGGCCTCCATGGCCATCATAGCAGGGAGCACAGGCAGGCACATGCTCGTACACTCAAGTGTTTACATCTGTGTCCCGAGCTATTGTTCTCGCCGGCAAGAACACACTCGGACAACCGGATTCTTCTGCGGCAAGCTTTATTGCTTTTTAAGGAGGGAAGACCCAGACCCCGGAAAAGAAAATGGTGCTGCTTATATAGCCCTCAGCGTGGCGTTTCAGCACCTGATGTGGCGTGACAGCTCCTGATTTGTTGCTCGCCCATCACCTCATTACTATGCCCCAGATGGGCAGTGACTAGGCGTGAGTTCACTCTCGCACTTGCGCACAAGGCTTGTTTACTAGTTAGGCACAGCGGAAGCCAGCGCCATCTTATAATGGCGATTGCTCGCGGCACGGCTCTCCACACATCTGAGGCAGAGACAGATAGAGCTGGGAATGATATGGACTTTTGAAATCTCTAAGTCCACATCCAGTAACACACCTACTCCAACCAAGTCACACTTCCTAAGTTCCACCAAATGGGAACAAACATTTAAATATCTGAGTCTATGCATGGAATTCTTATGCAAACAACCACCTTGACATATTTCCATACTTCCTCCTGAAAGTCAGTGTCAAAACCAAAATTCCTACGAGGTGCGGTGGCACACACCTTTAATCTCACCACTTGTGAGGCAGATGCCAGCTTGCTCTTTAGTAGATTCCTGATCCAGTGAGTTAACAACCAATTTAACCAGGATGCTCCATGGTGCATTGTTCTGGGACAAGAGTGGGCTGCTGGTAGGAGCCTGACCCACAGTGTGAGGTGAGATGTCGGGAGACAGGTGGGCAAAGCTCTCCAGCTGTACTCCTAGGAGAGCCAGAGAACCTAGGAAGGAAAATGCCCTTGATTCTCAAGTTATTTTCTTGGATATTTCATGCTGGGTCTGAGGGAGAGTTTTCTTGCTTTATTGCAACACATCCCTTCCCTCTCCCCACCTCTCTTTCTTTTTCTTCAACATGTTAACATGTCCAAGTTTCCCTCATCTTAAGACATCTCTCATTACCCACCCTTACTCTCCTCCCATATCCACCACCCACAGCTCATTCTCCATAGCCTTGATCATTGGTCTTCCATCCATCGGTCCATGGCATGGCTTCCCTGGCCCAAAGTTATTCAGGATCCCAACTCAGTTATTCAGCTTTCTTTTGGGTTCTCTAATCCTTTGAGAACTCAACAAAACTGATGGGTTTTCTTTCCAAAGAAAACATACTCTTGTAGTCATATAAATAGCTGCATATAATTTCAGGAATGCACCTCCTAAAACTCACCCTCAGTCCTAGTTAATAGTCCTTCCCCAGTGTATGAAATCCAGTCATCTATGGGACACAGGTAGGACACAAATGTACATGGGTGCAGAAGAATGTGTGAGAGACTGGAAGCCAACCTCAAGCATTGTATTTTTCTTCAATAGCCAGTCATATTGTTTTATGAGGCAGTGGGACTTGGTGCCCAAGGACAAGGCTAGACTTGCTGTCCAGATAGCCCAGTGATGTGCCTGTCTGAACTTCCTCAGCTCTGGGGTTACAAGCACAATACTGCAGCTGGCTTTCTACGTCAGCACTGAGGATGGAACTCAGGTCCTCAGGCTTGGAGTGCAAGCACCTCACCCAAAGAGCCATTTCCTCATGCCCACCATTGATGCCATTTCTTTATTTCTCATTTCAGTGTGTAAATAAATTCCGTGTGTGTGTCGCAAAATAGAGTCTGACAATTGCAGATTTTTGTTTCTGTCTTTGAGTTTTTAATGCTTCGATGGCTTTATGCATGTACATAGTGAGTTTAGTTCTTTTAATCCCTGTCAACCTCTCACATACCCCAAACCCTTTCCTCCCAACAAGTTTCTCTCCCACTGCCATGCCCTTTGGTTTTTATCTTCTGAATTTGATTAGTGCTGCTTGCATGAGACATGGGGTGCAGGTGGGTGTTCACTGGGACTTGGGAAATTGTCAGGGACGACATCCCTGAAGGAAATGACCGGCCTCCAGAAGCCATTAACTGCCTAGAGTCCAAAGGTCTCCTGACTAGCTCTGCTAAAGAACAGGGGATACAGACTAAATTGCTTATTGTAAATCCCGCCTCCACCCTTCCCAGTCACTGGAACTTAAACCGATCTGTACTTGTATTTCCCAACATATAAGAAGAGAATAAGTGTAGAGGCCATGGGATCCTCTGCTCCCAGATGAACACTAGGGAACCAAGAATGTTGAGCACACAAGCTTGTCTCTTCAACAGGAAGGATGTATTCCTGTTTCACACCAGGAAGCAGGCAATGAATGTTATTAGCCCCAGTGTCCGTGCTATCTGTAAGGCCTGGCTACATCTGAATCCCCAGACTTTCCCTGTCTAGACCTTTATCTTCAGTTTTGTTTCTTAGTCACTAGAACCAAGACCTAAGGGAGATGTCACATATACTTTGTAAAAGCTTGGCAACCTCTGGGACGACCTAGACGACCCCAGATTCTCCCCTCACCCTTAGGCTATAGAACGCATTCTTATGGAAGAGGCTCTGTGTACTTTGCAAGTTTTTTCATGTAGTCAGCCTTAAGCTTTATTGAGATCACTGTCACCAGAACTTTTCCCCCAATGTTTTACTGTTCTTTAATATGTCTGAAATAATCTGTCTGGTGACAGAATCTAGACGTTTGAACTAGCACCAGCTAACTAAGTTGTGTTGAACCAGATTTCCTTCTTGCCCGATACAGATCATTTTTCTGTTGGCTGTGGTGCTTGCAGGGACCCCCCACACACACACACACATACACACAAATAATGACACCCAACACTGTAGGCTTATGCAAAGCCTGGGCTGGTGTGGGTCTGAGACGAAGCAGCATATGGTAACACCGTTAGCCTCATAGGAGCTTCATACCCTTATTGGTTATGTTAGCTTCGTTGTTTATTCCCTTCAACCTTAGCAATTCTGTACCTAACATTGTCCCACCCTTCACTTGCAGATGAGCCTTGTGAGCTACGTATTACACCTTTTAGAAGCAAATGCTATTGATAATTTTGTTAACATTCTTACACTACTGTGACATAATACCTGATGCAAACAATTTAAAAAGTGAGCTGCGCATTAGTTCGTGGTTTCACGGGTTTCAGTGGACAGCTCTTGCTGTCTTGTTTCTGGGCCTGTGGTGAGACAGCACATACAGCGTGCAGAGTGTGTGACGTAGGTGCTTACCTCACGGAATAAAGAAGAAAGGTGTTGGGGGAACAGGATACAGGCTCCTACGAGCCTGCACAGGACTGGAGAGATAGCTGGAAATGTCAGGCAGCAATAGTGCTTGCCTGACAACCATGAGGACCAGAGTTCAATCCCCAAGAACCCACGTTCTCCAAAGCCAGGCATTCACTGGAGATGCAGCTCAGTGGTAGAGCCCTTGTCTAGCATACCTGGGGTCCTGGGTTCAGTTTCCAACACTGAAAGGGAAAAAAGCCTGGCACGGTGGTAAGCTGTTGTAATCCCAGTGTAGGGGAGGAGGAGACAGTTGGGTCCCAGTTCAGCAGCCACCAGTCTACCCACTTGGCAAACTCCAGGCCAGTAAGAGACCCTGTCTCAAGAAACAGGAAAGGTGAAAGACACTGGAGGAAGGGCACAAAGGTCATCCTCCAGCCTCTACACACATGTGCTCATGCACTCATGAACACACACACTCTCCGTGCATTCGTGGATTCACATACACATGGAGAACATGATGACTACTACTCATTCTAGTGCTGGATGGCCTGGCCTTCAGGGCATTTACATTGCTCACCGTTGGCTCTAGAGGATGTGTTGCTGTCCCTGCCCCTTCCACTGTCTCCAAAGCAAATCTGTTTTCTTCTCAGTCCATACTGTGGTAGCAATGACAGTTCCTGACAAAATCACAAAAGTGAACACATTTCTGTTCTTCCCTCTTCCAGAGGGCTTTGGTTCCTCCACTCTGTTCAGGCCTTTCCACTTCCCTTGCCTATCTAGAGCTTCCCGTATCTGTCTAGAAGTCTTAAATCTCCATAGTCTGTGGTCTGTGGTGGGAAACATCTCTATCCAGGCAGGATCGAGATATTCTAAGACAGACACTTGTGTCCCTCCCTCTGTCTATCAGACTACTGAAGCAACAGGCTCCAAAATGATAGACTCTCACACTGGGAGAAACAAAATGCTGGGCTCCCAGTGCCAGCTGTAAGGGGTACTTGTCTCTTAGACAGACATCTCAAAAAGAGATGTCACACTGTTCTAACAACCTGTCAAAGCCCCTGGAGCCTGCTCTGTCAATAGCAGCAGGGAGGACTGTACCTTGACCAATACTGCTGAGCTATGCAGAAATCTAGCCCTCTACTTCAACCTAATCTTCATTCAAGGACTCCAAAGACGGACTGGGGAATCCTCTGTCCCTCTCTCTGCCTGATGTGGCCACATTGAATAAGCCTTGCTAACACTTGTCTGTGTAGTTGGTCCTATTGAGGATGGTGGCTTGAGGGCAGAAGGCCCAGACTAGGACCCAGACAACCCCCAAACAACATACTGTTCTATGTTATTTTCTTTCACCTCAGATCACTTTTTAAACTTTCTATTTTGTTGGTTGGTGGTTTGAATGTGAATGACCCCCATAAGCTTGTATATTTAAATGCTTGGTCCCCAGTTGGTAGAACTGTTGGGAAAGATTAATGGGTATGATGCCACTGGCAGATACGTGTCACTGGGAGAGGGCTGGGAAATTTCAAAAAGCCATTCCAAACTCTCCTCTACCTCTCCCTCCCCCTCCCCCTCCCCCCTCCCCCTCCCCCACTTCCTCTCCTCTGCCCCCTCTTCCTCTCTTCCTCCTCCTTTCCCTCTCCCTCTCTCCCTCCCTCCCTCCCTCCCTCCCTTTCTCTCTCCCCCTCCTCCCCCATCTCCCTCATTGTCTTAACATGTAAGCTCTTAGCTACTGCTCCAGAACCATGCCTGTTTGCTGCCATGTTCCCTGCCATGATGTTCATGGTGTTTTGTCATGATATTAGAAAAGTAACTAAGACACAGTGTGTGTGAATGCATGTGCATGTGTGTGTGTATATGAGTGTGTGTACCACTATGCACATGTGGAGGTCAGAAGACAACTTGAGGAAGTCAATTCTCTCCTTCCACCACGTAGGTCCCAGGGATTAATCTCAGGTCTTGAGGCTTCGCAGTGATCCTCTTTACCCGCTACACCATCTCCCAGGCTCTCACTTCAGATTGTGTCTGAGTTTAGCATCAAGACCTTTAGAGAAAATGCTTCACTTTCAAGATGTGGCTCTAACAGTGGAAATATCAGTGGGTTTGGCAGGCCAGGGAAGGGGATATTTTTAGATCAAGCCCTGCCAAGCGTCTGTGGCCTTCAGACCCTGCCAGTCACCTGCCATGCTGAACAGCAACAAGGGATTTTTCATTTCCTATTTGCTGCCATAGCACATTACCACATGTTTAGCAGCATAAATCCACACACATCTATGATGTCATATTTTTGGAGGCCAGAAATCCAGGACAACAGAGTCACCTGTTTAGAGTCTCATGAGCCTGCACTCCTTTGGGGAAGCTCTAGAGATGGCCTGCATCTGAGGTCATTGGTTGCAGGCTGAGTTCCCTGAGTGATTGAGGCTGTAGGATTAGGACCGGCTGGCAGCTGAAGACCAGTCTCCTGGTCTCCTCCATTCTAACAGGCTGCTCCATTGCTTCCCATGTTCTCCCAGTAAACTCTGCAACAAGAGCTCAAGGACTGCCACTCACTCCAAGCCCTTCAACCTAACCTCTCTGGCTCCAGTCCCAGAACGTTCTCTGCTTTGGGGGCCTTGTTTTATTTTTGAGAGTGTCTAAAGTCCCATGTGTGCTAAATCACCACTCTAGCACTGACCTACACCCTAGCGGACATTCTCTGCTTTGCAGGAGCTCCTGGGAGTCTACTGTCCCAGAAGGGCAATCTCTTCAGGATCTATAACCTTAACCATACTGCAAACTGTTTGCCATGGACATACAACTTCTAGGTTCCAGAAATTAAAATATGTTCATATTTGGGGTACCTCTTCCTATGCCTACCACACCCAGGAAGGAGGCAAAATGTCAGAATAGATTTGCACTGCTGCTCTGTACTGTAACTGAGAGTGTGGCTGTTAACTGCCCGGGTCCCTATGTCTGTGTCCATTGATGAGGACTGGGAGATGGGACTTCAGAACCTTGTCACCACCCAGTCTTACACTTTCAGCTTATATAAACCTACATGTGGAAAAGGGAGACATCAGGTCAACAGACACGCATGTCACTGCTGCTGCTCTGTGCCACAGGGTACTTGGAGCACTTGAGTTCTCTCTCTGCCACCCTGGAGAACTCTCTACTAGCAGAAGGAAGTAGCTACAGCAGACCTGGTTAGTGGCATAGGCTCTGAAGCAAGTTCCTTGGGCTTCATTCCTAATCCCTCTATTTATTTGTGGCCCTGGGCAAATTATTACTCTGCATTTCAGATTCATCCATAAAATAAAGAATAAATAATAAAGGCTGGGGCAGACAATGTAGCTCAGTTGGTAGAGTGCTCGTCCATCACATGTCTAGCCCTGGCATCAGTCCCCAGCAAACCAGAAAGTGAGTGCTGTGTTCCATACCTATAATCTCAGAACTTGGAGGTATGAGCAGGAGGATGAGAAATTCAAGGCTATCCTCCATCCACAGCTGTATATCGCGTTTGAGGAAAGCCTATGTCTGATGAATGAATGGATGAATGAATGAATGAGTGATCAGATAAATAAATCAGTATATTAAAAACAAAGAAGAGTAACATCCACTCCATGGCTCTTACCCAGAGTAAGTGAGCTTCCATAAGCACAGTGTTTAGAAATCTGTCTGACAGCTGCTGCTCTGTGACCATCAACAGCTGCATTGTTTCTCCCCCAGGCCTTTGCAGACCTGCTTACACTAACAATCATGATTCTGAGTATCTGTGTTAGCAGGTGTATTTCCCTTCCATAATAGACAGAAGACCTCTAGAGCTCCCAGGGGGAAAGGAGTTGCTCACAACTCACCATGCATTACTTAAGTCACGAAGAACTTATTTCATGAGCTCATGGACTCACTGAGGATGAAGGGTGTCTCCTCAGGATGCTGTCCGTGCTCCCTACTTGTTCCTTCCTCAGAGGGCTGAGGGCTGACCGTATCAAGTGTTGCTGTGGGTGTGGAGAAGTGGAGATGCCCAGACCTGTAAATGGATATGTCCTGCCCGAGTGCAGTGTGGGCAGGAAGGAGCACATCCCCTGACCCAGCAGTCTCGCTTCTCAGAACATACTCTAGATGTGTGTGTCCAAGAAGTCAGGGAGAAGGAAGGATGGCCACGGCCATGTTCTCCATGAGCACAAAATGAAATGGCCTGAATCCCCACCGCATCAGAGACCAGTGATCCTCACGTGTGTTGCGAGAAGCAAACATGGAACCTGTGTCTGTTTTTAATTCCATATTTTTCATAATTTTATTTGTATTTTACAAGGTGTTAAAAAAATCTGTGCATGTGAGCCGACTCATGGAGGTGTGTATGTGAGTTGTGTATGCATGTAAGTTTACTTGCACAGATGGAAATGGAGGCCAGAGGTCGACATCAGGTCTCTTCTCTACCTTGTTTTTAGAGACAGGATCTCTCACCTGGCGCTTGCTGCCTAGCCTAGACTGGCAGGTCAGTCAGGGAGCCCCAGGGATGTACCTGTCTGGTCTCTCAGGCCTGGAGAAGCATGCTGCCACGCCTGGCTTTTTACACAGGTGCAGAGAACACAAACTTAAGCTCTTTTCCCATTAAGCCACCATCTCAGTAGCCCCTGCACTTTACAATTTTTTAAAAGAATATAAAATTTGCTATGTTTTGTAAGCCCTGTTTTGCATTCTGATGTGAGTACTGTTGCCATCCTTTTTATAGACGAGAAAGGTGGGCCACAGAGAAGTTAGGAACTTTTTCAGGGTCACCCAGTGGCTTTAGAATTTGAATCCAGTTATGTACATGGGATTAATCAGTTGTTCCTTTTCTGGAATGTTCATGAGATTGCAATATAAAAGATCATGTCTTAACGTGTAAAAATATAATTCAGAGAACTTGATCATCAATGCTGTAGGCTGGCCTGGAACAGTGCACAGCTCCTTTCCCTTGGCTGTCTATGCACCACAATCCAGCTTGATCTAAGGGAGTCTCAATAGGGAAACTTCCTTAATCAAGGTGGCCTGTGAGCGTGGCTGTGAGACATTGTTTTTTTGATTGCTGATTGGCAAGGGAGGGGGCAACCTACTGTGGGAAGTGCAACCCATGGGGCAGGTGGTCCTGGGCTGTATGAGAAAGTTGTTTGAGCAAGGCACGAGGAACCAGACAGGAAGCAGCCTTCCTCTGCGGCTTTCTGCTTCAGTTCTTGGGTTCCTCTCCTCACCTCCCTCAGAGATGGACTGTGACCGGAAAGTGTGAACCAAATAAACCTTTTTGGTTTTTTTCAGTTTTTTTTTTTTTTAAGTCAGTGTTTATCACAGCAGCATAAAGCAAACTCAGACAGAAGCCACAAAGAAATGAAGCCGACCTTCACGGTCACACCCTTCAGTCTCGGTCCCTTTGTGTTACAGGCCCAGCAGGTACCTTACATGAACTAAGACCACATACAGAACCAGGAAGGCCTTGAAAGCCTTCATGTAATGCTTGCCCCGGTCTGACTGCAAGTAGGTAAAAGCCCTAAGGTATGTCTTTAGGCTCCTTGCTCCTCCTTGTCAGGCTGGGCAGGTGCAAGAAGTTCAAGTGTCCTAGAGCAGAGACAGAGAGATCTGTAAGGCTGAGGAACAGAGCTGAGGATTCCCAGAAGAGCAATGAGAAACCTTGAAAATAAGAAACAATTCCTGGAACAGACAAGTGTCACTGGACACCGCAAGATACAGGATCGATACACAAAATTCAATTGTGTCAAAGTGATCTGCCTTTGCAATCAATAAGCAATTAAGTCCAAAAGGAAAATTATAATGTCATTTATAATCACTCAAGACCTTAAGGTGTAAACCTAATAAAGCTAATACAGCCAATAAAATGAAAACTATCAACACTGGTGAGACTCAGGGCACTAAGCAGAGATGAATACCATGTTCATGAAGCAAGACAACCCAGCCTCCTACAGACAGACAGACAACCCAGCCTCCTACAGACAGACAGACAACCCAGCCTCCCACAGACAGACAGACAACCCAGCCTCCTACAGACAGACAGACAACCCAACCTCCCACAGACAGACAGACAACCCAGCCTCCTACAGACAAAAATATAAAGGTCAAATATAAAACTTGACTCCTAATGAATCATAGATATAAGTGTGAGACATAAAACTATACAATTTTTTAAGAAATCGTAAGAGAAAAGTTTGGTGGCCCATGTTAGCTGAACATAATTTCAAGAGCACAGTCCCAAGGAAAGAAACATGACAAGGTAGACTTTATCAAACTTTAAAGCCTATACTTTCTGGGAAAAACAGCTAAGAAGATGGAAATATAGCCTGTGAGGAAAACATAAACAAACAAGCAAACAAAAAAATGGGAACATGTAAAGAGCTTTTAAAACATAAGTATAGCCCCAATTCTAGGGCCATGGCGATGGCTCTGTGGGTAAAGGCACTTGCTGAGACCTGAGTTTGAGCTCCAGGTCCCACGTGGTGGGGGGAGGGAATCTGACTTCTGCAAATTGACCTCTGACCTCCACATGTATACTGTGATATATATGCACCCATGCCATGCACACGATGGGTCTCAAATAAATACATAATTTTTAAAATCTCATTATAAAATGGGTCAAAGATACAGAGAGGCACATGAAAACTAGATAAGCATATAAAAATGTTCTTATAGCCAAAGGCCAAAATAAAGCCACAATCATCAACTATTAGTATGACTCAAAAAATTTTCAGATGTAGTAAGTGTGGCATAATTGTATGTTTCTCGAGAATTGCTGATGGGAATCTAAAATGATATGGCAACTCAGAGCACATTTGGTAGCTTTTCTCTTAGATTTATTAATTTGATTTTATGTGTATGAGTGTTTTTGCCTATATATATGTATATGCACCATATGCATGGCTGGATGCTTCAGAAGGTCAGAAGAGGGCATCATATCCCTCTGGAAATGGAGTTATAGGTGGTTGTGAGCTGCCATGTGGGTGCCAGGTTTGGGTCCTCTCCAAGAGCAGCAAGTGTTCTTAACCACTGGGCTCCTCAGCCCCTGGTAGTTTCTTACAATGTTAGACACACAGGGACCACATACCTGACTCACCAGGTAAAAGTGCTTGCGGTGCCAGCCTGATAGCCTAAGCTCCATCTCTGGAACTCAAGGTGGAAGGCAGAAGGAAAGAAGCAACTGCAGGGAGTTGTGCTTGGACCTCCACGTGCACACCGTTGCATGTGCACGTGCACACACACAATCACAGTAACAGGAATATGACTTTAAAGTGCACATGCTCCCTGAGGCCCAGTCTTTGCTTCCCTGCACACTTCTACCAAACATGAAAGTGTATGTTTGTGCTAAATCGTGTTCATGAACCCTCCTAGCAGCTCTATTTGTAATAGCTCCAAACCAGAAACAACCCAAATGACCTTCAACAGATAAGTGGATGAATCAGCTCTTATTTGGCCACAGGAAGGAAGGAATGTTAACATATTCAACCACTTGGCTAGCTCTCCAGGGCATTATGCCAAGAGAAAAAACTCCAATCAAAAAGGATAAATGCTACATGATGCCATTTAAAAGACTATCTCAAAATAATAAATGATAGAAATTGTCAACAGGTCAGAGGTACCTGGGGCTTAGGGTTGGGGACAGTGTGACCAGCATGACAGTCAAGGGACCAAATGGGAAGTGAGGCCACAGGAGTACCGTGGTGGAATCTTGGTAGTGGCAGAATGAATCTGAGTCTCAGTTGTGACAGCACCAGTGCTAATGTCTCTGCAGGATGGAATTCCAGAGTGTGCACCATTGGAAGAGCCACAATTGCATGTGAACACTGGTGCATCTGAGTAAGGTGTGGGTTAGAGATGCTGGCATAGTTTTCTCTGCTTAAAAAGACATTGCCTTCGCAGGCTGTTTAAGCCCAGATGAGCTAGGCAAAGAAGTAAATGGGGCTTCTATAAATTCAGTAGCTTCTAGCAAGTCTAAATTTATTTCAAGATATAAGACCCTTCAAAACTTTAAGATAGCTGGGCAGTGGTGGCGCACGCCTTTAATCCCAGCACTTGGGAGGCAGAGGCAGGCGGATTTCTGAGTTCGAGGCCAGCCTGGTCTACAGAGTGAGTTCCAGGACAGCCAGGGCTATACAGAGAAACCCTGTCTCAAAAAACCAAAACCAACCAAACAAAAAACTTTAAGGTAGCTCATTAATAAGAGTTTGGGGAGAGTGTCCTAACTATGGTAACTTAAGTAGGTGAGGTGTCTTCAGGGACCGGTCTTACTCTCTAGTGTTTCTCCATGCTCACCCCCATGTACAGGAAACAGGATGGGGTAAGGAACTCTTGGATAATGGAGACCCTGTGTGGGTGGGGTACAGACAGGATAGAACAGACCTAGGACTTCGTGTTCAGGTGGTGCTTTCTCTAAGCCTGTGACCTTGGGCCCCTGGCTGGGTGAGGCTCCTGTTTCTCATCACAGGTAAATGAATGGCGAACTGGAAATTCCTAAATAGGTGGTGGGGTATTTGGCTCAGGCTGGCACTGGCTACCCCAGGTTTGACAAGATCTTCCCAGGGTTCCATTCTGACCTGGGCTGGACATATGCCCCCTCTGCAAACTGCCTGGAATTCTGAATTCATTGCCCTCTTAAGAGCCCCTTGGGTTTCAATTTGGATAACCTCCTAGTTGTATGATCATGGAACAAGTCACTTTACCGCATTGGCTCTTCTTAGTCTGCCAGAATCCTGTGTGGATTTGTATTGTTCAAGTCAAGGGCTCAGGGCTAGGCCTGTTTGTTTCAGGGCACATGATATATCTTGCCTTCTTTCTGTAAGGTCCACACCATGTACCAGTGAAAGAGCAGGCTCTAGCGTTGTGCATGAATTTGCTCTTCCTGTTAGCCTTGGCTGAGTCCTCCTTTGTATCCAGCTGAAGACAAATCACACCAGGGCCCAGCCTGATGTCTGAGGGGCTCAGAAACCTGAAAGGGGCAGCGAGTGAGGCAGGGTGATGATCAGCGTGAGACACAGCCCATTAGTAACAAGTCAGGCTTCCAAGGATTGATGCTTCAACTCTGTTCTTTGCCCTCTCAAGAGCCCCTAAGCCTGCTTAGCTTGTATGAGTGTCTTATTTAAGGTCTATTCTAAAAGTAGAAATGAGTCAGACCCAAAATGTCTGAAATCTCCGCTGCTTAGGAAGCTGAGGCAGAAGGATCAGGAGTTCGAGGTCTGTCTGGGCTACAAAGTGAGTGCAAGGTCATCACAAGCAATTTAGAGGAACCTCTCAAAATTTAGCAACAAAAAGTCCAGGACAATAGCTCTGTGGTAGAACACTTGCCCAGGCATGCTCACGTCTCTGAGTCTTATCTCCAAAACGAACACAATTAAATAAAATAAAGTGGGGATGAAAGCCACTTGCTCACAGGACTATGTGAGTATTAAATATGATTATAAACACTGTGGGGAAAGCCCTCAGCATCTTGTTGGGGACACCATCCTCACTGTAATGTCTGCACAGGTAGAGAAGGGCACAGAGCATTTGCAGATGTTTTAAGCTCCAGGGACTGCTTCTGCAATCCTCAGTGCCCAGGAACCCCTTTCACATCAGGGTGATGCAGCTGTCCTTGCTGGGTCCCATGGGAAGATTCCTCTAGGGAGAAAACAACCTGTCTATCTGGGTTACCTGCAACCTCACCAGCTGCATTCCCTGGAAACTAGGCCTCAGTGATCTAGACCCGGTGGCTTTGTCAGGCCAAGATAACATCCTTCTTGTCCTCAGATGCCCTAAGAGTCGGGTAGATGCCCAGGCGTGGTGGCGGGGGAAGAGAGAAGAGTGAGCTTGCCTGTGATTGGTCAGCAGGCAAATCTCACCTGGCATAGAGAGGAGAGTAACTCAGCGTTCCTGGTCTGAGAAGGAAGGCGGTTTTCTGCCGCCTTCTGCTCTGCCCAGATTTCTTTGTCTCACCGAATACCCAAGACTCTTAAGCTACCAGAAGAAGCCTCACAAGGCAATTGGTCCAAAGCCCAAATTTTTCAATCAGGATACTAAAACCTATCATCATCTGTGAACTGGGATAACACAAACCTCCCAGACTGCTGGTAGGATGCCTTAAGGTGATGCAAGGATCATGGCTGAACATGGTAGACAATGCAAATGAGGGGAGGGGCTCCCCAGGAATTCAGTCAAGCTATTTGCCTACTACAAGCTGTAAGCCAGCTATAGGCCCAGTACCTATTAACTCTGTACCTTCCCACCAGCCTCTGGAGGTTGAAAGTACTTCCCATCTTTACTTCACAGAAAGGAGACAGAGCCATAGAGTAGCTGAGAAACTCGGACCCTGAGTTAGTGATCTTACCCTTCTCACGAGGAGACCTCAGTGCAGCTGAGAAGTTGGTGGTTTCCTTAGAGCACCTAATGGCACATGGTACACACCAGTAAAACAGTAAGAGTTTGAGAGCAGGGGGTATGTGTGTGGCACCTTGATCAGGGGTCCTTCATCAGGACTCATCTAGAAGTATAACCTCAGGGGTCTGCCCTTGCCTTCCACCTTGTTTGAGACAGAGTTTCTTGTTTCCCACCTCAAATGCCTGGCTAGCTGGCCTGTAGCCTCTGGGGCCTGTCTCTCGTCTCTGTAGGGACACTGGGATTACAAATGTGCATGACCATGTCTTGCTTTATTGTGAGTTCAAACTCACAGCTTCATGCTTGCACAGCAGGCAGTTTGTCCACTGAACCATCTTCCCTGCCCTCAGCTTGGGTATTTGAATATGGGGTCAGGAGTTTGTGCCATCTTGGTTCCAGAGGCCCCACTGCTGGTGTATAATGGCAGGCAAGTTGCAATACCCAGAACTGACTCAAAGAATCATCCTGCTCCCAAAGGCCAGCAGCTCCCTAACAGACGAACCGATGCATTAGGAAACCTCCAGGGAGGAGGGCTCAGTTGATAAAGGACTTGAACATGATTCTCCAAACTGATGGCAGAGGGCATCTGGGTGTGGAAGTATGCATTTATAATCTCAGAATTGGGGAAGTGGAGACAGGAAGATTCCTGGCTGACTGTATGGCCAGTCTGGCCTACTTGGTGAGCTTCAGAGCAGTGAGAGGTCCTGATTCAAATAGGAAGGAAGGAAGGAAGGAAGGAAGGAAGGAAGGAAGGAAGGAAGGAAGGAAGGAGAGATATAGAAGAAAGAGGGAAAGAGAAAAAGAAAAAAAGAGGGTATATCACCTGTAGAATGACACTCAAGTCTATCCATACACATAAATACCTGTGCACACATGAACTCACGCGAGCACACACACACACACACACACACACACAATCTAGTGAGGACAGACCTTCTGACATCTGTAGTAAGGCTCATTCATGTGGCCATATACTCTCTTCATTTTTCTGAAGGGTAAGGAATAAAAGAATGGGATTCCATTAGATCCATATTCTCCAAACTTTGGTGCACAGGAAAATATTCATCATTTTAATAATAATAAAGCTTAATGTGTACTAAAATCATACACCAGATTTATGACTGAATAAAAATTATTTCTTTATTTAATACAAAACCAAAGAAAGTGCAGTTGTCCCTGGTGTCTCTGAAGGGCACTGGTTCCAAGGACCCCCATAGATGCCGAGAACAACTGATGCTCAAGCCCTTGATGTAAAGTGCTGAAGTTTGCATGTAGCCTACATCATCTTCCCATCTTTGCGTGCTTGTAGCCAACAAAGTGCAAACACTTATAATCACCATAACATATTGTTTAGGGAACAATGACCCCAAAAGAGGGGTCATGAGTAGATAGAACAGATGTAACTAAAATATTTTCAATGGTTGAATCACAGGTGTATAATGTAAGGACGCAGAAGGCCAGGTGTATTTACTTGTTTTTTTGTTTTTTGGTTTTTTGTAAGTAGACAATATTATCTAATATGACCAATGATAAGCTGGAGTAATACCCTAATATAACACATAATATGTTTATCTATTACTAATCAACTACCCATCCATAATCAATTATCTATTATCTATTAAGCAATCATCTACCAATTTTCTCTATATTAATCAGCTGTCAATCAAATATCAATATATTTGCCTATTGTTGATAATCAACTATTTATTATCTGTTCACCTATGTATCATCTTCTGTATGTAATCCATCTATCAACTACCTAGCTGTCAATCATATATCAGTCATCCATTTATCTCTCATCTATCTATATCTCTAGAAAGTGCCTCTCTCTGTGTGTCTGTCTGCCTATCATCTATCAATCAATCTATCTACCTGTGATGGTTTGTATATGCTCAGTCCAGGGAATGACACTATTAGAAGGTGTGGCCCTCTTCCAGTAGGTGTGGCCTTTTTGAAGTAGGCGTGACACTGTGGGTGTGGGCTTTAAGAACCTCATCCTAGCTGCATGGAAGCAAGTATTCTGCTAGCAGCCTTCAAAAGAAGATGTAGAACTTTCAGCTCCTCCTGAACCATGCCTGCCTGGATGCTGCCATGTTCCTGCCTTGATGATAATAAGCTGAACCTCTGAACCTGTAGGCCAGCCCCAATAAGAGTTGCCTTGGTCATGGTGTCTGTTAACAGCAGTAAAACTCTATCTAGTTATCTAGGTAGCTTGGTCTTCATCTCTTTATCCTGATTTGACCACAGCTGCTGAAATCCTTGTACTCTCCTAAGTGATAAGAATGAAATGATTACATCTACATTTTATTTTATCTTATTTTTATTAATTATTTTATTTATTTACATGTTGTCTCCCTTCTGGTCCCCCATCCATGGGCCCCACCCCCACCCCCCTCCTCTTCTCCTCTAAGAGGATTCTCCCGCACCCACTCCACTCCCTCTAGCATTCCCCTTCTCTTCGGCATCAAATTTCCACAGGACCAAGCACATCCCCTCCCACTGAGGCCAGACAGGGCATTCCTCTGCTACATATGTAGTGGGGACCTCGGACCAGCCCATGTATGTTCTTTGGTTGGTGGCTTAATCCCTGGGAGCTCTGCGGGGTCCTGTTAGTTGATACTGTTGTTCTTCCAATGGGGTTGTAATACCCTTCAGCTCCTTCAGTCCTTCCTCTAATTCTTCCATAGGGGTCCCCTGGCTCAGTCCAATGGCTGGCTTTAAGTATCTGCATCTGTCTCAGTCAGGTGCTGGTAAAGTCTCTCAGAGGACAGCCATGCTAGGTTCCTGTCTGCAAGCATATCTTGGCATCTGCAAAAGTATCAGGGTTTGGTGACTGCATAGGATGGATCACAAGGTGGGGCAGTCTCTGGATGTCCTTTCCTTCAGTCCTTGCTCCATTTGTGTGTGTGTGTGCCTGAATTCCCATGTATGTCCTTTTGGGTCTGGGTTACCTCAGGATGATATTTTCTAGTTCCATCCATTTGCCTGAAAAATTCTTGATGTCCCTGTTTTTAATAGCTGAGAAGTATTCCATTATGTGAATATACCACATTTTCTGTATCCATTCCTCTGTTGAGGGACATCTGAGTGGTTTCCAGCTTCTGGCTGTTATAAACAAGGCTGCTATGAACATAGTGGTGGGTGTGTTCTTGAGATGTGGTAGAGCATCTTTTAGTTATATGCCCAGGAGTGGTATAGTGAGTCTTCAGGTAGAACTATTTCCAATTTTCTGAGGAATCACTAGATTGATTTCCAGAGTGGTTGTACCAGTTTTCAATACCACCAGCAGTGAAGGAGTGTTTCTTTTTTTCCACATCCTCGCCAGCATCTGCTGTCCCCTGAGGGTTGTTTGTTTGTTTGTTTGTTATCTTAGCCATTCTGGTTAGTGTAAGGTGGAATCTCAGAGTAGTTTTGATTTATACTTCCCTGATGACTAAGGGTGTTGAATGTTTCTTTAGGTGCTTGTCAGCCATTCAAGATTTCTCAGTTAAGAATTCTCTGTTTAGCTCTGTAGCTCATTTTTTAATTGGGTTATTTAGTTTTTCAGATTCTAACTTCTCGAGTTCTTTGTAATTTTGGATATTAGCTCTCTATCAGAGTAGGATTAGTAAAGATTTTTTTCCCAATCTGTAGGTTGTCATTTTATCCTATTGACAGTGTCCTTGGCCTTACAAAAGCTGAAAAGCATGAGGTCCCATTTGTCAATTGTTGACCTTAGAGCCTGAGTCATTGGTGTTCTGTTCAAAAAGTTTTCTCCTGTGCCAGTGTGTTCAACGCTATTTCCCGCTTTCTTTTTTATTAGATTCAGTGTCTCTGGTTTTATGTGGAGGTCCTTGATCTGCTTGGACTTGAGCTTTGTACAAGGAAATAAATATGGATCAATTTGTATTCTTCTACATGCAGACTGCCAGTTAAACCAGCACCATTTCTTTCCACTGTACAGTTTGGACTTCTTTGTTAAAGGATCAAGTGCCCATAGATGTGTGGGTTTATTTTTGGGTCTTCAATTAATTGATCAACCCATCTGTGTATGTACCGATACCATGCGGGTTTTTTTGTTTTTTGTTTTATCACTATTGTTCTGTAGTACAGCTTGAGGTCAGGGATGCTGATCCCTCTAGAGGTTCTTTTATTGTTGAGAATTGTTTTCAATATCCTGAGGTTTTTGTTATTCCATATGAAGTTGAGACTTGCTCTTTTGATCTCTGTGAAGAATTGAATTGAAATTTTGATGGGGATTGCATTGAATCTGTAGATTGCTTTTAGTAAGATGGTCATTTTTAACTATGTTAATCCTACTGATCCATGAGCATGAGAGATCTTTCCATCTTTAGACCTTCAAAGAAGACCTAATACCAATACTCCTCAAACTATTCCCCAAATAGAAACAGAAGGGATACTAATTCATTCTATGAAGCCACAGTTACTCTTATACCTAAACCACATAAAGACCCAACAAAGAAAGAGAACTTCAGACCAATTTCCCTTATGAATATCAATGCAAAAATATTCAACAAAATTTTTGCAAACTGAATTCAAGAACACATCAAAATGATCATTCACCGTTATCAAGTAGGCTTCACCCCAGGGATGCAGGGATGGTTCCAATATATAGCAATCCACTTATAAAAACAAACTCCAAGAAAACAATTCACATGATCATCTCATTAGATGCTGAAAAAGTCTTTGACAAAATACAACATCCTTTTACATTAAAAGTATTGGAAAGATAAGGAACTTAAGGCCCATACCTAAACATAATAAAAGCAATATACAGCAAACCAACAGCCAACATCAGATTAAGTGGAGAGAAACTTGAAGTAATCTCACTAAAATCAGGGACTAGACAGGCTGTTCACTAACCCCCTACCTATTCAATATAGTACTCAAAGTTTTAGCCAGAGCAACTAGACAACAAAAGGAGGCCAAAGGGATACAAATTGGAAAGGGAAAAGTCAAGGTATCACTATTTGCAGATGATATGAGAGCATACATAAATGGCCCCAGAAATTCTACCAGAGAACTTCTACAGCTGATAAACACCTTCAGCAAAATGACCAGATATAAAATTAACTCAAACAAATCAGGAGCCTTCTGGATAAATGGGTTGAGAAAGAAATTAGGGAAACAATACCCTTCACAGTAGTCACAAATAATATAAAATATCTTGGTGTGACTCTAACCAAGTAAGTGAGAGATCTGTATGACAAGAACTTCAAGTCCCTGAAGAAAGAAATTGAAGAAGACCTCAGAAGATGGGAAGATCTCACAATTTGATTTTTGTAACCACAGGTTCTGAAACAGACCCTGAGTGATAAAGGTGCGATCCATCATGATCCCTTTCTACCTACACCTGAGTCCAGCCTGGAAAATGCCCCCTCCTCTACCAGGTATTGGTTGATCCCTGGAGAGCTTATATCATGCTTTGGTCATTTTATTACTGCTTCTTTGCACAAGTTCCCAAACATAATTCTCAGTGAAGTGGTCTTCTGAAGTTCTTCAGGGAGGTGTGATCACGGAGTGTGTTGGCAGGTGTCAGGCTTGATATGAGATGTCCCTCCCCTGCTGCTCATGTCTCCAGAGCTTGTTCCCTATATGGTGGCACTGTGTTGGGGACTATGGAGCTTTTAGGGGATGAACAAGCTGGAGGAAGTGGGTCACTAGGAACAGGCCTTTGAAGGTTCTGTCTGACCTGATTGCTCTCTGGGCTCTCCATTTCCTGGTGCACCATGATATAAAGAGCTCCTGCCACACACCCCTGCCACAGGTTGTACTAGTCCACATTGCCTTTCCTTCTATAAAAATGTGAGCCCCCCAAAATATTCCCTCCCTTTAGTTGTCTCTGCAGGTAGATCGGTCACTCACACACTGATCAAGGAAGCCAACTGTTGACACAAGGGTGGGTTTCCCCTCTCTGGAGCACAAGCTCTTCTCTCCTTCCCATAGAACAACACAAAGCAAGGACCCATCACAAGAAGTGGGCCTGTGGAACTGTATGCCAAACAAATTGCTGTGTTTGATAAATTCTCTGGCCTCTAGCATTCTATTATACAGTGTGAAACTGATCAGCACCACTCCCACCATCTGACACTTTGGGCAAGACCCACACCTACAATACTATGTAGAGTTTAGCAGCAACTGCCCCTCCATTTATCCAAGAAGTTAATTATCTTGCCTTTTTTTTTTTCCTGGAAACTCCAGAAAGTGGGCTAAAATGTAAAGTGCCCTAACATTTTAAAGTTTGCAAAAAAAAAAAGGGGATTTTCAAAGCAACAATAACTAAAAGCTATTACAGCCAAATAGAGCCCATATGTCGAAGAGGTGTGCCCACTGGGCTTGGGTCTGTCTCAGCTGTGCCACTGAAGTCTATGGTAAGATATTGGAATGCCCATCTAGTTTTCAGAAGGGGACAATTCCCACATTGTGCCATTGTGTTCAATGGAGTGGTGGCTGTACTGGGACTCGTGTACAAAGAGAAGCCAGGTATGGTGATGTGCACTTAAAATCCAAGTGCTAGGAAGGCAAAGACAGGGGGATCCCTGTGACTCTCTGGCCAGCTACTGTGGCCTAAGTAGGTGAGTTCCAGGCCAATGAGAGACCCTGTCTCAAAACACCGTGAGTAGCTCCCAAGGAACAGTGCCTGATGCTGCTCTCAGGGCCCACACACATACATAGGAATGCAACATACAGAGCATCTCAAGAAGCCATCCCCACCCCAGAGAGACAACCTTAGTCACCATATCCATGTGAATTGACCTTTGGAGATCTTCCTTCAGTGTCTTTACAACACATAAAACCTGATAGATTCCAAGTGATCGGTCTGCCTTGTTCTATCGCTGTCTGCCAATGAAATTCTTGTAAATTCCTGTTGGAATTTCTTGAACATATCCTAGGACAAATAATGAAAAGAACGTTCTGAGTTGTAGCATATATGTATTCTCTTTCGATAGACAGGTCCAATTGCCCTTTGAAATAGTGATTTCCATTCCCGTTCTCTGTAAGACAGTCTCTCTACAGCATCACTAGTCACTGGTGCTGTACATTGCTACATATTTTAATTTTCACACATCCTTTGTTTTTGTTGTTGTTTGCTTTGAAGTCCTTTTGCTTTTGTATTTTTTTATTGTTTGGAGAGGGTCTGAGGGTCTTGCTGTGTAGCCAGGCCTTGTTTCAAACTCGCATTCTTCTTACCTCAAATTCCTGAATTATAGAATTACAGGTATGCACCATGACAACTGGCTCATTTTTTGACAATCTGATAGGTAGAGAAATGGTATTTCATTCTTTTTTTTTTTTCAGTCAGAGTCTCTGTCCATTTACTCAATAGATAGCAGAAATGACCTTGAAATTCTGGTTCTCCATTACCTGAATGTTAAGATTACAGATATGTGCCACCACACCAAGTTTATACAATGTTGGAGACAGAACACGACACTTAGTGTACAATCAAACCACCCAACTAAACCACACAGCCAGCCATTAATTATGTTTAAGTACGTTTGAAAAAGAACACAAATCTCCCTAAGCCCCCATAGCCACAATGCTTTCTGCTGTGTGAGCCCAGCTTTAGAAACCTCACGTAAGCACTAGCGTGCAATCTATATTTGCATTTTGCACCTGCAGTGTCCTCAGACTCCATGCAGGCTGTAGGATGGAACAGGAGTTCTTCTCTGGAGGCACCTGCTGCACTTCCGTGTATCTACAGACGGGCATTGTGTAGCCTACTGTAAACAATGGTTCCATGAACACAGGTGCACAAACTTCTTTCAATTGTTTTGTATACGTATATCCAGAAGGGGGTTGCTGGCTTCCGCAGTAATTCTATTTTTAATTTCTTGACAACATCCAATACTGTTTTCTACAGCACTGCGTTTGTTTACATTCTCATCAACAATGGGACAGGACTTCTAGTGTCCAGTCTAGGATGTGGCTTAGTTAGTAGCAAGCCTGCCTAACGTGCACGAGGCACTGGATTTGAACCCCAGAACCGCACAAATAAAGTGTGGTGGTGGCTCACACCTACAATCCCTGCACTCCTGAGGTAGAGGCAGGAGGATCAGAAGTTCAGAGCCAGCCTGGGACACATGAAACCCTATCTTGGAGAGTTGCAGGTTTTTTTTTTTTTTTCATGTACTTAATGATACTTCCCCCCCCCCCCCCCGGCACCCCGTCATTGTTTTTGACAATGGCCAACCAATATCTGTATTTTATACTTCCCTAAGTTCCAGGGAAGTTGGCCATCTATACACTGCCCCACTTAGATGAAGAAACTTGCAGCTCTGGAAAGTTAGAATCTTCATGTGAAAGCCCAGGGTGAGACAGTGGCAGAGCCAAGGAGAGGTGGTGTGGTAATGGTACCCTTCCCAACATGTCGCCCTGCCTTTGGGCTTTCCGTGCTTCTCTATGAAGAGAAAGGAGGGAAGAGAGACTGGGTCTGCTTCTGAAAGCTGCTGCACACACTCCAGACGAGTGGGGGATGTGCACAGTCCTGTTGTTCCTGGACTCCGAGGCCAAGTGGCTCTGTCTTCACCTAGAAGGAAGCAAATACCCCGGACGGGAAATGTGTGCCCAGAAGATTATAGCTCCATTGTGTGTGGCTGGACGCCTTCCACTGGCTTTGTTTATGGGACAGATTGTTTTTGCTAAGTTGTTTGCTCCGGTAAGCCTCCAAGTTCTTGAGGCCCCTGGCCATGGAGAGGGTCAAATTTACAGGCAGCACAAGACTCAGTCAGGAAAGGTCTACAAAGGAGTCAGATCCCATGAGAGGCCCCCAGGGCTCCTTGAACAAAGCAAAAGCTGCTTTTACTTTATTTTCTAAATTGATGTGCCACAGGTGTTGGCCTTCCTTCCCTCTTGGCTGTGGGAACTGATGTTCCTATGGTATCGTCCACACAAGGGCCACTCACTCCACACACTCCTCTATGTGCTACAGAGATGGTGAGGCATTTTCCTTGGTTTTCCGAATCCTCCCCTCCAGAAGTCCCATGGGCTCAGTAGCACAAGCTTTACTACACCATTTGTTCCAAATCAAGGAGCAGATGAAGCCTGTGGAGTGTAAGGTGAACACGCCCCACTCGGAGGCCAGAAGCGGTGTCTCTCCTCGGGTGGTCCTGGCGCTGTGTTCCTCTGACAGGGAACACATTGTGTCTGGCTTTCAGAGCAAATGCCAGCTGCTAACAAGCAGTCCATCATTGTTCTATTGTCCCACCCACCGAGCCACCCAGACCATCCCAACTTCCAGCATTTCCCATTCTTCCAAAACCTCAAGAATCTAGGTCAGTCAGTCTAGAAAAGAAAGATGTGAAAATAAGGCAGAAGGACTGAGCATCTCACCTTGGCTACACATGGACAGAGGCCACCCTGGGCACCTGAGATGGTCAGTGCCCTGCTGGTGACCTTGAAGCATTCAAGAAGTGGTTCCTAGGACTGAGGTTGTCTCTCAGTGGCAAAGCATGTCCTTCGGATGCACAAGGTCATGAGTTCAATCTCAGCACAACAACAAAAACAATGTAAGTCCCTCCAACTTCCTGAATGCCACCTTTGCCCAGACCTTCTGTTTCAGACAATCTTCCCAGTGTAAACCATGCTGAAGTGATTATAGTTTATTGATTACAATGCAGACACTTAGACCCAACTGTGAGCATCAGGAAAGGCTTTCTAGAGGAGGAGACATCTAAATTGAGATTGAAAAAACAATGTTTCCTTCTGCTATTTAGGCAATCTCACCAAGAGCATTCGGAGCCTTGAGAGACGCCATTTGTTGTCCATGACTGCTGACTAGGTCCTTATCTATTCATTTATTTATTCACTCATTCAATCAACCTACAAAGTGTCAGGGTCCATCTAGTAACAAGATAAACCTAGGTCCCAGGTGGCTTCAGGTATTTCCCATGACAGTGTTCGTGGGAAGACAGCAGAGATGGAGACATGTTCTGAGGCCCTGTGCCTAGCAATTGGCCTTCTGCATTGGCTTCCTCATGCCAGAGTCCTAATGAGACTCTGATGCTCATCTGCCTTCATAAAGCTATGAGATGAATTTTGTTCTCGTGTTAAAGGAAGGACGCTGAAGTGCATGGACTGTGTTTGTCAGAATTTGGAACACTGTAAACAAACCCCTGAGAGATTTATTTTGACTGGAAGTTTCAGTCAATGGTGTTTGGTTCTACCGAATGTCATGGAAGGAGGAATGGGGTGTCTCCTTGTGGCAGGAGGCAAAACAGGGAAGAATATAGCCTTGGGCAAGATTGAGTCCCCAAAGACACACCCCTAGTGACTGCCTGCTTCTTATCTAGCTAGACACCTGCCTTCTAATATTTCCAGAACTTCACAAACTAGGACCAGCATCTAGGAACTAAGCAAGACAATGGTGTGCATACCATATTCAAGCTATAATGGGGATGGCCTATAGTCTTCATGAAACTTTCCTTTGTGCTTATCTGCAAACTCAGAAATAGGAAGCCACCATGGGTCAAAGGATGAGCACTCTCTCCCACTTTGCAGCTGAGGTATGTGAAACAAAGTGGTGCCCCAAACCTCTCTGCTGGCAGGTCCAGGAGAGAGGAGAAAACTGGGTCCAGTCTCTCTGGGGCTGAGTGGGATGGTGAGTGTCATGGCCCAAAACAAACACACCCAGGCCAGGAGTCTGTCAGAGCAGGAATTCATTTTATTTTATCAGTCTTTTGTTTATATAGGGTTGAGGAAGGAGGTGGGGATTTTTGGTGAGGTGAGATGACATAGGGGTTGGGGAAGAGTGACAGAGGGTATGGGATGACTGACAGAGCCAATAAAGTTATTCTACATCAGTGGTAGCTAGGCAAAGGCAGGCTTAAGCAGAAAGTGCTGAATCTCTCCAATATGGAAGTGAGCAAGACAGGTCTCTAAACTCAAGCAAAGACTCAGACTTCCTCACTAGGCCTCAGTATCTGGTGGAATGAGGCCCAACACTTTGATACCACACCACCCCTTCTCAGGCTCTACCCATCACTGACCATTAGCCAAAAGGTATTGGAACTTCACCTCCATCATCTCAGAATTCCATCCACCTCCTCTGTCTCACAACACCATGGGAGGATGGATAAGTATGGAAAGGAGTTTGCTGTGTCATGATATTGCTCTGTTGGGCCCCATGGCTGGGCCTTTTTTGTCCATGGTCAGGTCACTTTCCCAGAAGACTACGGTTGTTGATCCTGTAATTTTGGGAGTCCTGGGTAGTAAGCATTCAGTTCCAACCACCAAAAGCAGCTCCCCGCTGACCAACCTGTGACCAACCCTGCTTGTTCTCTGAGAACAATCCTTTTTGCTTCTGGTCATCTCTCCTGACTCAGAGCTACCCTCATACCCTCCTACAATGACTCCCACTAGTCTTACTTCCTCTTGTCTCTATCCCTCCACAGGATACATAGAACCTTCCAGAAACTTCTAGATGGATGATCTAAGAATCCCCCACACCTAAATGTGTTGTTTACCAGTTTATTTGAGTTTTATGTCCTTCCAGAATCTCACATGGGCAATGATGTAAAATCTTCTCAGCTGTTGGATTTCCACACTCCACTAACAATCCTGCCCCAACAAGTTCACTCCGAGTGATTGCTTCCAGCCTCTCCCTCCTTCTTCTACATGCTGAGTTCCACTGTGCAGTGAAGCCCTAGCCTTAAGAGTGGAGAGAGAGGTGGGCTAGGGAGATGGCTCGGTCAGTACTTGCCTTGCTTGCATGAGGACTTGAGTTTGATCCAAGAACCAAAGGCAGTGGTGCATACTTATAATCTCAATGATGAGGAGGCAGAGACAGGTGGCAGCTAGCCTTGCCAATCAGTGAGTTCCAGGTCAGAGAGCAAGTGACTCCAGGAAAGGAGGCAGCTAATAAGAGAACATGTGGCTGTGGTGGTCGGCATCTGAAAACCTAGCCTGCTACCCTAGCATGCGGCAGGGTCAAGGGAATGGAGAGAGAATTTGCAAATAGAAAAGACCAGAGGGGTCAGAAGAGGATGAGTTCTGAAATCACTCAACACCTCCCAGCTGGAAGCTGTATGACCTTTGGCAACTCAAACTGTCTGAACCTCAGTGTAGCCAGCTGCATATTGGGGATAACATTAATCTTTATCTCATGGGCCTATGGGAAATAAATGAAAACATGCCACTAGATCACTAACACCTGCATCTAGATGCTAATAACATCTGAGTGCCAGCATTATGTGGGCAGTTATGCTTCTTGGCACTCGACTAAATAAAAATGAGTATTTATTTATTTATTTATTTAGGACATGTGTGTGCATTGGTGCATGTTTGGTGGTCAGAAGACAATGTTCAGAGGTGGCTCTCTCCTTTCACTGTGGAATCTGGGGATCAAATTTGGGTCATCAGGTATCATTTGGCAGCAGATACCTTTCTCAGTGAGCTATCTCACTAGTCCAAATGTGAATGAGTGCTACCAAGTAGGTACCCAGCCCTTGATCTTAACCACAGCTGAAGTGACATCAGCATTGTGCCAGCTACTGAGTATGTTTTGGAGAACTGCAGATATTAACCCAACGGGGCCTGAAAGCTTGCGCTGCTGCTGACTTGGTTGCAGATTATGGAGGGAAGACTAGAAGTCTTCAGCATCACCAAAGTGTAGTGGGTTCTTGTCTTGTTTGCTTTAAGACAAGTTCTCATGTTATCTTAGGCTGACCTCAAACTTGCTATGTACCTGTTTTAGTTAGGGTTTCATTACTGTGAAGAGAGACCATAGCAACTCTTATAATGGAAAATACTTCACTGGGGCTGGCTTACAGTTTCAGAGATTTAGTTCATTATTATCATCATGGTGGGAAGCATGGTAGCATGCAGGCAAACATGGTGCTAAAGAAGGAGCCGAGAAGTATACATCACAATCCAGAGGCAGCAGGAAGAGAGATATAGACACTGAGCCTGGCTTGAGCTTCTGAAACCTCAAAGCCCCTCCCCTCCATGACACATTTCCTCTAACGAGGTCACACCTCTTAATAGTGCCACTATCTAAAGCCTATGGGGGCCATTTTCATTCAGAGTGCCAAACTTACCCAAAGTGTTCCTCCTACCTTCACTTCTGGTGTTGAGACAGGCATCTGTCACCACACTTGGTTTCTGTACCACAGGGTGTCTAACTCAGAACTTTGTGTGTGAAGTGAGCACTCGAGCAGCTAAACTACACCCCAGCTGGCAGATTATAACAATTTCTGTCCTGCAAGATACATCTCTGCAGAGTAGGTAGTAGGTGGTTAATAAATATTTTCTTGAGTCAAAAAAGGTAAGTCTCTTGGGCTGTGATGAGCTGCAGCTCCCCCACCACCACCACGCTGGCAGAACCTCTGAGTGGCTTTCAAGAACAGCAGTTACGACCAACATGGAGCTCCATCCTTTCCATAGTGCACAGCAGCAAAGGCGCATTTCCTGTCCAGCACTTCTTGGCCTGTGTGTGAAGTGTACCAGGCTTTGTGCAATGTCTCTCTCCCCACACCCCCAAAGTGATAACTTGGCAGCTCTCAAAACCCAGTGTGAATCTCTCCTAATTACCATAGTCATTTTTCTTAATCTCCAGCCTTACTTATTAGCACCAAGTAAACAGAGCTTAGAGCAGAAGAGAAGAAGCCAAAACTTATTGCTGCAAAAGCACATGAACAACAGATCCTTCCACCCATGAATGAATCTGACCATAACATCAAAGACAATAACAATTTCCGAGCAGTGACTACACACCAGGCGTTACTCTAAGTGCCACACATCCATTGACTCCTTTGATCCTTGCACTACTTCAAGGTACAGTATGATCCCTAGTTTATACAAGAGAGAACTAGAGAGCAGACATCCCAGTGGTTATTGGACTTGATCATGAGTCAGGACTGGACATGGAGTCACGGATAGAGGATGGCTGGGGAGTCCAGGGGTGCACTTGGGTGGAGAAATCACTTCTTGTTTTGTGACACGTTAAGTAACTGGCTGGCAATATTTAGTTGTATATTACAAAATAACTAGTGAGAAGGATTTTGGATGTTCTAAGACATGGAAAAGGTTGGCAGTGATGGACAGACATGCTGCTGATCCTATCTACACACGTGTTATATGCACCTGCTGAAATCACACTGGGGCCACACAGACATGTATAAGTGTTATGTATCAACAAACACACACACATCACACAAAGCAAAATTCACACTGCAAATTCAAATAGGATTTGGGTTTGGGATGCTGGTTGCTGATGACAGCAGCTCAAACTCTTGGGGTTCACTTTTCCTCTAAGAGCAGAAAATAAGAGGATGCTGGCATCATGTACAAGGAATGAGCATCCTTTGTCTTAGGAGGCCTGATCACTACTCAGCACTACCCTGTATTCAGCAGGGAAGGGAGAAGGGAGGAAGGAAGAAGAGGAGAAAGGACAGAAGGAAGGAGGGGAGGAAGGGGAGAGCTCAAGGGGAGCTGAAGGATCTTTGTACCCCATTGGCCAGCAGCCACCTATGCCCAGATAGTCACTCAAGAGAAGGTGAAGTCAGGTAGCCAAAAGTGCCAAGAAGAAGCTCTAAGGATGTGACAATACAGGGTGTCAGGAGGACAGGGGAGGTGACTCTGAACAAAGGCCCTGTGACTGGGAGCCAGGCTCACTGCAAGGATCAGGAACAGAGCTTCTACACGGAGTAGGGTACAGTGCACAAACCCTCATTTGGAAGCAAGTAGGAACAGAGAGAAGAGGGTGTCTCTCAGAGAGGGAAGTACAGGCCTGGAGGCCTGAAAGCCACAAGCGACAGAACAAGGTCACAGAAGGGAACACAGCCGCAGATTGTACGGTGACATTCAGACAGGGAGGGATCCAGGTGGTGGAGCAGACCTAGAGGTTTTCTGTTATGTGCTGGCAGGACCCACTCACAGTTTAAGAAGTGGTATTGAGGTAGAAGAGTACTGGGAGACAAGAGGCTCTGAAAAATGATTGCAGCTGAAGGTGTAGTTCTCCCCAGTACCTTCCTTTTGGGTTTTCTCTCTTGGAAACCCCCGCCCATTCCACTCCCCTTTTTATGCCAGGGTAGCTCCTACTCTCCTCAGGACCTTATGCAGGGCCAGGCATGATGGAGACACTTCCTAGGCTTGAGCTGAACCATGCAAGAGCAAAGTGCCTGCTCCAAGATCCCCACCTGTTGCCATTGGCTCTGCTCATGATTCTGGCTGGAGCACTGGCTCTTGATGGGTGACTCCGCCTCTCAGGGGACACTTGGCAATGTTTGAAGACACATTCTACTTCAGCTGTAACTAGAGAGAAGTGACCACGCTGCTGCTGTTTCCTCACAGGGCACAGGGTGACCCATGACACAGAATGACCTGGCCCCAAATGCCAGTAGCTCTGATGTTGAGAAAACCTGCACTGGATCTAAATGCCTATTCCACTGTTTCCCTAATATTTTGCTCTAAATTAATTCCTTTTTTTCATTAGCACATATTAATTGTGTCAAATAATGGGTTTCATTGTGACATTTTCATACAGTGTGTAATATACTTGGATTAGATTCCCCTTCCCCCTCCCCTCCCTTAATATATCTCTGCAAATGACTTCACTTTTTAAATGAAGACAAAAAAAAGTAAGAAGGAAAGACAGACTGTGAGTAGAGTGCTTACTGAGCCAGAGTGAACCCCTGTGCTCCATTCCTAGCCCTGCAAAAACACACAAATAAAAACAATAAAACATAAAGTAAAATTAAAACCAAGGCCACTTATGGCTCCCCTATTGAACAAACCAATGCGACTTCTGATAAATGAAGACTGCTGAAGATAAAGTCTCATAAAAGAAAACCAGTTATTCCACTGCTGAGTGTCACAGCCACCCGAGGTCCTGTGCCTGACGCTTGCTTTCACGCTCTTAAAAACAGAGTTTAATCAGCATCATGAAGACCTGAGGAATTAGGTTAAAAGAATTTGAAAAGAAAACACAGTATGATTCTGAATCAGAAAAAAGATATGAAAATGACTCAGATGGCCTTATTAGGACAGCTGACAAGCTCGACATGTGGACTGTGAGTTAAGTCACTGGGAGGCGTCTGTCTGCATTACATAACTTTGTGTGGTTATATTCAGACGTGCCCTTGCTCTTAGCAAACACATGAAACACGTAAGAACAGAATAAACAATCACAGTATTGGCAAATTATCCTCAATTCATTTAAAAAGTAACTTAATTACAGTGTATAGTTACTGCTTATGGTCTGGGTGTCTACACATGTGGTGTGCAAATGTGGAGGTCGGCTTACACGTCTGGGAGTTGTTCTGTCCTTTCACTGAAATCCAGGAGTCACACTCAGCTCACTAGGCTTCCAGGCAAGCACTTTTACCTGCTGTGCCATCTTGCTGGCCCTCAATGCTTTTCTTAAAAAATGGCGATCTAGTTGCACACGAATAAATAAATAAATATAAATGGACACTGAAAGAGAGGTACCCAGAGAAGAAAAATATCATAAAAGTATTAACACTTAGATCTAGCAAGAAGAGAAACTGGTGTATTGCTTTTGTAACTTTACTCCATTTTTTCTTTTTAATCTTTTTTGAGACCCACCCTGAGTCTCAGGTAGACTAGGCTGGCCTGGAACACATTAGAACTGAAGATGAAGATGACCCCAGACTTGTAAACCTTCTGCCCCCACCTCTCCAGTGCTCAGATAACAGGCATCCACTACTTTTCCTGCTTTGTGCTGGGCTGGGAGGGGAAGTCAGGTTTCAGGTTGTGAAGTGAGTCCTCTGCCTAGTCCCCACTTGTGTGCCTCACATTTATCCAAAATTAAAAGTTAAAAGCAGAGTTGGCACAGGTTGGAGAAATATCTCAGGGGGAAAAGTGTTTGCCTTGCAAGTACAAAGATCCTCAGGTCCCACATTAAAAAAAAAAAAAAAAATGCTAGGCATTTAAATCCTTAATGCCAGGGAAACAAAAACAGACAGTTCCTTATAGCTTGCTAGCTGCCTAGTCTACCTGACAAACTCTAGACCAGTGAGAGGATTTGTTTCATTAAGGGGGTGGGGGGAGAGGGAGAGGGAGGAAAGATGGAGTAACATTAACTTAGGCAGTGCCCCAGCCTCTGTAAGCACGTCCATCTGTCCATCTGCCCACCACCTGAATGCATGTATGCAACTGGGAAAGAGAGGGGACTCTCTCGCTGCCCCGTCAGTGTGCTCTGGCCCGCCAGATGCTTCTGCTGGCTCAGCAGTTGGCAGCTCCTCTTCAGTTTATGAAAACATTACCCGCTAGACTCAGTTTCCACAGCTGTGAAACAGTGAGAAATAATGTAAGCTGGTGCCAACACGCCCTCTGAAGTCTCTAGAAAGCACTGACTCCACCTGCCACCCACACCCTGTTCCCATTCTTGGGGAAATTCCAAACAACAACGCAAAGAGGTCATTGGATCCCAAGAGCCTTCCATTCCCACCCAGCTCTCTGTTCCCTCCTATCTAGGTTGGCTTCTTGCACTCCCTCTGACATGTGCAGAAACTTAGTTGTCTTCTCTCACACAGAAGTTCCCTTGCAATGATTCCCAGCACACACACAAAGGAAGAGGCACACAGACATTCAGGACATACATACATGCATACATACACACAAACACACAAACACACACACACATCCTCATAGACATAGCAACACATCTAGACTTAGAGCAGAAAGAAGCACACAGAGGCACACAGACAGACATGCAGAACGAGCTGGGGACACTGCTCAGTGGTAGAACACTTGCTTACAACTTGTAAGGCTCTAGGTTCAACCCCCAGTACTAAAAAAGAAATGGTGGCTTATGCCTGCAATTCCAGGATCTTGAGAGGCTCAGGAAGGTAGATCACTATCAGTTTTGGGCCAGTCTGAGGTACATAGAGAGTTCCAGGACATCTTGGGCCATCAAATGAGGCCCTGTCTTAAGTCAAATAAGAAATTTTATCTCTGTCACACCACACTGAACAACCCTGATATTGTCTGATCACTGGAATTAGTCAGACTTGGTTGGTACTTGGATAGGGAAGATACAGATAGTATATTCAGACACACATATACACATGTGTATATGCATAGATACATACATGCAAATATTTAGACACACCCCCATATGTGGAACTATGTATAGAAATGCAGACACACTCTCAAGTAGACAAAAACACATGGATACACATACACACACACACACACCTGAATGTGTGGACAACTTGACAAGGTCTGGGAATCTGGAGTCTTGTCCATATGCTACTGTAGTCCCAGCACTCAGGAGACAGAAGCAACACAGTTACAAGTTCAAAACCAGTCTGTGCTGCATTGTGAGACTCTGCCACAGAAGAAAATTAATAAAAAAAAATTGTCAAAGCAAAGTTAAAATTTAAGAATCTTCCCTTTTAAGTCCCCTGAACATCCTTTCTCTCTTGACTTCTACAATGCTTCTCAAAATATCCTCCTCCATTTTTTAAAAGAATAAAAACTGGCCATTTCTTTTTGACCCTCCTTACTTTGATCCTGCTCTGGATTTGCCTTTGTATGCCTCTACCCTCATGCCCAAGCTCTGCCTGCTTCCATGAGGCTCTGCACATTGCTGTGGCATGTCACTCGTTCTTAGACTACAAATAATGTCGTACTCACAGTGTTCCTTGTTACACATGCAGCAGGGTTCCTATTACCTCTTTCCTTCCCCTCTACCAGGCTGGCTCATTGGGAGGACACTGTGAAACGTGGCGGTGCTGGCAAATACATAATCAACTTAAAGCCCATGCTCATAGTGATGGGTACTACATTATCTCCTCAAACACATCGCTATGTTTTGGGTAGAGTCTGAGTTTGTCCCCTAACAGTTCACACCCCAAAAGTTTGGTCTCCAGAAAGGCACTCTTGCCTGTAAGAGGTGGGACCCGGTGGGAGGTACCTAGGATATTGGCACTTTTGAGATACTCTTAGAAGGAATGTGTAGCTCTGACAGGAGCCCAGGTCACTCCTATAATTGTTATATATGAAAGAGGGCAAGGCTTGAGGTTGAGGGTGGGACTAGGGAGATGGCTCAATCAGTAAAGTGCTTGCCATATAAGCATGGAGACCTGAGTCTGGATTCCCAACACCCAGGTAAAAGCCAGGATGGCTGCAGGTGCCTGTATTTCCACTGAGGAATCAGGAGCTCTGGGGCTGGCTAGCCAGACAGTTCAGCTTCACATATACAGAGAGACTCTATCTCAACGCTGAGGAAGGGCTGATGTCAACTTCTGGCTTCTACACACATATGCACATACACATGCACAGATACACATGCACACACACATAGCATACACACACAGACCATGGCTGGCCCCCATGGTTTCATAGCTTCCTGTCACAACATTTGACCTTCCTCTCCCTACTGAATGCAGTCCCATCAGGATGTCCTCCATCCCAGATGAGACACACCTAGGCAGGCTCTTACGAGAGGCAGAACAAGAGGCCTGGTTCTGAACTTTCAGTCTTCAAAACCGTGAAGCTAAACAGAATGTTTTACCTTATCGGTCTCCCAGGTTTTAGCATTTACTTGTAGCAACAGAAAATGAACAAAGATACACACCCAAGTCTTTCCTGAGAACTGCCCCCCTGCCTGGCATTCTCATATTTCTCTCTAGGTTGATTCATCTCTTTTTTTTCTTGTTCAAACGCTCGAGCCTAGTGCCACCAGTTCAGGAATGTCCCCAGGCCTTCCTGCTGGCGTCCTACATCCGCTGAAGTTCACAATGGTTCTGGATTTTCTCTACTTAGGGAATTTTTTAAATTGATTTATTTTTATGTGCATGGGTGTTTTTTGTCTGAATGTATATAAGTGCATCATATGCATGCAGAGGCCAGGAGATGGCATCAGAACCCCTGGATTTGGGCTTACAGACAGTTGTGAGCCTCCCTGTGGGTGCTAGGAATTGAGCCCAGGTCGTCTGGGAGAACAGCCAGAGCTCTTAGCTGCTGAGCATCTTCCCAGTCCCTTGCTTTATTTTCTGAAAGACTCCATTTTTATTTCTGTGGATATGCATGTCTCCGTGTGTGTGTGTGTGTGTGTGTGTGTGTGTGTGTGTGTGTGTGCACATGAGAATGCTGGTGCCTGCAAAGGTCACAAGGAACATCATATCCCACTTGATCTGCGGTTACAAGTAGCCGTGAGCCACCCAATGTAGGTGTTGGGAACCAAACTCTGGTCCTCTGAGAGACCAGCAATCATGCTCCTAATGACAGAGCCAGCTCTTGAGCCCTCATTCTTCTGTTTAATCCATTTTCCTTAGGGAACTCCTAGGAAGGACGCCTATGTGTTCAACACAAGGCATTGATTATCCTAAAATGCTTTACTTTTGCTCTGCTCTGCTGTGATGTGGGGTTTTCCTCTCTCTCTCTCTCTCTCTCTCTCTCTCTCTCTCTCTCTTTCTTTCTTTCTTTCTTTCTTTCTTCTTGAGACAGTTGTACCACGTGTGTAACACAGGCCCACTTCAGACTTGCACCCTTCCTTCTTAGCCCTAGGAGTCCTGGGACTGCAGGCTTGCCTACCATATCCAGTTAGGGCCTTTAGTCTAGCTTTGGAATATACAATTTTCAGGGTCATAATGCTTTTAGAAAATTGGAGAAATGCCCTTATCAATCATGTGGGTCAGCAAGGGCTGTAAACTGTGCTAAGCATGCAGCCCTGGTATGACTTATTAGTGGCGATTGTAACCTGAATCACTTAATCAACATGGTGCCTGTTTGTTTCATAAGCCTCACTCTTAGAAATTAATGCTGTGGTCCAATGGGGACTATTCCAATTCCTTCATTTCTTCCTCATTTATTAATTGTCAGTCCTGCTTAAAGAACAGAGTCCTTCCCTCCCTCCTTCCTTTTCTCCGTCCCTCCGATTCCTATCCATATGGATTGGTGGCATCTGTTGCACTGTATGACGTATAATCCAACACTACCATTGTTCTTTTGCTGCAACCATCCCAGCTTTGGTCATCGTTCCTCTTCCCTGGATCCCTTCCATGTGCTTCCCCTCCTCTGGAATCCTGGTTTCTTTCCCTGGATAGGATTTAGAAACTGAGATTTGGTGAAATGTATGCTCGTTGTTACAGTCTGGGACCCTTTGCCACTAGGCCTTAATGCTTTCTTTCTCTGTAATTGTGAAGCAAATTTTTCCTTCCAATTGAAGGAATAATACTTAAATCTTGACAAAGTTGTGAAAAACATTTCCTCTCATGCTTTCCCCCTTTCTTTTTACCCCTTACTTGGTTTGGCACCAGAGTACAACTTGGAGTGCTAGACCTTGTTAGAAGCTGACACTCGGCCTTCCTTCTGCAGGAAGCACTGAACATGGGTGCACGAGGGTCAGCAGGGCCCTGGAATGTGAGCTCATTATTCCAGGCAAATGACTCAGAAGAGACGGGAATGAAGTGCATCTGAGCAGTTCTGTGTTGACGTGGTACTGGGAAGAAAGGAGGAGGCTGTTATCTGCCATGCTCCTTTGAGATCCCTGCAACCATAGCTTTTCATTTTGGCCCTGGCTTCTCTCCTAAAGGTACTTGTCACCACCCCCTAAGTGATGTCTGCTCCCATCTCCTCCCAGGAGAATAGCCATTTCAACTCCATCCTTATACCTATGAATTTTTACCTCAGTGTCCAAGTGGCAACCTTTCATAGCTGGGTCCTCAAGAAAATTTTCATCAAGAAAGCCAAGCTTACAATTGTCTTTTTAGTTATTCGAGGACTTTCTCCTTCCTCCAAGGTTCCTTGGTTTCTAACACACTGGGTGTGGGGGCCAGATATTCTGGTTTCCATCCTTTCATAACAACACAATTGTGTTCGGCATGAAACCTCAAAAAATGCTTCCACCAAAAAAATCCAAATGGTGCCCACTGCACTCCAGATATGGGAAGGTTAGGGAAGCCAGCCAGAAGTGCTTTCTCTGATGGCCTACAGAAATGGCTCTCAACCTTCCTAACACTGCAGCCCTTTAATATAGTTCCTCAAGTTGAGGTAACCCCAATCATAAAATTGTTTCATCATTGCTTCATAACTGTAATTTGCTACTGTTATGAATCCCAATGTAATCTGTGTTTCCCAAAGGGGTTGAGATCTACAGGTTGAGAACTGCTGGTCTACAGGTTTTAGGATTGCAGATCAGGAGGCCCACTTTTTTAAGGCTTTACTAGGAAAAAAAAAAGACATGTACTGCTCGTTCTCATGATATCAGTGATGCCTGGACCCTGCCCCTTCCCTGGCAGCAGGTGGCCACTACTTCTACCAGGAATAGACTACAAACCCCTGCCATGCCACAGCCAGATGTCAAGGCCACCAAAGAGAGAGACTGGGGTGAGTCCATATTTTCTTAGCTGTCTCTAGGAAGTCTGAAGAAAATGTCACCAGGCATAAACTTCCCAAGGACCCTCTGGGATTTCCTGTTGGGGACTGGGTGTCTGAATCATTGCCTGCACCCTGAACCTTCCTGAGACAATGTAGAACGTATTTGGAGAGTTCCAAGAACACTCTCCATCTTCGAAAGGAATGTTTAGCAAAGCTACTTTGAGATGGCAGGAAGGGTCAGAGGATGTGGTGAGTCACACCCAGGGTGATGTCGTCAGGGGCATGTGAGCAGTGGTTATAGCTTTGACTAGGAAGCAGCCAGGATGGATGTGAAGGTGGCTGGGATCTCACCACCTTCTTCATAGTTTGACAATGCTCTTGAGTTGGTGTCTTTCTGGATTCACACTGTATGAGGTAAGTGCTGTCTTCAATCCCATCTTATATCTGAGGAACTGAGGTTCAGAGAACTGAAGTACTGTTCAGTAGCCACAAAGCTACAAGTGGGAAGCATTGGAAGAAAACCCTGAATAGCCTTTGGTCAATATTCACTGTGTGACTGATCCTATTAGGATTGTCTGTCATGTGGGTAGTCAGGCTTTGAAAGTGTGTTAGTGCCCCACATATATACTAATGTGTATGTACAAGTATGAGGGGCCAGATGTGGCAAGCATTGTGTCTTCCTCAATTGCTCTCCACCTTATTTTCTGAGACAGGCTCTGACATGAAACTGGAGCTCAGTGGTCAATAAGCAGGTACTGGAGCTGCCCCCACCTGCTGCTTCAGTGCTGGGATTACAGACAAGTGCCTCGATGCCCATCTTTTCACATGGGCAATGGGGATTTGAACTCAGGTCCTCATGCTTGCACAACAACCATTTCACTAAGACCCAAGGCTTTGGTTTTACTGAACCAATTACTAAGGTAGCCAAGGCTGATGTTTCTGATATCAGTGATGCCTGGACCCTGCCCCTTCCCTGGCAGCAGGTGGCCACTACTTCTACCAGGAATAGACTACAAACCCCTGCCATGCCACAGCCAGATGTCAAGGCCACCAAAGAGAGAGTCTGGGGTGAGCCCATATTTTCTTAGCTGTCTCTAGGAAGTCTGAAGAAAATGTCACCAGGCATAAACTTCCCAAGGACCCTCTGGGATTTCCTGTTGGGGAAAACACTAGCACAAGTGTTTAATGTTTGTCACATGACTGAAAGAAAGTCAGCCAGGGCTCTGCCACCCCCCTACATTTGCAATCTGATGACTGAAGCACCAACATGGCAGGGTCAGGGCCACTCAGTGGGTCGTGGTCACAGTACCACCCAGCCTTCAAATATCTGGCTGGGGGTTCTGCAGACAAGGTAGTGAGACTGGAGGGAAGATACATGCCAGATAGATCCCGGAGTGGGAGCCTAAGTGTGGATGGTGTTCAGTGTAAGGTATGGCTCAAGGTGAAGGCATTAAGTAACAAAAGCTAAAGAGATGAGGGCCTAGTGCAAAGTAGCTATGCATCTGGAAAGCAGACACAAGTAATACTCTATGCTAGGTTGGTAAGCTGTATACCTTGTCATCCCTTTGGGCACCGACTTTGCCAGTGATTTTGTACTACCTGCAAGGCATTGTTACTTATAAAGTGCCTGCATGTTCCCACTTCATGCTGTGTCTTTCAGATGCTTGCCCTGTTCCTATGGTAACTTCTTTTAACTCTATATCTTTGTTTACTCAGTCTATGTGGCCCTCAAAAGTGGAGTCTGAGTTCTAGACCTGCAGGGACAGATCACAGGTGTGTAGAAATATCAGCTTGGCAGTGGTAGGAGGCTGGCCCCAGATGTTTATAACTGGAATCTTCAGGGCTTCAGCCTAAGCTCTCCTATAGTCTAGCTAAGCAGAACACTTTGAATCAATGAGTGAAGAATCACGTTGCATGTATAGTCATTCTTAAGTATCCAGGGCCCCCAGGGATTTCCAAATCATGGATGCTCCAATTGTTTATATAGAAGGCATAATAGAGCAGGGGAAATTGCTAAGTGGTTAGTGTATGAGCCAGTAGTAAGTACCAGGATTGGATCCCCAGAACCTACATAAAAGTGAACACAGGGGCTTCCTAGAGCATGCTGGCCAGCAAGACTACATATCAGCCAGCTCTGGGTCTGATTGAGACATTACATCAGGCCTCCACATGCAAATGTCCACACATGTACCCACACACATGCACACACATTCACACACACACACACACACACACACACACACACACACAGAGCGCACACACACAGCACACAGCACACACTATAGAATATTTAAAGCAAGATGGCATAATATTTAAGCATAGTATTTGTAACCTTCTGTAGACTAACCATCTTCGGGTTGCTTTAATACACTACAGACTAAATGTGATATAACGAGTTGCCATACTGCTTATTTAGGTTATCCCCTCAGTACAGATGCCATTTAAAACAGTGTTTCCTCAGTTGAATTCACAAATAAAAGACTAATAGCTATGGAAGAAAAAACAGTCAGTCAAGACAGACCAATGCACACTGGGACAGCCATCAAGGCTGAGTTCTAGATGGCTTAGAACCAGAGAGCTCATGCTTAGCCCAAATTGTGTGGGCTGGGGACTCTGCTTGGCAGAGCCACTACTCTCCAAAGCACTGCCCTGCTCTACAGATAGAACCCTGCCTTTTAATATTATTATTATTAATTATTATTAGTATTTAATATTAATAAACCTCTAGCTCTTAATATGTTGTCCCAGAAACTGCCACATTCTCTCTCTATTCACAGTCTTTGACCAGACTGTGACCTGATGGAGGGAACCAGGAAGTACCACCATGCATGCATAGACAGTGGGGAGCCAGATACCTTTGTTGAGCAGCACCAATGGTAATCAACCTCCAAGAAGGTGGTCCTGTCAACGTCATTTCACAGTGGGCCTGAAGACATGTGTTCAAAGCTAGGCAGGACACTGGGCAGCTGTAATATACCTACAATTCCAGTAGGTATTCTACTTCTACTTGGGAGGTAGAGGCAAGAGGACCAGGAGCTCTCTGAGGTCATCCCTGGCTACATGAGACCCTGTTCCAAATAAACAAAACAAAACAGAAAGTGAGTTCATGAGCAGAGAGTAAGAGACAAAGCTGGATTTATCCTCTACAGCAGAGTGAGGGAGCTGGTTCAAAGCTACACTTTCTACTTTCTAATGTAACGAGGCTGGGTAGCACATGCCATTAGATGCAGTGGTTAAAAGCCTGCAATCTGGACATCCTTCAACTTTCCTCCTTACTTGTTTTGTGAATGGAGGGAATTCCCAGACCACTTTGCCCATCAAAGGGCCGGGAAGAGCAGGGAGAGGATATGTTTTCCAGAATGAAATGTTTATATCCCGACAGGGTTGAATTGGATAAGACTGATGGGGAGAAGGGTGCACACAGCCTGCACGGCAGTTGGAGCAGCCCGGGCACGGCTGGGTTTTGTGCATGCTTACTCATCAGAAACTGCTGCCTTCATCTTGTGCCAGTGTGGATGCTTGGGTCACTGTTAGTTCAGTGAAGGGACTGTCCAGGGCTCTGTGGGTCTGGAGGCCTCCCAGCAGCATGCTGATGTCACCAAGGAGCCAAGATATTTTGGCTTTTCTGTTCTCTGCCTTGATGCCTCCCATCCCATATAGGCAAAGCACTGTGACCAGAGTGTGCTGACTTCCAGAGATGCTCAGTTACAGCAGAGAAAGTTGCCTTTGCCCCTGTAGCCAACAAGCTTCTCCTCCAAGTCTCCCAGGCTCCAGCTTGCTTTGGCTTCTGTAATGTCAGAGTTCTTGAGTTCTTAAAGCACCTAGCTGCTTCAAGCAGAAAGGTGGAAGGGTAAAAGATGTTAGATGCCCACAGAGGCACTGTAAGAGAGGGAGAACTTCTCATTAAGCTTCTAATAGTGTCCCAGACCACATTGTAGGTCTGACCAGGTGAACTCACCACTGAAAGGTGGGCTAGCAGCCTTCTACCACCTCCAAGTGCTGGGTGTCAGGGGCCCACCCTGGTTTCTACCACTGCTGTCATCAGCATCCAATCTGGGCTGCTGCTCTTATTAACGTCAACAGATAGAGGCTCATATGGGGTATAGCCTCTGTGGGACTAGTAGCTGGCTGGAGACATCATGTCCTTTGTCATAGTAGGAAAAGAGGTGGACATTTTGCATCTCACGGTTGACTCTGGGATGCCAGAATTGGTCCTGGCACACAGATGCAATGGATGTCGATTATAGCTGATCTGTCTGCTGATTGCTTTTAACTGTCATCCTGGAATCACCTAAGAGAAGTCTTACTGAGGGATGGCCTGTGGGTGTGTCTGTGTGTTGGGGGTGCCTTGTCTGTAAATTGATGTGGGAAGACCCACTCTGAAAGACAGACCATGAGAGGTGGCGTGGAGAAATCTAGCTGACAGTGAGCAGGGAGGCAGCATGGATACACTCACTTCTGACTGGTATTGACTGTTGACATGATGCAACCAGATGCTTAGGTTCCTGCCCCTCACTTCTCCACAACAATGGACTCTAGCCTGGAACTCTAAACCAAATAAACATTCTTCCCTGTGATGCATTTTGTCAGGGTATTTTTATCATAGAAACAGAAGTAATACAACCCATCTTTGATTAAGCCCTTGGGTAGATATGGAGGGCTCCACAATGATGAGATTGGGCTGACCCAATCTCCATCTGGGCACTTTCCTGATTCAGTTCAGTCACCTCCTTTCCAGTGTCTCTACATGTTCATGGCATGTGCAGATCTTTTTGTGGTTGAAGTAGGGCCTGATCTGGCTTTGTAGCTCAGTACTAAAAAATCCTGTCTCATCCTACCAAGTGCTGGAATCAGGTGTCACCACATTTGGCTGCAAACATGGCTTCCAAAGGCCCCCAGGTACCATGTCTTCCCAGCAATCCACAGTATTTCTTGCTGATCCTTGTCCCTGTCTCTAGAATGTTATCACCTGTATACCTTGTCTACTATGGGAGTTTGAATGAGATTGGCTCTCACAGGCTAATATATTTGCAAGTTTAGTCCCTAGTTGACGAACTGTTTGGCACCTTAGGAGATATGTCCTTGTTGGAGGAGGTGTGTCATTGAGAATGGCTTTGAGGTTTCAGAAGCCTACGCCAGGCCAGTGTTGCTCTCTCTGTCTCCCACCTGCTATCAGGGTGTAAAGCTCTCAGCTCCTGCTCCAGCATACACTTACCTCCCTGCCGCCATACCCCCACCATGATGATCATGGACCAACCCTCTAAACTGTAAGCCATCCCCCAAGTAAATGCTTTATTTTTATGAGTTGCCTTAGTCATAGTGTCTCTTCCCAGCAAGAGAACGCTAAGACTCCTACTATCTCTGGTGTATACTTAAGAACTCATTTCAATCATGTTTTTCCCCTATCCTTCTAGCTATTAAAAAATGTTGTGTATGTATATTGTGTGTGTGTTTGTGTGTGTGTGTGTGTGTGTGAGAGAGAGAGAGAGAGAGAGAGAGAGAGAGAGAGAGAGAGAGAGAGAGAGAGATGCCATAACATGTGTATGGAGTTCAGAGGACAACCTGGGTGTTCATTTGAGACAGGGTCTCTATGTTGTGTGCCCAAGCATGACAAGGTCCTTAAGTTCCCAGCCATTCACTGGTCTCTTTCTCCCATCTGGCTGTAAGAACACTGGGATTACAAATGTGGGCTATCATGCCAGGCTTGATGTGGGTCCTGAGGATCTGAATGCTGGTCCTCACAGTGGCACATTAAGCCATCTATCCCTCCAACTCCCTCTTAGGGGGCTCATTTGCTCTTATTGACTCCTCCCTCCATCCCTCTAGAACATGAAATGATGGTCTTGCTCATAGCTAGTAATACAATACTTGTCAGTTAGTGCTTAAAGTATTTTTATTGGGACATTAACCAAACCCTATTACTGGCATTTATAAAGTCCCTCATGCATCAAAAGACATTTTGATACCTTACATCCTTAATGATACCACATACTATATTGAATACCTTGACCCTTTGAGAAGATACATGTGTAGTCATCACTTCCCATGTTAGTACTCAAACAATGACACCCTTGTGGATGTTGCTACTTCCTCTGAGGGTCAGCTCTGTAACAGGCTGATGGTGGAAACACGGGACATGGCTTGTGTCGGGTTAGAAACTTGAATTTGGGAATGACAAAGCCTAAGGTGATGGACAGTTCCTACAAACCTGTCACTCTGTTCACAATGTCACTGATGTTAACCCCAGTCCCACCACAATTTTGTTAACAAGTTTCTGATTTATTCATCTTTCCTGTGCCCTTGTTTGCTTGCTTGTATATGCGTCCATGGCTGCTTTCTCCCTAGTGACTTCCAGAGTAAGATATTTTACACTGTCGGGTAGCTTTTCCTGTATAAGTGGAGGAGAGCCTTAAAAAAACAAAAGACAAAACAAACAAACAAAACATATGGTTCCTCTTATAGGAAGCTGGGAAAGCTCCGGAGAGGGACAGTCTCTTCAATGACCAGGAGGAAATCCACTGTGCTGGGAGTGCTGCCCAATGGGCAGAGATCTTTCCTACTGTGTAGGAGGCTCTGGATTCAATCTCCAACACCCCACAAATCAAGTGTGGGCACTTACCCATAATCCCAGCACTCAGGAGGTAGAGGCAGAGGGTCTTCAAGTTCATCTTCTAACTCTGTAGTGTATTCAAGAATGGTCTGGGCTAGGTGAGACCAGTATAGTTTTGTGGTTTTCCCCATTGTGCTAGAAAGTACTGGTGGTTGAACATCCTCCAACCTGATTTGGAGTTTATATTGGAAAAAAAGGAATGAGACAGGCACGACAGAGTTCTTTCCCATGTAAGAGTGTCCCAGTCTGGCTAGTATACTTTTACAAATGCACCGTGTATGTTAGCTTAGTTCATCCTGCGAAGTCTATTTATGGCCTTATTTTCAATGAGACCACTGACAGTATGGTTCCAGAGAGAAACATGTAAAACTTTATGTTGAAATCTTGATCTCAGGAAATTTGTAGGATGGGAGGTCAGAGACAACTTGTATGGGTCAGTTTTCTCCTTCCATCATGTGGATCCCAGGGATAGACCTGGGTGCTAGTATTAGCAGTATATGCCTTTACATACACTAGGCATGTGCATGCCTTTACATATAATAGGAATGTACAGTAGAATAGGAAAGAATTTGTAGGTCACCAAAGCAGGGTTTGTAGGTTTGGAGTCAATGACCTAGAATGGGATTCTTAACTGCCGCTCACCAATTGCGTGTCCTTAGGCAAGTCCACTCATTGTCTAGACTCTTGTTGAATTTATCTGTGAAAAAGAAACAACACCTACTTCCACTGAGGTGTGTGACAATGTGAGGCAGGCCTGGAAAAGACTTGCCTCAGTGGGCCGAGTAAGCCTTAAGAGCTGAAGACAAACTGGTACAGTCTTGTAGAGCCAGGGACACCAGTCTTCTGTCCTTCACCAGGAGACATTCAAAGGCTCTGATTCTCAGACTCTGAGACGTGGCCAGTTCCCTCCCAACTCCTTCCTTTTTCTTGGGCCTTCAGCCTAAAACTGAGAGTTATATCGTCAGCAATTCTGGTTCTCAGGCCTTTGAACTTGAACTTGTCGCGTCTTCCATCATTGCTAGTCTTGCTGGCAGCATATTGTGGGTCTTAGCATCCATGGTAAGTCCTCTCATGCATCTATAGGGTATCTGTTGGTTCTTTCCCTGGAGAACCTGCCTATGGAGGTCTGGGATTTCCTTTCTTCATCCACACCCCATTTTATTGGGCTACATCATCACGTTCAACATCTATATGTTCGGTCTCTGTAAGAGGAGTGGTTTCCAGGCAGCACAGGTAAGGAAGGTCTGGACCCACATTTGTTGACACTATGAGATCATCAGGATGGGTTAGCTTAGCAGGCCTCAGTGCAGTTTTCAGGGATGAGATAGAACCTTCCAGGCTCTTGATTCTGCAGAAGCTGTCACAGAGGGGCCAGCTCACAGGAATATACAAAACAAGACTGAATAAAAATGGCCCCCATAGGCCCACAGGGTATGGCACTATTAGGAGCTGTGGCCTTGGAGGAAGTGTGTCACTGAGGTGGGCTATGAGTTTTGAAAAGCTCAAGCCACGCTCAGTGGCTCAATCTCTCTTCCTGCTGCCTGAAAATCCAGATGTAGAACTCTCAGCTGCCTCTCCAATACCATGTCTTCCCACACTTTGCCATGTTTCCCATCATGACTATACTATACTAAACCTCTGAACTGTAAGCCAGCTCCAATTAAATGTTTTCCTTTATAAGAGTTGTCATAATGTCTCTTCACAGCAATAGAAACTCAAACTAAGACAAAGACCTTGTCACAAGGCAGTGCCAGGCCCTAGAGTCATGCAAATTCAAATACTGTGTTACTAAGACCATATGGGTATTTTCTTTATTGCAGGCTTCGGAAGTGTGATGGTTCGTATATGCTCTGCCCAGGGAGTGGCACTATTAGAAGATGTGGCCTTGTTGGAGTAGGTGTGTCACTGTGGGCATGGGCTTTAAGGCTCTCACCCTAGCTGCCTGGAAGCCATTCTTCTCCTAGCAGCCTTCAGATGAAGCTGTAGAACTCTCAACTCTTTCTGTACCATATCTGCCTGGTTGCTGCCATGTTCCTGCCTTAATGATAACGGACTTAACCTCTGAACCCGTAAGCCAGCCCCAATTAAATGTCCTTATAAGAGTTGCCTTGGTCATGGCAATTTTCTGTTTACAGCAGTAAAACTCTAAGGCACGAGGTTATGGGTACCCACTTTAGTGCATCTCACTATGCCAGCCTCTCTTCCTTAGAAGCAATTACTCTTAAGTTTTCTTTTGGGAAGAAGTCACACCGTAATGCAGTGGTTCTCAGCCTTCCTAATGCTGGGACCCTTTAATACAGTTCCTCATGTTGTGGTGATCCCCCAACCATAAAGTTATTTTGCTGTTATGAATCAATGTAAATGATACACAGAATCTGATATGCGACCCCCTGTGGCCCCGAACAGCTGACCTAACTCCACGAATGCCCTGGCTCTATGTCCATGAACCATTCTATCCTGGGTTCTCCCACTGTTTTCGAACATATTTTGCTTTTAGGGCTCTACAGAGTTGGAGAAAGTGTGAAAAGCGTTCTCTTGTCTAGTTGCATTAAGATGGGTTGCAACAGACCCCCTATTGGGGTCACTTCTTCCACTCGGAAGAACTACAGAGGGGTGGAGAGTGAGGCAGGGCTCAAGAGGAGGGGTTCCTACAGGTGCGGGTGTGGCATCAGAAACGCACCGACTCCACAGGCCGGTCTGCTCGTCCGCTGCAACCTCCTTCTGGAATGGGGAGGCGGCAAGAATGCACTTAGTGAGGCAGCATGAGCTGTTTGCTTGCTAGGGTAGCCGGCACTGACTGACCATCTATCTGACTGGGAGCAGCCAGAGCTTAGGCAGCAACCAAAGAGCTCCCAGCTCCGCAGCCCAGCTGCGCATGCGCCCCGGGGCAGCCAGGTGAGAGCGCGGCGGGAGCGGGCGGCCTCGCACCTGGGTTTTAACTTTTCCGGGTCAGGGGCGAGGGCGGATGCCGGGTGGGAGAAGGGAAGCAGGGTGTAAACCTCCGGGAGTCGGCTCGGCGCTACCTGGAGCTTCCAGGACGGGCTCCGTGCCTTCAGACGGGAGGAGGGTAAGCACGGGGGCGGAGCGAAGTCTCGCGAGATCCGGTGGTAGCTGCGGCAGCGGTGGCGGCGGCGGCGGCAGCGGCCGGGGAGGTGAGCGGCGAGCGGGTGCGAGGCGGCCGTTGGGACTGAGGCAGGGGAGAGCTGCGGAGGGCGAGGCCGGGCCCCGGGAGAGGGACGGACGGAAGGCCCGCGTCCTCGGTGGCCCCTCGAGGTTGCTGCGGCGCCTCCGGGTGCGCGCTGTCCCGGGACTCGCGCGGGGCGGGGCGGGGCGGGGCGGCCGCGGTCTCGGGGCTACCGGGTCCGGGCTTCCCTCGTCGGGGGTCCCCTGTGTGCGGCCGCGGCCCGATCTTCCCGGGCAGCCTGGAGTTGGTACCAGGCGCTTCGCTTGCGCGCTCCCACGCTGGAACTGCAGTGAGGTGCAGCAGCGCCTTGGCCGGAGCCACTCGACGGGGACGTGGTGGGATGGGGACGGCCCACGCCCCGGACTCACCTTCCATCCTCCTCCCCAGCCCTGCTCGCGGCTCTTCCCCTGGGGTCCCCGCGGGGCTGCAGAGGGTGTGTCTGCAAGCCCTCCCGAAATTGCACGCACGCAGCGTTCCGGGTTTCCAGGGAGAAAGTTTTCCACCGCTTTTGTTCTGTCCCTGAAACTTTGCCTAGTTCTCAGTGTTCAGAAGCTACCCTTTGGCCCTGTGTATGAGCAGACGCGGTGTGACAGTGACGAGGGGTGCGGCGGGTGTAGGGTCTCAGGCCACGAGGATAGCTCAAGGTTTGCCTCAGGCAAAGAAACTTTGAAAAGTTTGATTCTTTTCTGAAGCTTGAGATCGCACTCTTAGGATGAGCGGTTGTGAAGTTCCTAACTTTTGGTTCTGTGGCAAATGTTTGCCACCCTGACACGAAGTTCATACTATATCTTCCTATACGTGATCCAAGGTCAGTAGAGTGCTCTCCTTTAGATGTGAAGAAGAAATACGTGCTATGGCGTTAGTGCAGCCCAGACACCCAGCTAGGTAGGACGTAATATCACGGACCCTGCGGCTAGTGAGTATGTTTGGAGACACACACTCACGTATGTACGCATGCACTTGTGGGACAGTGAGTCTCAAAGTCAGGAACAAAGATTGGGACCTGAGATAAAACCGTGTTACTTGGGGTAATTGATGCTAATGAGAAAAACAATGTAGGCTGACTGACAGCGTGCAAGATAAATCACAGCCTGTCTCTGGTTAGGCTCAGATAATACAGCCCTCCAGGGATGCTGTATTCCAGGCTACATTGTAACCAATACAAAGCCCGAGTTCTCTACATTTAATGGAGTACACAAAATCCCTCATGCTTATTGTTAGTAATAAGGAAATAGAAGATTGAAATTGTTGCACTTGGCAGTATGCTCCATGTGTGTCTAGTAGATGCAGGTGTAATGTGCTGTGGAAGTTCACACAGTTCCCTTTCCTTCACCTTGTTGGACTACATAATTGGGGCAGGGTGGTGGGTGTTTTCGAGAATGACTTGCCACATGGTTCAATATTGAATCCTAAAGTATGTTAATCTATAGTGGGCCAGGGTAGCCTTCATTATCACCTCCACCACTCATGTGTTAGATGGCTCTCGGTCCAGGGCTGGAAACACTGCAGATGCTTTCCGCTGCCGTCTAGGAGTCTCTTCAGTAACTAACAATGTGCTATGGGGACAGTTCTGCCCTCTTGAGAACCACTATATAAAGCACACGCTCCACTATCTAGCTAATTATAACAGCAGAATCTAATACACACTTTTCACTGGGAAGTAAAAATAAAATTCTCTCTGTGAGTCTGATACATAAAAAGACAGCCTCTGGCTAGGGACTCTTTCATGGATCATCATCTCTGGCTCTCAGGAGCCAGGTTAGTACCTGTTCATCTGCAGTTGTTTCTCTTTTGGGGGAATCCTTGTTGGAAATGTTGGTCACACTTGAACTGCTGACTGGCATGAGGTGAGAGTGGAGTTGGAAGCCAGGATGGTGATGGGCTGTTGGGAGTGTCCTTGAGTACCAGTGTAGCCCCGGAGCCTTTTCTACTTAGGGATAGTAGTGCATTTGGAGAATACAGATGTGCTCAAAAGTGAAAACTAAAATTACCTATCTAAGCAGTTCTAGGGGTTGGCTCACAAACAAGCTTGTCTTCATTGGAAACTTCTCCATGGAAGGGGAAAAAAAATCAAGAAAAGTTCAGCTCAGTCCATTTGTAGCTACAGCAGTAAATTCCAAATTGTTTAAATCTGAAAAAGTTTATTTTTGCCTTTTTTTCTTTAAATATAAGTTGCTTCTTGCTATAGAACATTTATTCTGTATTGCTTATTACTTTAGAAAGGCACTATGGAAATTAACATCTAAGTAAAGACTTATGAAAATAGGATGCCACATTTAAAGTTGTCTAGACATAGATACAATGAACCCTTGTAAAGTTGAACAATTCATCTAAGTGAAAGTAATTCATTTTTATTGCATTAGGCAAACACTATCCAGTTCCAGGGTAAAAAAAAGGCCAATTGTTTTGGTTGTTTTTATTAATCATTATTCTAGTTAGGATTTTCTGCCATGGTAAACACATGACCAAAAGAAACTTGGGAAGAAGAGGTCTGTTTTTGCTTACACTTCCCTATCAGTCCATCATTTTAGAAAGTCAGCGTAGGTACTCAGGGCAGGAACCTGGAAGAAGAGCTGGTGGAGAGGCCTTGAAGGAAGGAACACTACTAGCTTGTTCATCCTGCTTTCTTTCAGAGCCCAGGACCACCTGCCTAGGGGTGGCACCGCCTACAGTGGGCTGGGCCTCCCACAGCAGTCAGCAGTCAAGAAAATGCAGCCCAGGCTTGTTCACAAGCTAAACTCAGTTGAGGCTTTCTCTTCTCAGATTACTTTAGCTTGTGTCAAGTTGACATAGGACCAGCCAGCACAACCTACCTGTTCTTAAATGAATTAAGTATGAATTATGAATTAAGAGTGTGTCTTGACGATGCCATCTAAGGGAAATAGGACTATACAAACATTGGTTGATTTCTAACAATAAAAACTGAATCCAAAGAATGACTTGCAAAATGAAGCTACTCACCTTTCTAGATCCTTCCATCTTAACTTGATATTTTTATTCTGAAGATTTAAAAATCACAGTCACTCTCAGAGCCATGATTTTTTTTAATGTTGAGAGGAGAGCCTCACGTGCGGTAGTGGCCTGTGCACGAATTAGGTGAATGTGAGTTATTCTAATTGGCCGCTTTAGTTGCTTTTCCATTCTGCAAAGCTCATCCTTTTCTTTATAACTTTTTTGGAATGGGTCATCCTTAGGTTAATTTTAGTAATTATCAGTTACTACTGCTTAGTAAGAAATGTGCTTGAAAACACTGACTGTAGGAAGCAGGCAATGTATATGGAGAGCTGTCTCCTGGTGTCTGCGCTATCTGACAACAGCGTGGGCCCACAGGAAATCCAACTGCACAACAACTGCTTGAGTACTTTGTCCCCAGGTAGACTTGTTTTCTTTGCTGTTCATGTTTGGTGATTCCCCCAGCTAGCAGCTCTTCATAAGGCCCCGGGGCTTATTATTGCAGACAAGTGTGAGCTGAGCCTGGGAGAAGTGCCAGCTGAGGGGCTGTGGAGATGGCTCCACAGTTAAAGTGCTTATGCCACAAGCCTTAGCACTGGAGGGAGCCCAGGTAAATGCTGGGTGGGTGTGGTGGCCCACCTGTAATTTCAGCCTTGGAAGTCAGAGATGGCACATCCAGAGCAAGCTAGCTAGTGAGACCAACCATGTCAGTGAGCTCTGGGTTTGATCGAGATGACCTGCCTCGATGAATAAGGTGAAAGAACAATCCTGGCTGATTCCTGACATCTACCTGAGGCCTCCGTATGCATCTGCACAGACATACACAGAGACATGCATGCACACACGATGCACATCACGTACACATGAAAATGCAGAGACAGCAGCAGAGTAGAGCATGTGTCTCCAGGACTACTGGCCACCACTGGAGTCTGGGCAGGCAAGGGGATAATTTGCATGCTACCCAGTCATAGCTGTGGCTGCTGCTTCAGAGACTTTTAGCATCATCACATGCTTTGCTTGACTGAGGGGGAGATACTCTTTGTCATGGTCATACTAAAATTGCCATTCAGTATAGAATTTAAGGGAAATATTTCCTCTTAATCATTAAATTTGGACTCTGGCTTATAGGCAGACTCTTTGTGGGAGTACTGTTTCAACATTTAAGAATTCTGTTTATATGGACAAAGTGTTCACATGACTCAAACACTTAAATAATGTGGGCATGTTCAGAAAGCCAAGTTTCCAGTTCTCTTGGGTACTCCCCCCCATAGCCTTTATCTGTTTGCTATAAATATGTTCATCATTTCTCTTTGTAGATAGAAGCAAATGTCAGTAGCTTGTAATCTTTCTGTCTGTATAAAGCGCAGTATACTTCAGCCTACCTTCACTGACTTTCCATTAGTTACTCGATTTACATGCTCTTTTGCAGAAAAAAAAACACTTTTTAAAGATTGTATTCATTTCTATTTTATATGTATGAGTGTTTGGTTGCATGTAAGACTGTGTACCACATGTGTACAGTGACCTCAAAGGGCAGAAGAGGGTATTAGAGACTCTGAGACTGGAGTTACAGTTGGTTGTGTGCTACTATGTGAATATAGAGAATCAAAACTAGTCCTCTGCAGGAGCAGCCAGTGCTCTTAACCTCTGAGCCAATGGTGTCTCCAACCCCAGAAAACATTTTTAAACAGTTCTAGGCATCCTCTCTGTCCTGGGTTTGCTTAGCCAGCCCCATGAAAACTTGAATGTTTATGGTTTTTATATACAGACAAGCATGTTTCTGATGTACTCTCACAAGAGGGACTAACAGGTAAGAGAGTTTGGTGTTTTAATTGTCATAAATATTTTCTTCCTCCACAAGTTATACCACTTAGAACTTACAGGAGTATGGTTGTTCCCCAGTTTCAGTAGAGGATTCTGTGTAGATGATGAAATCTAGTTTTGCTTGAGTCTTATACAATGAGATAGTGTTTCCATGTAATCTAAAAACACACACCACAGACTGTGAAATCATCTGTAGATTACATGCTGTGCTGGGTAGTTTTTATGTCAAACAAGCTAAAGTCATCTAACTAGAGGGAACCTTAAATGAGAAAATGCCTCCAGGAGACCTGGTTGCAGGCAAGCCTGTAGGGCATTGTCTTAATTAGTGATTGATATGGGAGTGTGCAGACCCTGTGGGTGGTACCATCCCTGGGCTGGTGGTCCTGGTTACTATATTAAAGACAGAGCAAGCAGGTAGGCAGTATTCCTCCATGTTCCTGTCCTGTTTGAGTTCCTGTCCTGACTTCCTTCAGGGTTGAAGAGTAATGTGGAAGTGTAAACCAAATAAGTCCTATTCACTCCAACTTGCTTTCGATCATGGTGTTTCATTATAGTAATAGTAACTACCAAAGACATGTGCACAGCCCAAATTAATGTGTGTACTGGGTCACTCTTGTTTGGGAACTGTGCATGTAAAGGTCAAAGGACAACCTTGGGCATCAGTCTTCGCCTTCCACCTGAGACAATCTCTGTTTTGCTACTGTGTACACCAGGCTAGCTCCAGCAAACTTCCCAGGTGGCCTCCTGTCTCAGCCTCCTGTCTCACTGTAGAAACATGGGATTCCAGCTCTGCAGCACCACACTTTGTTGTATGTGGTGCTGAATCTGAACCTGGGTCCTCATGCTTACACAGCACGCACTTTACCCTCTGGTGCCATCTTGCCAGCTCTGCATTTTTCCTGTGGACCATGTGTCCATGCCCTTTGCATTTTTCTTCTTCCATTTTCTAGGACCTCATAGATTACCGAGGTTAGCTTTGTGTCCTTACAATGTCACTGGGTATTCATTCACCTTGGTACACTGTGGCAAATAGAAGGCTCACATTTTTTTTCTTTCCTTTTTTAAATTTTATTTTATATGTGTAAGTGTTTTTGTCTGTACATGTGTATGTGATCCATATGCATGCCTGTAGAGGTAAGAAGAGCAGACTGGATCCCTTGGAATTGGAGTATTAGATGGTCGTAAACCACCGTGTGCGTGTTGGGAACTGAGCCTGGGTCCTCTGCAAGAGCAACAGGTGCTCTTAACCACTGAACCAACTCTCCAGCCTCATTTTTAAAAAAGAAAGATATTCTTTAAAAGAACAATTTATGTCTATAGATATTCTGCCTAAATGTGTACCACAGCATACAGTATCTATAGAGGCAGAGGATGGTGTTGCATCCCCTAGGACTAGAGTTACAAAGAGTTGTGAGCTACCATGTGGGTCCTGGGACTTGAAGCCAGATCTTGGAAGAGCACCAGTGCTTTTTTTTTTTTTTTTAAATTTATTTATTATATGTGTGTACGCTGTAGCTATCTTCAGACACTCCAGAAGAGGGCATCAGATTTTTGTTACGGATGGTTGTGAGCCACCGTGTGGTTGCTGGGAATTGAACTCAGGACCTTTGGAAGAGCAGTCAGTGCTCTTAACCACTGAGCCATCTCACCAGCCCCGCATCAGTGCTCTTAAGCACTGAGCCATTGCTCTAGCTCCTCACTGTCCCCTAAGAGTTCCATGGTTTCTGTCAGCCTGTTATGGAGCCTAAATTTGTATGCACTTGTTGAAAGGCATTCTCATTCCTGTGTCTGCTAGGGTGTCTGTGGGATTACTTGTACACTTCAGCCTCTGGTCCGTTTGGGGCTCACAGACTGATCTGCGTCTGTGCAGATCCTCGCTGGACTTGCTGCATTTGCCCCACAGCCTGTGTGGGAATCCAGTGCTGCGCAGCTGTGTGTATTGGGCACGTCTCAGCAGTTTGTTTCCTACTTTTTTCAGGGAAAATAAAAGAAAAAAGTAAAATCACATTAAAGGAATAACTCCAAAGACTGCTTAGCTTTTTCCAAGCTGGAATTGGTTTATCTCTAAAAGGAGCAACAGGGAGGATACTCACTCCATGACCTTGTTTTGTTTTGTTTTGTTTTGAGACAGGGTTTCTCTCTGTAATAGTCCTGGTTATCCTGGACTTGCTTTGTAGACCAGGCTGGCCCCAAACTTGTAGAGATCCTCCTGCCTCTGCCTCCTGAGTACTCTGATCAGAAGCGTGCACCAACACACCCAGCATGTTTGAAAGCAAACAAGAGAAAAGCCACAGGAATGTTAGGTCTTAGACTAAGAAGAGTCATCAACTTTTTAAAAAAATTATTTTGCTGCAGTGGTGATATCGCCCAGGGTTGGTTGGTTGGTTGGTTGGTTTGTTTGTTTGTTTGTTTGTTTCTTTCTTTCTTTCTTCCTTTCTTCCTTTCTTCCTTCCTTTCTTTCTATCTATCTATCTATCTATCTATCTATCTATCTATCTATCTATCTGGATTGTTCGAGACAGGGTATCTCTGTATAGCCCTGGCTGTCTTGTAACTCACTCTGTAGACCAGGCTGGCCTTGAAGTCAGAAATCTGCCTGCCTCTGCCTCCTAAGTGCTGGGATTAAAAGCATGCACCACCACTGCCGGTAGCCCAGGGTTTCTTATATGCTAGGTAAGCACGCTGCCACTGTGCTAACAGCTTCAGCTTCTCCTTCCTTTTATTGTTAACTTTTGGGATATACTCTCACTAAGTTTCTTAGGCTGGCCTTGAATTCACTGTGTAGTTCAGTTAAGCCTTGAGTTTGTAATCCTCCTGCTTCAGCCACCCAACCAGCTGGGATTACAGGCTTGCCCTAATCAGTACATTTGAGAATAGACCAGGCAGTGTGGTCTGGCATTCAAGGCTTCCTTCCTGCTTTCTAACCTTGCATTACTCAGTCCTCTCTTAAATACACTGTGACCATGATGCTGCTAGACATTCCCAAAGACCTGGGGTTTCTAGGGTACTGTCTAGAATGTTCTATTGCCAGTCAAATATGATATTCAGTAAAAACAATGTTATATCCAGTACCTTGTTCAGCCAGCGATTTGCACCTCATTTATGTTGGAAACTGGAGAGATATTATGACCATCCTGTGAAGAGTGCCTAGCACCCAAGCAAACACCTGATAGAGACAAACCAGATGTTAAACAAATGAGGGAAGACTTGACTCCAGTCTTCCTTTTTGCCTTGCAAGTCAGGAAACTCATCTCCTTCTCTTCTTACCTGTTATACTTTTAGTGCCTTGAAGGTAGTTATAGGAACCATAACAAGTATGAGAGAGGCAGATTCTTCTTTGTAAGAAGCTAAGAATGGATGTTTGTTCACGTGTATGTTCAAGAGACACCAAGGAGTCTCTGGCTGGGTCATACAATGTGATCCTTGACCTGCGTGCTCTTAGTTGGGTGCTGTTGGTAGGCATACAAACAATGGGCCCGGTGCCCAGAGGTGCCATGGCTCACTAAGGGTGTCCTGGTTGGAGCAGGAGCTCTATACCCAGCCTTCAGCCTGCTGCAGAGTTCCCATCATCTGTGGATCCATGATTTAGAAGCTTTCCCTTCTGTCAGGGTTCTGTTTCTTGGTGGTCTCTTTTTGATGACCTCAGCGCCCATCTATCCCTTGCTGGCATGTAATAGATGGTCAAGGAAAAGTAATTTCTACTTTCTTTTTTTCAGGTTCATAATTAAGGTGCTAAGGAAGAGAATGTAAGACAGGAAAATAAATATTTTTACTGAGGTAAGTCTTTTTATGACTTTAAAAGTTTCCTTTGAAAGCATTTTAAATTCTTCATAACCCCCTTTTCTCTGGTGTACTGAGCGGTTGTCTTAGGAGTGCTCGAGGCTATGGAAGCTAGGGGTTGTGAGGTATGCAAGGGGCCTACATTTTAAATTTGTGCCATCTTGAGGAGAGAGAAGCAGAGGCACAGAGAGGGAGAGAGTGCATATATTGATGTCAGAGGACAACGTTTGGGAGTTGATTCTTTCCTTCCATCATGAGATCTAGATTGAACTTGGGTCTTTAGGCTTTTGGGGTAAGTTCTTCCCCAGCTGAGCCATCTTGCCAACCCTAACAACTCTTTAAAATACATAGTTCACAATTTAGCCGATGTGGACTTGATAGCAACAGTAGGCTCTGAATGAAGGGGGCTTTCCTGTGCCCCCTCTGACACTCCATGGTGTCTTACTGGGAATGATAGACTATTTTTCCTTCCGATTGTATAGTTCTTGGTTCTGGGCCTCCTTCTGTTTTACTGGTGAGAGTGCCATGAAAGCAGTTCTGAGTTGCCTATGGGAAGCGAGGAGTAAATGGACGTCATGCTAACTCAGTAGCATTGGTAAGACACTGCAAACCGACTACAGAGCTCGTTACACAGTGGTGTGTAGACACCGTGTCTCTTCCCATTGTGGGCAGAGTTTCTCAGTGGTCGCTGGATGGAAGGTTGGCCAGAGGTGGCAAGCCGAGCCTGAGCATTCAGGGTTGTGACTTTCCAGATGAAATCGCTTTGCAGTGAGGGGAGAAGACTGAACTGTGTTGGGGGAAAGAGGCCAACTGCTGATGTGTGGTGACAATAGCTGGTCCCCAGAGTCAGTCTGATTCATTCTCTTCTGTACTTCTGGGCTTTAGATGCAGGAAGGGGAGAACAGTAGCCTGGCCACAAGTTATTTTCTAAGTCCCATATCCCTCAGCTCTGTAGCCCATCTTCCCTTCCTGAACACTTACTTCTTTGCCAGCCCTGGGAGCTGTGCCTTGTGTGGCATGATGGAAATTCATCTGGAGCTAGGCAGAAGGCGGCTGCAGCAGCAGAGCCTAGCTGCTGACTGGACAGACATCCTACCTGGGAATACAGTGCAAACTGGCCTTGCATCTTTAGCGTAGATAGACGCAACTTCACATACACGCTCTTTTTGTGTCTTCAGAGAGGGGGAGGGGAAGGCTAAGTGTGTATGTTAAACCCAGTAAGTTTCATCTTGATTGCATTTCAATCAACTCTAATGTGACAGATTTTTTTTTTTTTTTTTTTTTGAGTCTGAGCTTGTTCTAGCAGCCTTCAGTCAAATGAGAATTACTGTCAGAGGGAAAGGACACCCTCCTACACCTCTCCCTGAGTATTTGAAGCCATCCCACTTCCTTTTTCTTTTACCTTAAAAACTGACTGCTGACACTTGGGAATTATAATCAGATTGCATCAGTCTTATGAAAAGGTTACCAATTACTGTTCGCACAATATGCACTTCAAATGTCTCGGTTCAGTGCTTTTAAATGCCTGTTAGGTGAATGAAGGCTTTGTGTCATGCCCCGATTTAATACATTTGAGAGGCTTTATTGATGGCTTTTTGTCTTTAGTTCCATGGCGGGGCCTGGATAGAGGAGGGAGATCATTTAGTATAAAGTCCTCATGGGGTCTTTTGGAGGTGGTTCCATGAAAGCGAATCCAGGAAGAAACATGGCTGGTGTCAGTGACTGAAGCTGAGGATAAGCCCTGCATTGGGTATGGTATGGAGTTATGAGTAGAAGATGTTCTGTGGTGGGCCATTCTTGAGCATTGTGCCCTGGTCCAGTTTCATAACTTCATTTTGTTCATTCAGCAATGATAGAAGGGCACAGAGAAATTGATACTTGTCCTTGGGCATGTAGCTAGTAGGCTTTAAAAAGTACCATTCAAATCCCCTCTGTGGCTCCAGATCTATATGTCTGTGTATGGCCACAGAAGAAGGAGGGATTGTGTTAAGAATGGTTACATGTTTCTGGTGTTGTAGAGCCTGTAGTCTTGAACAGAATGAATCAAGCGATGCCAGCCTCTCTGATGCTTCTCTTGATTTCCTGCATCCTCAACCATTGCTGGAGGAAGTCTCTCAGCCTGCCAGGGGGTCTGTCTATATTCAGTACAGCATAGACTTGCTTAATTTAGCAATGCTCTGAGATGAAGGCCCCCAATGGCCAAATATAAACAGGCCTTCTGCAAGGTGTTGCAGTAGTCAGAGGAGAGAGTGCTGTTTGACTCGTTCTACCAGTCAGAGGTTGCAGATTTTCTCCTCATGAGGCAGAAAGTCTTAGACTTGTTGAAGTCGCTGTGATCAGCAGGAGGTGAGCTGCAACACTTTTCCTTGTGCAGTTTTGAGTTGGTTCCATCCTGTACCTGCTGGCTAGCTGCAGCTTGTATGTATGCCCTTTTGTTTTTGGCTCTGTTTACCTTGGATTTGATTTTATGGTTGGTTACTATAGGGATTTATTGGTAGAAAGATAAATTGTTTCCTCATTTGAACAGATTGTGTGTTCTGCAGATAGGCTATCCTGTTGCAGGCTGATTCAGGCAGGCCCCTGGGCAGAGGCACTATGTTATGCTTCTGTGTCATTAACTCTTAAAAGAATGGTTTCACTCATATTTAACTCACATAATGCAAGGTTCATAAAAGTGGTCTTTAAGATATTCGTAAAGTTCTGTACCAGTCATTACTGTCTAAGTCCAGAGTATTGTGAGCACTCCATGAAGAAACACTCCCCCCCTTCCCAGCCCCCCGATTGTCCTGTTCCTGGCAGCACTAATCTTTGTTTTCATGAATTTAGCTATTCTGGATATATCATATAAATGTAGTCATTCAGTATATGGCCCTTTTCGTTAGGGTTTCTAGTGCTGTGATAAAACACCATGACCATAAACAATTTGAAGGAAAGGGTTTATCTCAGCTTTACAACTCTTGAGTCGCACACTATTATTCAGGGAAGTCAGGACAGGAACTCAAGCAGGGCAGGAACCTGAAGGCAGGTACTGATGCAAAGGCTATGGAGGGTGCTGCCTACTGTCTTGCTCCTCATGACTTGCTCAGCCTCTTTTTTTAGAGAACCCAGGACCACTTGCCCAACAGGTAGCACTGCCCACAGCAAGCTGAGCCCTCCTACATCAATCATTAATCAAGAATATGCACCATAGGCTTGCTACCGGCCAATCTGGAGGGCTATTTTCTCAAATGAAGTTCCCCCTTTTCAAATGACTGGCTTTTGTCAAGTTGACATAAAACTATCCAGTACAGCACGTTATTGAGGTTCATTTACATTGTAGCAAATATCAAAGCCTCATTTTTACTTCAGTGTAATATTCTATTGTGTGGATATACATTATTTTATCATTGGGTGGACATTTAGGTGATTTCTACTTCTTAGCTGTTAAAAATAATGCTTTAGTGAACTTGTGTTTTATTTTGTTTTGGTAGTGGCTTTTTATTTGTGTCTTTGGGTGGGGAGTGGAGGTGCACAGAGTGGGCTCAGATGCTAGAGCTGGGTGGGCACAAGAACTTGTCCTCATCTCATTGTCTCTTTTGGTCCTTGTAGCTGGGCGTGCTGTGCACAGGGCATCTGCTATGACAGCCTTGCCTAAGCTGTGTGTGTAGGGTACCCCACTGACATTTCCCTCTTTGACCAGTTATAAGTTTCTGTGTTAACCACCATTCACTGCACAAAGAAACTTCTTTGATGAATCCTGAGAGCTACACTAACTATGAGGAAAGAAACCTGAATTTAGAGAGAAGTTTGATGCATTGTCCATTTAGCAAAATAACAGTAGTAGGATCAATGAAATGCTCAGCCACAAATTGAACCTCTGTATCGCTCTCCTATCCCCAAACATCACAGACAAGTGGGAAGAAAAGTTGTAAGAGCCAGGCACTAGGAAGGACCAGAACAGTATTGTCTTCTGGGCATGACAGGGACCCTGTAGCACCTGGGGCGGTCGGGCCAGTCAACATTTTAGCATGGAGTGGGGAGGGGTCCATGATCTCCCCACCCCACCTAAAGGGCTATGGATACTTGGTGGCCTCTAGGGAAGAGAGTGTCTGGTGTTTTAAGAATATGTTTCCTGGTAGCTGAACCACTTGTGACCCAACACCAAGAGTATATGAGCAGCACAAATTGGACTCTGGCTTATAAAACAAGAACAAAGAGGACATGAAGTTGGAGGGAATAGGGAGGTGATGCTGGATCTGACTAGAGTTAAGCAGAAGAGTTGGGTGGAGACGATCAAAACATAGTATATAAAATTACCAAAGAGTAAATACAAATTTACTAAAATAGCTTTTCAGTGTAGTCATAGTAAAATGTAGATTTAGATGGCTTTGATGCCCAGGAATAAGCCCAAGGAAAGCCTCTTGGCTTGAGTTTTCTCATGTTTTCAGGAAAGAAAGCATCCTCTCAGTAATGGGCTCCATATGTTTGGTGGGAGGTCTGAGCTCAAGCTTGGCTCCGGTGTATTCAGGGCATACCACTGTCTACATCTGTTTGACTGGAGAAGAATATTGATTGTGGGGGTTGGCTGTGCCCTGGTATACAGTTCACATTTTGCCCTTAGCAGTAGGAATGGGCGTTGAGGTATCTAGCAGAGAAAAAGGGGTGAGACATTCATTGTAGTTATTGTTCTTTAGGACCTGGGTATGAAGATAGCCATTGGGCTCTTGTGCTGCTGGATCTGAGCTGGATGCCAGTGGTGCAGTGTGAAGGCAGAGGCTGGGAAGATAGGGAGGATCTAGTCAGGGTGCCTGGCAGCCAGCTGACAGGAAGCTCACTCAGTATTTGGGAGATCCCTGGAGAAGGCCATACAAATAATACGATAGAACCAAGAGGACTTCAGGTACCCTGGGAAGAAAAGCAATGGCCTGCTCACTGGGCAGGGCTGTCTTAACACTAACCCCAGAGGGAGTGAGCCATCCCTCCCAGCTGGCATTTTCGGGATCACACCAGCGTTCCAGTCTTGAGTTTTGTGCCCTGTGTGCTGGAGCTGTCTGCCAGCCTCACAGACTTCTCGGCACAAGGGGAAGGTATCCAGCAGGTTCGTGGTGCACAGCACTCTGGAAATGCGAGCTGGCTCAGGATCTGACATGAGGGGACAGGTCAAGGAGACCTCACACGTTTGTGGCTTTGGAAGCCATTTCTTGCCCAAGAGTGAGGAGGCTCAGGATGGACAGAACAGAACGTAGGATGTCAGCTGAACACTGAGACCAATGTAGTCTAGGCGAGACACTACTGGAGTATTGTGGGGAGCCGCCCTCACATTCGCCGTTACAAGATGGCGCTGACATCCTGTGTTCTAAGTGGTAAACAAATAATCTGCGCATGTGCCAAGGGTATTTCTCCACCCCATGTGCTCTGCCTTCCCCGTGACGACAACTCGGCCGATGGGCTGCAGCCAATCAGGGAGTAATACGTCCTAGGCGGAGAATAATTCTCCTTAAAAGGGACGGGGTTTCGCCATTCTCTCTCTTGCACTCTGGCTCCTGAAGATGTAAGCGATAAAGCTCTTGCGCTCTTGCGCTCTTGCTCTGGCTCTTGCTCTCTTGCGCTCTGGCTCCTAAAGATGTAAGCAATAGAGCTCTTGCTCTCTTGCTCTCTGGCTCCTGAAGATGTAAGCAATAAAGTTTTGCCGCAGAAGATCCGGTTTGCTGCGTCTTTCCTGGCCGGTCGCGAGAACGCGTATAAGAGAGTATAACTTTTTTTTTCCTTCGAGGCAGGGTTTCTCTGTGTAGCCCTGGCTGTCCTGGAACTCACTTTGTAGACCAGGCTAAATCTGCCTGCCTCTGCCTCCCGAGTACTGGGACTAAAGGCGTGTGCCACCACGCCCGGCTGGGGTATAACATTTTAATTGTTTGATTTTCTTCTTTCACTGCTGGAAGCTAGAGAATGCTTTCTTTGCTGTACCTCCAGAAAGGCTGTATCCTGTGCTTGCCACATGCTAGTGTTTGGAGCAGTTCTTTGGGTGGATCCTTTTTTGGATGAGAACATACAGAGATTTGGGAGTTTTTGCATCAGGCCAGGTGAATGAAAGGCCTTGGATCTTATTGGCTGAAGGCCATTTCTGGTACAGATACTCTGGTCTGTGGTTTCCCTGTCCACGTGATATCATTGCGCCTAATTCATTCATTCTTCATCTCTTTCTCTTCCCCTTTGTTTTACCTGACTTGTTTTTCTTTTCTTTTTTTTTTTTTAATCAGATATTTTCTTTCTTTACATTTCAAATGTTATTCCCTTTCCTGGTTTCCCCTCCAAAAACACCCTATCCCATCCTTCCTCCCTCTGCTCACCCACTCCCTCTTCCCTGTGCTGCCATTCCCCTACACTGGACCATCTGGCCCTCTCAGGACCAAGGGCCTCTCCTCCCATTGATGTCCAACAAGGCCATCCTCTGCTACATATGCAGCTGGAGCCATGAGTCCCTCCATGTGTACTCTTTGGTTGGTGGTTTAGTCCCTAGGAGCTCTGGGAGTACTGGTTGGTTCATATTGTTCTTTCTCCTATGGGGCTGCAAGCTCCTTCAGCTCCTTCAGTCCTTTCTCTAGCTCCCCCATTGGGGACCTTGCCCTCAGTCCAATGGTTGGATGAGAGCATGCACCTCTGATTTTGTCAGGCACTAGCAGAGCCTCTCAGGAGACAGCTATATCAGGCCCCTGTCAGCAAGCACTTGTTGGCATCCACAATAGTGTCTGAGTTTGTTGACTATATATGAGATGGATCCCCAGGTGGGGCATTCTCTGGATGGTCTCTCCTTCATTCTCTGCTCCAAACTTTGTCTCTGTATCTCCTCCCATGGGTATTTTGTTCCCCCTTCTAAGAAGGACCAAAGTATCCACACTTTGTTCTTTCTTCTTCTTGAGCTTCATGTGGTCTGTGAATTATATCTTGGGTATTCCGAGCTTCTGAGTTGATATCCATTTATCAGTGAGTATACACCATGTGTGTTCTTTTGTGATTGGGTTACTTCACTCAGGGTGATACTTTCTAGTTCCATCCATTTGCTTAAAAATTTCATGAATTCATTGTTTTTTATAGCTGAGTAGTATTCCATTGGGTAAACTTTAGTACCACATTTTCTGTATCTATTCCTCTGTTGAGGGACATCTGGATTCTTTCCAGCTTCTGGCTATTATAAATAAGGCTGCTATGAACATAGTGGAGCATGTGTCCTTATTACATGTTGGAGCATCTTCTGGGTATATGCCCAGGTTTGGTAGAGCTGGGACCTCAGGTAGTACTAGGTCCAATTTTCTGAGGAAAGGTCAAGCTGATTTCCAGAGTGGTTGTACCAGCTTGCAGTCCCACCAACAGTGGAGGAGTGTTCCTCTTTCTCCACATCTTTGCCAGCATCTTGTGACACCTGAGTTTTTGATCTTAGCCATTCTGACTGGTATGAAGTGGAATCTCAGGGTTGTTTTGATTTGCATTTCCCCGATGACTACGGATGTTGAACATTTCTTTAGGTGCTTCTCAGCCACTCGGTATTCCTCAGTTGAGAATTCTCTGTTTAGCTCTGTATCCCATTTTTTAATAAGGTTATTTGGTTTTCTGGAGTCTAATTTCTTGAATTCCTTATATATATTGGATATTAGCTCTCTATTAGATGTAGAGTTGGTAAAGATCTTTTCCCAATCTGTTGATTGCTGTTTTGTCCTATTGACAGTGTCCTTAGCCTTACAGAGGCTTTCCAGTTTTATGAGGGCCCATTTGTCAATTCTTGATCTTAGAATATAAGCTCTACAGTTTTTATCACAATTGCTTTGTAATATGAGGTCAGGGATGTTCCAGAAGTTCTTTTATTGTTGAGAATAGTTTTCGCTATCCTGGGTTTTTTATCATTCCAGGTGAATTTGAGAATTGCTCTTTTTAACTCTATGAAGAATTGAGTTGGAATTTTGATGGGGATTGCATTGAATCTATAAGTTCTTTTGACAAGATGGCCATTTTTACTATATTAATCCTGCCAATCCACGAGCATGGGAGAGCTTTCCATCTTCTGAGGTCTTCTCTGATTTCTTTCTTCAGAGACTTGAAGTTTTGGTCATACAGATCTTTCTCTGGTTCGAGTCACACCAAGATACTTTATATTGTTTGTGACTATTGTGAAGGGTGTCATTTCCCTAATTTCTTTCTTAGCCTGTTCATCCTTTGAGTATAGGAAGGCTACTGATCTGTTTGAGTTAATTTTATATCTGGCCACTTTGCTGAAGTTGTTTACCAGCTGTAGGAGTTCTCTGGTAGAGTTTTTGGGGTCATTTAAGTATGCTATCATATCATCTGCAAATAGTGATAGTTTGGCTTCCTTCTTTCCAATTTGTATCCCTTTGATAATTGCTCTAGCTAGAACTTCAAGTACTATATTGAATGGATAGGGAGAGAAAGAGAGAACAGCCTTGTCTAGTCCCTGATTTTAGTGGGATTGCTTCAAGTTTCTATTTAGTTTGATGTTGAGTACTGGTTTGCTGTATATTGCTTTTACTATGTTTAGATATGGGCCTTGAATTTTTGGTCTTTCCAAGACTTTTAACATGAAGGGATGTTGAATTTTGTCAAATGAATTTTCAGCATCTAATGAAATGATCATGTGGTTTTTTTCTTTGACTTTGTTTATGTAGTGGATTACATTGATGGATTTCTGTATATTGAACCATCCCTGCATCCCTGGGATGAAGCCTATTTGATAGTGGTGAATGATAATTTTGATGTGTTCTTGGATTCGGTTGCCAAGAATTTTATCGAGTGTTTTTGCATCGATATTCATAACGGAAATTGGTCTGAAGTTCTCTTTCTTTGTTGGGTGTTTGTGTGGTTTACCTGACTTTTAATGTCCTTAGTTACCTATTGACAGTCCTGTCAATAAATTAAAAAAATTTTTTTTCTAAAATTAGACTTAGGGAATAAAGATAATTGAGACAGAGAGTCTTTCCCTTAAAGAATAATTGAGTCAAAGAATGGCAACCTGGCCGGGCAGTGGTGGCACACACCTTTATTCCCAGCACTTGGGAGGCAGAGGCAGACAGATTTCTGAGTTCGAGGCCAGCCTGGTCTACAGAGTGAGTTCCAGGACAGCTAGGGCTATACAGAGAATCCCTGTCTTGAAAAAACAAAAAGAACATAATTTGTGGAAAGCTATAATAGGATGAACTTAAAGTAATTTCTCAGTTATTCTTCACTGTCCATGCACCACTGCCCTGCAAATTATGTTCTTATAAGCACTGATAAATCAGAACTGTCATAATTTAAGCCAATTTAAGCATGATAAAGAGTAACAGTACTGCACATAAAGCCATTCTGTAGATGTAAAATAGTATTTTGTGGGTGGAAGCCAGAGGATGATATCAGGTGTCTTCTTGTGTTGCTTCTATCTTATGTTTTGAGACAGGGTCTTTCACTGAACCCTAGGGCCTGCTGATGTGGCTACATTGGCTAGCCATCGAATGCTAAAAAATTTAAAAGCTGCTATGTCCAGCTTTTAGAAAAATATTTTATGCATATCTGTATATGCCTGATGATGTGTTTGTGCACCATCTGAGTGTAGGAACCTATGGAGACCAGAAGAGAGTATCAGATCCCCTACAACAGGAGCTGCAGTTGCTTGTGACCCAGATCTCTGCCAAAAGCAGTGAGTGTTCTTTACCATTGAGCCACCTCTCCAGCTCCATGCTCAGCTGAGTTTTTGTAGGGGAAGGGGCATGTTCAGGGAGGTGGTGGAGGTGCTGGGCATCAAAGTCAGGGCCTCATGCTTTTATAGCAAACATTGTATCCATTGAGCCAACCTACCAGAAAGACCTGGCTTCATTGCATATAGTAGTATAGGCTGTGTGCTTCCAGATACTTAGAACTTGGAGTGAGGTGTGCAGCCAGCCTTGTTGTCATTACCTGTCTTCTAAGATTAAGGGAAATTTCAGAATATTGGCCCCACTGATAACAATTAAACTGTAGATGTACATGGTGAGGTGAGCCCACATTCTCAGCAGGTGTGGCTACACCTAGCCTGGGAGCCTCTCTGTCACACAGTCCAAGGTGTCCTCTGAGCTGTTAGTAATGAGAAGTAGCTCTGTGCTTGTGACATGGTTACCACCATCGGAATGTTCCCTAGCATAGTGAGGATGATGGAACTATAGCGTTTGAAGGGCCAAATGATCAGTAGCTGACAGCAGATGTTGGCCATGCCATGGAACAGTATTTCCTTTCAAAGTAAAATATATATTAAGACTATTTGATAGTGGAGATGGCAAGTGAGCAGGAGGATAACGTGGGGCTGGTTTAGGGCATGGTGCATTTAACATACTATAGAGAATCCTTCTGTTGGGCAAAAACCACTGAAAACTTGCTGTTTGTAAGGTTATTCCTTTGAGAAGATAGAACATGGTATTTCAGAGGTAACTGAAAACATTTACTTATAAGAGAAGAAACTTTCCCAAGGGAACCTGAAACTCTTAACAGTAGCATGTACTCCAGGCATCCATTCAGTGAGTTCTCTTAGAGAAAAAGCCAGAAATATCATCAATGCAAGGAACAGAAAAGAGTAGTTTTCAAATGGATGTTCTTGCTCAGTTGGAAGATGTGTGTCTTCTGGGCTTTGCTGAATACTAAATAAAGCACATGTGCCTTCTGTATGATGCAGTTCTCACACGAGGTCCAGAGCATAGGAGTCTCTAAAGCCAGGAATGGAGAACAGTTTTTTAAGTCCAAGGACTTAAGTCCATATCTGTAATCCCAGTACTCAGGGGCTAAAAGGCTGCCTGTCAACTGCTCCTCAATGTTAGCCTAGGTTACATTATGAGTACCAGCCTAGCCAGGGCAAGAACCTGTTTGGAACAGAAAATATACAAATAGACCCCCTGAAAACAGAAATGAAAAGTTATGGTATGGAGTATTATCTTTGATATAGTCGCTAAGAATTTACTTGAAAATTTCAGTTATTACTAGTTTACAACCTTTGGGTCTAGTCCTTGTTACCCTTCCATACCCTTTCCAAGTCCAAGTAAGAAGGACCTCTTTGGAGCCAGCTAGCTCCATTATAAGAGTGACTGTCCTGGGCTGGCTACTGTGCATTTTTCCACTGTCTTCCTTCACTTTGTGCTTAGTACAGTAGCTAAGTCCATCCAACAGAAGATGCAGAAGAGCTTTGGAATGTGATCCTGGCCCTGCTGCATGAAGTCCAGCACTTCAACAATGCCAGACACAAAGAGCATGTGTAGTGAATGTTTACCTGAGTTAATGAACCACTTTAGGACAGGTTGTAGCAGTAATGATTTCAGTATCTAGTGACAGAGCAATCAGTGTTCATGGCTGAGCTAAACATTCGGGCTTTCTTCAAAGCCAGTCAGCAGACCACTGCGCAATCCAGGGAGACCAGTTAGTTCACTTTTCCACCCAGTAGTCATTTACTTTTACAGTTGTGCTTATATAGAGCAAAGGTCAAAAGGAAAGATGTGTTGAAGGCAGTAACATTAGTCCTTTGCCACAGCCAAAGTCTCAGTGTGCTGTTGAAAGAGCTGCAGAATTCAGGCAGCTTGCTCTTCCTCTCCTTTTCTTTCTTTCCTTCTCTCTTTCTTTTTTTCCCTTTCTTTCCTCTCCCTTTCATCTTTTCTTTTCTCTTTTTCCTTTTCTTCCTTTTCTTCATCCTGTGATGGGGTTAATGTGTAGCTTTGGCTGGCCTGGAACTTGCTATGTAGACCAGGCTGGCTTTGGGCTGGGATTAATGGTGAGCACCTCTTTATTTTTAATGGCAGTTGATATGTGACACAGCCTTGTGTGTGCTAGGCAGGCCCTCCCACCAAGCTTTAGCCCAGTGTTCTAGTTCCTTTCTGTTTTACGAGTTGTGATAAAACACTGACCAAAACCAACCTGGAAGAGGAAGGTGGGTGTTTGTTTTAGCTTGTACTGTACAGCCCCTTCTTGAGGGAAGCTAGGGCAGGGGCTAAGGGAGGAACAGAAGAGGGACACTGCTTACAGGCTTGCTTTCCAAGGTTTGCAAATCCTGCTTTCTTACACAACTCAGGACACTTGCCCAGGAGTGCTGGCCACAAATAGATGGGGCCTATGCTTTCAGTCACAGTCAGGAAAATGCCCCACAGATTGCCCAGAGTCCTGCCAGTTGTGTCAAGTTGACGAAACTACTGAGCACACCAACTTATAATCTTTTTAAATTTACTTTATATTTTTAAAATTAGTGATAGGGGTTCAACCCACGGCTTTACATTGTGCTGGGCTTCATCACTGAGCCTCTGATAGTCATCTTGAACTGTAATTGATGATTTCAAATGTTCGGTTTAATCAGTTCCAATACACTCAAATGCCAAAGGCACCATCAATAGATAAGGAGGATGAACATGTCTGTCCTCCCTTAAGGCTTTTGGTGCCACTCTGCAGTCTACTCTCATGGCCCTTTGCCTATCTCTAGGCATCTGCTGATGTCATTTCTATAACTTTAGATTTACTTAACAGAATCCTGTTTGCTGCTTTCATGAGATGCTTTGTTTTTTTCAGGTGTGTTGGTGCTTGTCCCCTTCAGTGCCATTGTGCTGTGTGGGTATGCCAGCTTTGTGGCCTACTGGCTGCTCACTACTGTTAAGATGTATCTATGTTTGGCTCTTATGAACACTTGACCCTCTGAACACTTGCATACTATGAGCACATGCTCTTTTCTTAACATGCCAAGGAGGAAAATGGTAGGCCCTGTGTCTGCAGCTGCTTGCTTTTACATTCTGAACATCATGTATGTTAGAACTAAGCTGCTGCAGGCCGCTGTCAGTCAGCACCTTGCTAGGAGCAGTCCTTTTTCCTTTTAGTCTTTTTTGTTTTTCATTTTTTTTATTAGATGTATTCTTTATTTACATTTCAAATTATATTCCCTTTCCTCATTCCCCTCCAAAAACCCCCCATCCCATCTGCCACTCTGCTCACTAACCCACTCCTGATTCCTTGTGCTGGCATCCCCCTACACTGGGGCATCGAGCCTTCACAGGACCAAGGGCCTCTCCTCTCATTGATGTCTCACAAGGCCATCCTCTGCTACATATGCAGCTGGAGCCTTGAGTCTCTCCATAAGTACTCTTTGGTTGATGGTTTAGTCCCTGGGAGATCTGGGGGTACTGGTTGGTTCATATTGTTGTTCCTCCTATGGGATTGCAACCCCTTCAGCTACTTGGGTCCTTTCTCTAGCTCCTCCTTTGGGGACGCTGTGCTCAGTCCAATGGATGGCTGTGAGCATCCACTTCTGTATTTGTCAGGCACTGACAGAGCCTCTCAGGAGACAGCTATATCAGGCTCCTATCAGCAAGCACTTGTTGGCATCCACAATAGTGTCTGGGTTTGTTGACTATATATGAGATGGATCCCCCGGTGGGGCAGTCTCTGGATGGTCTTTCCTTTAGTCTCTGCTCCATACTTTGTCTCTGTATCTCCTCCCATGGGTATTTTGTTCCATCTTCTAAGAAGGACCAAAGTATCCACACTTTGTTCTTTCTTCTTCTTGAGCTTCATGTGGTCTGTGAATTGTATCTTGGGTATTCCGAGATTCTGGATTAATATCCACTTATCAGTGAGTGTATACTATGTGTGTTCTTTTATGATTGGGTTATCTCACTCAGAATGATGTTTTCTAGTTTCATCCATTTGCCTAAGATTTTATGAATTCATTGTTTTTTATAGCTGAGTAGTATTCCATTTAGTAATGTACCATTCCTGTAAATTTTCTGTATCCATTCCTCTGTTGAAGGATATCTGGGTTCTTTCCAGCTTCTGGCTATTATAAATAAGGCTCCTATGAACATGGTGGAACATGTGTCCTTATTACATGTTGGAGCATCTTCTGGGTATATGCCCAGATGTGGTAGAGTTGGGACCTCAGGTAGTACTATGTCCAATTTTTCTGAGGAAAGGCCAAGCTGATTTCCAGAGTGGTTGTACCAGCTTGAAATGTCACCAGCAATGGAGGAGTGTTCCTCTTTCTCCACATCTTTGCCAGCATCTGGTGACACCTGAGTTTTTGATTTTAGCTATTCTGACAGGTGTGAAGTGGAATCTCAGGGTTGTTTTGATTTGCATTTCCCTGATGACTAGGGATGCTGAACATTTCTTTAGGTGCTTCTCAGCTACTCGGTATTCCTCAGTTGAGAATTCTCTGTTTAGCTACTGTATCCCATTTTTTAATAAGATTATTTGGTTCTCAAGAGTCTCATTTCTTGAGTTCTTTGTATATATTGGATATTAGCCCTTTATCAGATGAAGGGTTTGATTGCTGTTTTGTTCTATTGACAGTGTCCTTAGCCTTACAGAGGCTTTGCAATTTTATGAGGGTGCATTTGTCAATTCTTTATCTTAAAGCATAAGCAATTAGTGTTCTGTTCAGTAAATTTTCCCTTGTGTCCATGTGCTTGAGACTCTTCCCCGGTTTCTTTTCTATTAATTTCAATGTATCTGGTATTATGTAGAGGTCCTTGATCCACTTGGACTTGAGTTTTGTACAGGGAGATAAGACTGGATCAATTTGCATTCTTTTGCATGCTAACTGCCAGTTGAACCATTTGTTGAAAATGCTGTTTTTTTCCACTGGATGGTTTTAGATCCTTTGTCAAAGATCAAGTGACCATAGGTTTGGGGGTTCATTTCTGGATCTTCAGTTATATCCGATGATCTGCCTGCCTGTTACTGTACCAATACCATGCAGATTTTATCTGGATTGTTCTGTAGTATAGCTTGAGGTCACGGATGGTGATTCTGCCAGAAGTCTTTTATTGTTGAGAATAGTTTTTGCTATCCTGAGTTTTTTGTTTTTCCAAATGAGTTTGAGAATTGCTTTTTTCTAACTCTATGAAGAATTGAGTTGGAATTTTGATAGGGATTGCATTGAATCTGTAGGTTGCTTTTGACAAGATGGCTATTTTTACTATATTAATCCTGCCAATCCATGAGCATGGGAAATCTTTCCATCTTCTGAAATCTTCTTCGATTTCTTTCTTCAGAGACTTGAAGTTCTTGTCATACAGATCTTTCATTTGCTTGGTTAGAGTCACACCAAGATACTTTATATTATTTGTGACTATTGTGAAAGGTGTTGTTTCCCTAATTTCAGTCTGTCTATCCTTTGAGTAGAGGAAGGCCACTGATTAGTTTGAGTTAATTTTAAATCCAGCCACTTTGCTGAAGTTGTTTATCTGGTTTAGGAGTTCTCTGGTGGAATTTTTGGGGTCACTTAAGTATGCTGTCATCTGCAAGTAGTGATATTTTGACTTCTTCCTTTCCAATTTATATCTCTTTGACCTCCTTATGTTATCTAATTGCTCTGGCTAGGACTTTTAAGTACTGTATTGAACAGGTGGGGAGAGTGTGACAGCCTTGTTTAGTCCCTGATTTTACTGGGATTCCTTCAAGTTTCTCTCCATTTAGTTTGATATTGACTCCTGGTTGTTATATATTGCTTTTACTATGTTTAGGTATGGGCCTTGAAATCCTGATCTTTCCTAGACTTTTATCATGTAAGGGTGTTGGATTTTGTCAAACGCTTTTCAGCATCTAATGAAATGATTGTGTGGTTTTTTTTTCTTAGAGTTTGTTTATGTAGTGGATTACATTAATATATTTCTGTATATTGAATGGTCCCTGCATCCCTGGGGTGAAGGCTACTTGTAGATCATGATGGATGATCGTTTTGATGTGTTCTTGGATTTGGTTTGTGAGAACTTTATTGAGTATTTTTGCATTGATATTCATAAGGGAAATTGGTCTGAAGTTCTCTTTCTTTCTTTGGTCTTTTTGTGGTTTATGTATCAGAGTAACTGTGGATTCATAGAATTAATTGGGTAGTGTTCCTTCTGTTTCTATTTTGTGGAATAATTTGAAGAATATTGGTATTAGGTCTTCTTTGAAGGTCCAATAGAACTCTGCACTAAACCCATCTGGTCCTGGGCTTTTTTTGGTTGGGAGACTATTAATGATTGCTTCTATTTCTTTAGGGGTTATGGGACGGTTTAGATTGTCTATCTGAACCTGATTTAACTTTGGTATTTGGTATCTGTCTAGAAACTTGTCCATTTCATTCGGATTTTCCAGTTGTGTTGAGCATAGGCTTTTCTAGAAGGATCTGATGATTTTTTTGGGTTTCCTCAGATTCTGTTGTTATGTCTCCCTTTTCGTTTCTGATTTTGTTGATTTGGATACTGTCTCTCTGCCCTCTCCTTAGTTTGGTTGAGGGTTTATCTTGTTGATTTTATCAAAGAACCAGTTCCTGGTTTGGTTGACTCTTTGTATAGTTCTTTTTGTTTCCACTTGGTTGATTTCAGACTTGAGTTTATTTTCTGCTGACTACTCCTCTTGGGTCTATTTGCTTTTTGTTCTAGAGCTTTCAGTTGTGCTTCCAAGCTACTAGTGTGTGCTCTCTCCAGTTTCTTTTTGGAGGCACTCAGAGCTGAGTTTTCCTCTTAGTACTGCTTTCATTGTGTCCCATAAGTTTGGGTATGTTCTGGCTTCATTTTCATTAAATTCTAAAAAGTCCTTAATTTCTTTCTTTATTTCTTCCTTGACCAAGTTATCATTGAGTGGGGCCGTTGTTCAGCTTCCATGTGTATGTGGGCTTTCTATTATTTTTGTTGTTATTGAAGACCAGCCTTAGTCAGTGGTGATCTGAGAGAATGCATGGGATTATTTCAGTCTTCCTGTATCTGTTGAGGCCTGTTTTGTGCCCAATTTTGATCAATTTTGGAGAAGTTACCATGAGGTTCCGAGAAGATGTTATATTCTTTTTAGATTAAAAGGTTCTATAGATATCTGTTAAATCCATTTGGTTCATAGCTTCTGTTACTTTCACTGTTTCTCTGTTTAGTTTCTGTTTCCATCATCTGTCCATTGATGAGAGTGGGTTTGTTGAACTCTCCCACTATTATTGTGTGAGATGTAGTGTGTGCTTTGAGCTTTAATAGAGTTTCTTTTATGCATGTGGGTGCCCTTGCATTTGGAGCATAGATGTTCAGAACTGAGAGTTCATCTTGGTAGATTTTTCCTTTGATGAGTATGAAGTGCCCTTTCTTATCTTTTTTGATAACTTTAGGTTGAAAGTCGATTTTATTCGATATTAGAATGGCTACTCCAGCTTGTTTCTTGGGACTTGTTGCTTGGTAATTTTTATTCCAGCCTTTTACTCTGAGGGAGTGTCTGTCTTTGTCACTGAGGTGTGTTTCCTGTATGCAGCAAAATGTCAGGTCCTGTTTACATATCCAGTTTGTTAGTCTATGTCTTTTTATTGGGGAATTGAGTCTATTGATATTAAGAGATATTAAGTAAAATTGATTGTTGCTTCCTGTTATTTTTGTTATTAGAGGTAGAGTTATGTTTATGTGTCTATCTTGTTTTTGATTTATTAAAAGAAGATTATTTACTTGCTATTTCTAGGCAGTAGTTTCCCTCCTTGTGTTGGAGTTTTCTATTTATTCTCCCTTAATGGGCTGGATTTGAGGAAAGATACTGTGTAAAATTGTTCTTGTTATTGGATACCTTGTTTTTTCCATCTATGGTAGTTGAGAGTTTTGCTGGGTATAGTAGCCTGGGCTTGCATTTGTGTTCTCTTAGGGTCTGTATGACATCTCCCCACAACCTTCTGGCTTTCATAGTCTCTCGTGAGAAGTCTGGTGTAATTCTGATAGGTCTGCCTTTATATGTTACGTGACCTTTTTCCCTTATTGCTTTTAATATTCTTTCTTTGTTTTGTGCATTTGGGGTTTTGACTATTATGTGACGGGAGGAATTTCTTTTCTGGTTCAATCTATTTGGAGTTCTGTAGGCTTCTTATATGTTCATGGGCATCTCTTTCTTTAGGTTAGGGAAGTTTTCTTCTATAATTTTGTTGAAGATATTTACTGGCTTTTAAAGTTGGAAGTCTTCACTCTCTTCTATACCTATTATCCTTAGGTTTGGTCTTCTCATTGTGTCCTGGATTCCCTGGATGTTTTGGGTTAGGAGCTTTTTGCATTTTGCATTTTCTTTGCATTTTGTGTCAATGTTTTCTATAGTATCTTCTGCACCTGAGATTTCCTCTTCTATCTTTTGTATTCTGTTGGTGATGCTTGCATCTATTAACTCCTGACCTTTTTCCTAGGTTTTCTATCTCAAGGGTTGTCTCCCTTTGTGATTTCTTTATTGTTTCTAGTTCCATTTTTTAGATCCTTGATGGTTTTGTTCCATTCCTTCACCTGTTTGATTGTGTTTTTCTGTAATTCTTTAAGGGATTTTTGTGTTTCCTTTTTAAGGGCTTCTACCTGTTTACCTGTGTTCTCCTGTATTTAAGGGAGTTACTTATGTCCTTATTAAAGTCCTCTATCTGCATCATGAGATATGATTTTTAAATCCAAATCTTGCTTTTCTGGTGTGATGGGGTATTCAGGGCTTGCTCTTGTGGGAGAACTGGGTTCTGATGATTCCATGTAGCCTTGGTTTATGTAGGGAAGGTTCTTGCACTTGACTTTTGCCATCTGGTTATCTCTGGTGTTAGTTGGTCTTCCTGTCTCTGGCTTGAGCTTGTCCCTCCTGTGGGCCTGTACACATGTGAGCTCTCCCCTGGCAGGACCTGTTCACAGAGGACTGTGGAACAGCCTCAGCTCCTGGGTGCAGATGGAGGCTGGAAGCACCCCATCCCAGCTGCTCCCCAGCTTCTGCAGCCTTTGTGCTCCTGGCTGGTCCCACCTTAGACAGTCACAAGGAAAGAAAATGGCAATCTCACTTCTGAGTCCAGGAGTCGGAGCACTCCCTGGAGACCAGCTTCCCCCTGGCAGGAACCTGTACTGCGGAACAGCCCCAGCTCCTGGGTGCAGATGCTTTTTAGTTCATTCTTATACAGTGATCCTGCACTGTGGTTTTAGTTTGTATTTTTCTAGTGATTAAAGGTTGAAATACTTTCTTGTGTTTGTCATTCTTTGATAAAATGTCATATAATTTTACATGTTTACTTATTGGATAGTTCTCTTAGTTTTGATAATTGTAGAAACAGATTTTTTCAATTTTTTATTAGATATTTTCTTCATTTACATTTCAAATGCTATCCCGAAAGTCCCCTATACCCTCCCCCCTAGAAACAGATTTTTAATCAGATCATGGTTTGAAATATTTTTCCCAGTCTGACTTGTCTTTATATTCTCTTAACAGTATCTTTGAAAGACTAGATGTTCTGATTTCAGTGAAGTAAAGTTTATCAATTTGTTCCTTTAAGCCTTGTGTTTTGGGTGTCACATGTAAGACCTGTTTACTAAGTCCAAGGTTACAGAGGCTACCTTTTACTGTTCCCTGGAGAAGTTTTATAGTTTGAAGTGTTCCATTAGTGTAGTTATAGGTAGCTTGGCTGGTTGATTCGTCTGTGTTGCTAGGTTTCATGTGTATTAAGCAGGTGTTCTGCCACTGACTATAGCTCCAGCCCATAGTTAATATTTGTACATAGGGCAAGATGTGAATCAAAGTCACATTTTTGGGGAATATGGATATTTAGCTGTTCCAGCACCATTTATTAAAATCGCCAATTTCCCTGACTGAATTGCCCCGTGTGTGCATTGCCCCTCTGTGTGTGTGTATGTCTGTGTGTGTGTGTGTATTATTTGTTTTCCACTTCCTTTGTTTTTCACTGGGTTTGACTCTTAACCCAAACTGGTCCCATAGTTGGTAATCCTCCTGCTTCAGCCTTCAGGATGTTTTGATTACAGGTCTAATCCACCACATCCAATTTGTTCCTCTTATAACAGTCTCATTACACCATTGTCTTCTTCTTGTGGCTTCATAATCTTGATCTTGCAGTTTTGTCTTTCTGCATAGTTCTTTAGGGTCTCCTAGCTCCTCTGCACTAAGCTTTAGTTCAGCTTCTGGATTTATTCAAAGTGCCTCCTGGGATCTTAGTTTGAAGTAATGACTCTGAAGCAATTTGAAGAAAGCTTACTTACCACTGAGGATTCTCTGAACACATTTCTGCCCAATTTGTTTAGAGTTTCTTTAGTTTCTCTGAGCAATCTCATACGGTGAAGATATTGGACAGTTTTTCAGATACTGTACTAAATTTTCACTTTTAATGTGAATATAAATGGTATTTTTTAGAATCTCAACTATGGTTGCAAATCGCTGGCACGGAGATTGAATTCCATCCTCTACTCAGTTCTTCTAGTTGGCGGCTTGTGAACTTACTCAGGAGTTGCACGCTGTCCTGCTTCACTGTTGCTTTCCTTTTGCTGGTACTGGGGCTCCAGCCTAGGACCTTGCTCCATATCTGCCCCTTACTAGCTTTTGTATATAGACATTGTTTGTAAGGCACCACCCTCCTAGACACACCACCACCATCTTTATGAGGTCAGCTTTGCTTGTTTGATGGATTGAGTCACCACAGGACTTGTGTAATTCAGACATTCCCTCCAAGGACAAAGAATTGAGAGGGTCAGTAGACCCTTCTCATTGGCCACTTCTCCCAGCCAACTGGATGTAACTCTGCTCTGCTTGCTTGTGGCCTCTGGGTACTGGGGAGGGTCTAGAGTATATAGGCTGGGGAAAACAAGCAAAAGGGGGCTTTCTCTGTGTGGCTATGGGGAAAACATCATCCAGTCTGCCTTAGAGTCACTTGTCCCTGTCTGTAAGTCCTACCCATGCGCTGTAAGTAAGCATGGTAAACTAATTGGTTCCCAGACTGAACTTTGGTGAAATTGTACTTTGGTTTGTCATTGGACCATTAGGAGGAGGAGGTAGATGTTGTTTATTTCTTCCCAAGGGAAAGAATTCTTGAGGCACCACCCCTCACCCCCACCCCACACTCCCAACCACCCCCATGTCCCCTTATAAAACAAAGACGGCATAATTTTTTTCTTAACTTGACTGCCATACTGAATTGAGCAGAACCACTGGTGTGATGTTGGGTAGAACTGAGAATGTGGACATTCATGCCTTTTCCTTGAACTAAGGAAGTATCCTGCATAGGTATGGTGCGAACAGTAGAGTTCTGTGGATTCCTTTGTCAAGTTGAATCCTCTTACATTCTTGCTGTGCATTGCTTTTAGCTAGTGTTAGATTACATGGTAGATCATCTCTGCATCTACTGAGATAATGATATGGTTGGGTTTTATTTGTTGTTTTTCTTTGTTTGCATTTCTGAGGTTGTTAGTGTTGTGAATTATATCATTTTCCAAATGTAGCCATTCTTAGCATCAGCCCTATTTGGCCGTGATGTATTTACCTTTTTAGCATGCTATTTGGTTTACTTTGTTAAAGTTCTGTTTATGATGGGTTGTTTTGTTTTGTTTTTAATTTTATTTATTTTACATCCTATCTGAAATTTCTTCTCCTTCCTCTCCTCCTAGGCCCTCCCTTCCAGCTCCCCCCATCCCCAACCCCAACCCTCATCCACACCTCTGTTTCTCTTCAGAAAGGACAGGCCTCCATGAATATCAGCCAGTCATGACATCTCATATTTCAGTATGACTAGGCACTTCCTCTAAAGTGGAAACTTCTGGTTTCTTTGGAAAGTCAGTTATGTCAAATGATGTTTTGCTGGGGCACTGTACTGGCTAGTTTTGTGTCAACTTGGCACAGCTGGGGTTATCACAGAAAAAGGAGCTTCAATTGAGGAAATGCCTCCATGAGATCCAACTGTAAGGCATTTTCTCAATTAGTGATCAAAGGGGAAAGGCCCCTTGTGGGTGGGACCATCCCTGGGCTGGTAGTCTTGGGTTCTATAAGAGAGCAGGCTGAGCAAGCCAGGGGAAGCAAGCCAGTAAAGAACATCCCTCCATGGCCTCTGCATCAGCTCCTGCTTCCTGACCTGCTTGAGTTCCAGTCCTGACTTCTTTCAGTGATGAACAGCAGTATGGAAATGTAAGCCGAATAAACCCTTTCCTCCCCAACTTGCTTTTTGGAGTTTGTGCAGGAATAGAAACCCTGACTAAGACAGGCACACAGGTGAAAGGATGTTCTGCTAAAGCAGACACTTGAAAAGACTCTTGATGAGGGAATATAAATATGACCCCACAGACAGTGGGAGATGGAACATTGATTTGTTTTGTTCCACCTTGCTATCTTTGCTAACAACATGTGTGTATTGGTTCACCTCACATTGAGTTGTTGAGCTCCACTTGTGGTGATGCCAGAGAGAAACTCACCAAAGAACTTCTTGTAAGGTTCGTGAAGCTTCCCTGGCCTCATCTTGGGCCAGTTGGTGAGCCCTGAGGTTTGTTTCTTGAGGATTGAACTACAGCTGCTGGTTTGTGCGTGGTGTCTGCCTGCCAGGAAGACTGGACTGAAGCTGCTGATTGTATTTGGTGTTTGCTATGGGACTGAACTGCTGACAAAAAAGATTGAGCTCGTTCCCAAAGAGCTATTGCTGAACAGGTCCCTCTTCCTTCATAGCCTAATAACTTTTCTCTTCTACTACCTCTGCTAGATAGTGGGCTAGAGGAGAGGTTGAACCTTTATTAAAGTACATTGAGGAAATGTATGCCTACATTCCTTTTTATTAAGGCTAGACAAGGCAACCTTGTAGGAGGAAGGGTCCTAAAGGCAAGCAGCAGAGTAAGAGACAGCTCCCATTACACAACTGTAACATGTGCTCAGTGAGCCTAGTCAGTTCCATGCAGGCTCCCTGGTTGGCAGTTCAGTCTCTGTGAGCCTGTATGGGCTCAGATTAGTTGATTCTGTGGGTTTTCTTGTGGTATCCTTGACTTCTGTGGCTCCTACAGTTTTTCCTCCCCTTCTTCCACAGGATTCCTCAAGCTCCTCCTAGTCTTTGGCTATGGGTCTCTGTATTTATTTCCATCATTTGCTGGATGAAGCCTCTCTGCTGACAACAGGGCTAGATGCAAATCTATGAGTATAGCAGAATATCATTAGGAATCATTTCATCGATTTTTTTTTAAATTCTATTTTGGTTCTATCATGGGCCTATCTAGCCTCTTATCAGCTGGTGCCCTGACTTGAGGGAGTTGGATCCCCTGCCCAGCCATGTGGGAATGGGTGACCACTCCGTTTCCCTATCCTTCTCTCCACTAGATACAATCAAGACCACTCTAGCTGCTGCCTTATCTTCTAGGTCCAGGACTCCTTGGGCTTTCTCTGCTGAGCCATGGACGTGCCAGAGCAAAGACCAGGCCTTTGTTCTAGGGGAGACTTTGATACTTATCTGAGGTTACTGCCTCCTAGAAACTGGTGACAGCATTCCCATAGTTTCAGGATCTCTGGAAAAGGCTGGGAAGATGGATGCTGCTGGGTCTAAAATTGATTCCCAGATGCCTCTTGGATATCTGCTGCAAAAATTTCCCAAGTACATTCCCATGTTTGTCTTTCTGGGTCTGAGTTACCTCACTCAGGATGATCTTTTCCACTTCTCTCTATCTACCTGCAAATTTCATAATGTCATTGTTTTTAATAGCTGAGTAATACTCCACTGTGTAAATGTACCACATTTTTTAATACATTCTTCGGTTGAAAGACATCTAAGTTGTTTCCAGTTTCTAACTATTATAATTAAAGCTGCTATGTACGTAGTTGAGCAAGTGTCCTTGTGGTAGGATAGAGTATCTTTTGGGTATATGCTCAGGAGTACTATAGCTGGGTCTTGAGGTTGATGGATCCCAACTTTCTGAGAAATTGCCATATTGATTTTCAAAGTAGCTGTACAAGTTTGCGATCCCACCAGCAATGGAGGAGTATTCCTCTTTCTCCACATCCCTAACAGCATGAGCTGTCACTGGAGATTTTGATATCAGCCATTCTGATAGATGTAAGAAGGAATTTTAGTCTTATTTTGATTTGCACTTCCCTGATTACTAAGAATGTTGAACATTTCTTTAAGTGCTTTTTGGCCACTGGAGATCCCTCTATTGAGAACTCTCCATTTAGCTCAGTACACCTTTTTTAAATTGAATTATTTGGTTCGTTGGTTCTAGTTTATTGAGTTCTTTATATATTTTGGATAACAATCCTCTGTCAGATGTGGGGTTGGTGAAGATCTTTTCCCATTCCATAAGCTGCCATTTTCTCCTTTGCCTTACAAAAGCTTTTCGGTTTTATGAGGTCCCATTTATTAATTGCTAATCTTAGTGCCTGTGCTATTGGTGTCTGTTCAGGAAATTTTCTCCTTTGCCAATGTGTTTAAGACTATTTCAGACTTTCTCTTCTATCAGATTCAATATATCTGATTTTATTTTGAGTTCTTTGATCAACTTGGGCTTGAGTTTTGTGCAGGGTGATGGATATGGATCTTTCTGCATTCTTCTACATGCAGACCTACGGGGGGGGGGGGTCAGCATCATTTGTTAAAGATGCTCTCTTGTTTCCAGTGTGTATTTCTGACTTCTTTATTAAAACAAAACAAAACGAAACAGGTGTCCACAGGTGTGTGGATTTACTTGTGTTTTTTTTTTTTTTTATTATTCAATTCCATTGATCAACCTGTTTTTATGTCAATATCATGCAGCTCTGTAGTAGCTGGAAATCAGGGATGGTGATGTCTCCAGGTGGTCTTTTACTATAGGTCTTTTACTTTATTAGATATTCTGAGCTTTTTGGTTTTCCATACGGAGTGTTGTTCTTTCAAGGTTCGTAAAGAATTATTTTGGAATTTTAATTGGGATTGCATTGAATCTGTAGATTGCTTTTGGTAGGATGGCCTTTCTTACAATGTTAATTCTACCAATCCATGTGCATGGATGATCTTTCTGTCCTCTGATATCTTCTTCAATTTCCTTCTTCAAAGGCTTGAAGTTTTTATTATACAGGTCATGCACTTGCTTGGTTAGAGTTACACGAAGATATTTTATATTATTTGAGACTATTTTGAAGGGTGTTGTTTCCCTGATTTCTTTCTCAGTCCACATATTGTTTATATGGGAGAGCTACTGCTTTTTTTTTTTTTTTTTTGAGGTAATTTTGTATTCAGCCACATCACTGAAGGTATTTATTAGCTGTATGAGTTCCCTGTAGAATTTTGGGGGTCACTTAGGTATACTATCATATCATTTGTAAATACTGACACGTTGACTTCATTCTTTTCAATTTGTATCCCCTTGATCTAATTGTTCTGGCTAGAACTTCAAGTACTATATTGAATAGATAGGGAGAGAGTGGGCAGCTTTGTCTTGTCCATGATTTTAGTGGGATTGCTTTAAGTTTCTCTCCATTTAATTTGATGTTGTCTATCAGCTTGCTGTAAATTGCCTTTATTATATTTAGGTGTGGGCCTTGTATCCTGATCTCTGTAAAACTTGTATCATGAAGGGGTGTTAGGTTTTGTCAAAGGCTTTTTCAGAATCAAATGAGATGGTAATTTGATTTTGTCTTTTAGTTTATTTATATGGTAGATTACATTGACAGATTTTTATATGTTAAACCATCCCTGTATCTCTGGGATGAAGTTTGATCATGGTGAATGATCTTTTTGATATGTTCTCAGATTCAGTTTGTAAGTATTTTATTGAGTATTTTTGCATCAATGTTCAAGAGGGAAATTGGCCTGAATTTTTTTTCTTTGTTGAGTCTTTGTGTGGTTAAGGTATCAGAGTGGTTATGGCCTCATAAAATGAATTTGGCAAAGTGCCTCATGTTTCTAATTTGTGGAATAATTTGAGGAGTATTGGTATTAGTTCATTGTAAGTCTGGTAGAATTCTGAGCTGAAATCATCTAGCCCTGGGCTTTTTTTGCTTGGGAGACTTCTAATGACTGTTTCTGTTTCCTGAAGGGTTATAGGTCTATTTAGAATTTTTTTTTAATCTGTTCTTTGGGTTTCCTCTTCTTGGTGACATCTTTTTAGGAATTTGTCCTTTTCAGTTTGGTTGTTGAATTTGTTGACATCAAGTTGTACCAATATTCTCTTCATCCCTTTCATGTTGTAGTGTCTGTGATGGTTTCCCTTTTTCATTTTCTTACAGTAGCCACACCCCCTTCCTGATCACTCTGATTGGAAATTTGTCAATATCATTTACCCTTTCAAGAACTTTCTTTTTCATCTCCTTCCCTCCTCCCCTCCTTTTCTTTTTTCTGCACTTTTTTCTTCCCCTCCTCCCATCTTCATTCCCATATCCAAGTAGGAGAGAAAGAGGGGAATTGAAGCCAGCACCTCAGCCAGAGAACCAGCTTTTAATTTTTTATGTTTTCTGTTTCATTAATCTTTCTGCCCCTACTCTCTTTCCCCTACTTACTAAATGTCTATGTCATTTTAATAATTTTTCTTTTACTAAATATTTCTAATTTTAAGGGTAAAGTATAGTTCTTTAAAGTTTTTGTTTTGTTTGTTTTTTAAACAGTTATCGCCTTAATACATAAAAAGGTTTTGAGGTTCAGAGAAGTCACAACAAACAACTGAGGTGTGTCCCACTATCCCATGGCCACTGTGCATTGATTACTGTGGTGGGCTAGTACATTGAATCTTTGCCTAGTGAGGAGCAGATGACAAGACCTTCAGAGAAGCAAAGACTCAAGGCCTTGTTGGTCTGGGAGTTAACCTATTGCCAAACTCAATACTAGTTTGAATTTATTTTACCTTGGCTACAGGCCTTTCTCTTAATATGTTGTATAGTGAAAATTAGAGTACTTCTGCACCAAGCCAATGTTTCCTGAGATCTGATAGGCAAACTCATTTTTATTTCTATTGAGACTGTTAGTAGTGGTCATGGTGTGGTGGTTTGAATAAAAATGGCCCCCTTAGGCGTTTATGAATATGTAGTCACCAGGGACTGGAACAGGGATAGGGTTAGAAGGATTAGGAGACCTTTTTGGAGGAAGTGTGTCATTAGGGGGTGAGTGTTGAAGTTTCTAAAGCCCATGCTACCAGTCCCAGTCTGTCTGTCTCTGTCTGTCTGTCTGTCTGTCTGTCTGTCTCTCTCCATGTTGATCAGGATGTAAAGCTCTCAGCTCCTGCCACAGTATCTGTCTGTCTGTTGCCATGCTTCCTGTCATGATGATAATGGACTAAACCTCTGAGACTGTAAGCACCCCCATTACTTTCCTTTAGAATACTTGCCTTGGTCATTGTGTCTCTTCACAGCAATAGAACAGTGACCAAGACACATGGTTGCTGTGTTTGTAACAGTATTTGGGAGTGCGGCTGGCAAGTTGTTGAATAGGAGAAATATCTGTGATTTTTATAAGGACTTCTGTCAGCATAGCACCAGGGACATCTTACTAAATACTCTAACAAGTTATTTCTTGTCCAGTAGAAGTTCTAAGTTGAAGAACTAAGAAGTATCTTCATCATTAAAAGGACTCAGGTTATTTTATAGGCAAAGTGGTACCAGACTACTTCACACCACCTTCTCATGTCCGTTTCAGAAAGCCAGATCCCTCTCCATTCTCAAGGTACTGTATTTAGGGCTTCTAAAATACATGTAAAACCGCTTTCAGAGAGGCACTAATACAACCGCTGGTCAATACAAAGGAAGAACAGAAGGAAAACCTAGAGGATTTATTTTCAGTGGTCATAAAGGCAAAAGAGTGTATTGTTATTTTTGCTTTTCTTTTAAAAAGGAAAGGCAATTTGAGAGTTATTCAAGAAAAAGTTTCTCTCTTAACAGTTTGTGTCTCAGAATGGGAAAAAAAAATCAAACCTGTTGTTTGTTCGTTTATGTAGAGACTGGGTCTCATGTTTCCCAGGGTGCTTGCAAACCTGAACTCTACCTTGGAGTCCTTGTACCTCATCCCGAGTGCTGGGGTTACAGGTGTGAGCCATACCTGGTTTGTGTGTTGAGTCCTGAAAAGGCACCCATGTGTGTTGAGCAAATACTTTTACAACTAAACCATATCCCCAGCTCTCAAGCTCGTAATTTTTAGAGTTGGGCACAATGGGAACAGTGGGAAGAAGCTGGCTGGCAATGGTGGCAGGACCAGATCTCCAGCCTCTGGAGTTAGTAAAACCTGGCTTAGCCATTCTTCTCTAAGAGAGGATGGCAACACTCTGCTCCTGTTCTTTGTAGGTACCACTCAGTGGATGCTAATTCTGTTTGGGGGCAGAGTCATTTTCTCTATCAAGGACTTGAGGAAATAATCAAGGATCATATGCAGATAAGACACTGCTTAAATTTTTGTGTCTCAAAAGTGAATCCGGTTCACCCATTCTGTCTACTTTTAGAATTACAAGTATATTTTTAATTAAACAAATGCAGCCAAATTTTCATGCATTTATAGTTGCCTTTCAAACCAGTAAGTCTTAAGTATTAGTAATTGGATTTCCTTTCATTTGGTTTTGAACTTTGTAATGATGTATCTAATTAAGCATTTTGTACTGAAAGAAATACTGCTGTCTTTCATATCCAGTGACTTGAAGTCATGTGTGCTGTTCACTCTTCCATTACTTGACAGGTATTTTAGAATGTGACATTTCTTCTTTGTTGGAGCTTCCTGTTACTTGAGCTTTGAGGACAGTGAAGTGGTGAATGCGGAGTGTCAGCTCTTCCTCTCCCAGCGTCCTTTCCTCCCACTCTTTTTTTTTTTTTTTTTGTCCTTTAACCACCCTATTCCTGCACTTGCCTGATCTCCTAACAAGTGCTCTCTTGCATTCCTCACACTGTGCTGTGTTAGTGTCCTTGCCTGCTGTTTCCTTGCACATTGTTACAAATTCCTGTAACACTGTGTTACCCTGTTACAGTTTCCTGGCACACTGTCTCCTTGCACACTGTGTTACAATTGTCTCTTTTCTTGTCAGTCTTCCCAATAAATTGTAGGGTAGGAGTGAGTCTCACTCAGCTCCCATCCACCACCCAGCAGACTTTAATAAGAGATTCTCAGGGCAGTGATGTTGGTCAGGAAGAATCAAGCTCAGTGAATTGAGTTCAGAGAGTGTGTCCTATTTATCCTTGTCTTTTTCATTTTGTTGCTTTGAGGATGAAGGTGAGCCTTCCACTTCCCACAGGATGTTAACATCCATTGTGGCATTGCTCCATGCTGCTGCTTTTCATGGTTTCTGTGGAACACATCTGGATATACCCACTTGTGCCTGGTTCCCCCTGCCCCCTTTTTGTGTTACACACACTGGCCAAATGGTTACAGATACAAGCTACTTTTAGTATCCTACAAAGCCAACCCAGCAAGACTGCAATCAGGCAACACTGGCATTGAAATAGAAAGGAAGAATATAATGGTTTTAGAGACAAGTACCTCCATGGAACAGAATGGAGTTGTGTGCTCTGCTGCTATAGTCCTGGGCGATTACTCTGGGGAAGGAACTTTGCCTAGATGATGAGGTCATCAATACTCAAGTGAATGTTGGCTAACATGAAGGACAAATAGATCACATGATGAGACTATATAACACTATAGTCTTCCTGATTGATAAACAGCAAATTTGATCGAGTACTCTTGAACCAGAACACAGAAGACAAACTGCAGATGAATGTTGATATGATATGAGGAAGGCTTGCTGTGAGATCTGGACTGAAGGTCTTCAGAGAAACTGAGCATGTGTTTCTTCAGCTGGGAAGGATCTAGGAAGGCCCTGGTTGTTGGTGTCTGGGCTGACTATGTTTCTTCTTTCCTCCCTCACCGTGGGCCATGTCGTCACAATGGGGCCAGGTCAGCCCATTGGGCTCTCAAGCCTCATTATTGGTATTAAGCCTCATTATTTGAAGACTTTGTTTCCCAAATTTTGGGGCTTTTACTTTGTAAACTTGAAAGCATCTAGTTGTCAGGAAGAATCAGGACCCGGCTGGATGCATCCTTTAATCCCAGCCCTTGGGAGGCAGAGGCAGGCTGGTCTCTCTGAGTTCCAGGCCAGCCAAGACTGCCTAGTGAGACCATGACTCAAAAAAATAAAATAAAATCAGGACCCTAAACTGAGCATTGTTTTCATCTGGACACTGCTATTTTTAATGATGTTAGAAATAAGTTTGGGGTTGCAAAGAAAGAGACTGCCACTTCAATCAAAGTATCTTGACAAGGCAAAGGTTTCTCTCGATCAAGAGCATGTGCTGCTCCTAAAGAAGGCGAGAGCACCCAGGCAGAAGTGCACTTGGTTTTTATTCTAGCTCAGGGGTTACTGTGTTTTTCCCCATGGTTGGGTACTTCTGACCTCGTAGTCTTTGAAATTGGCTAGTTATTTTTGTTTGTTTGTTTGTTTTTGTTTTAAGGGCAGAATTGGCAAGTGGAAAGGGAAGGGGGAAATGATATAACTATATTTTAACTTCAAAAGATTAAAAATTGTAATAATTATTTTCCAAAGAGGGGGAAGGCTTGGGTAAAGAACATTGAAGGAAAGTGGGGAGGGTGGGCTGTCTATGTTACTTAAGCTCTAAGAATGCAGCAGAGCCTTTGTAAGCAAAGATTCTTTTGTTTTTTGTTTGTTTGTTTGTTTTTAACCTGAGAGAGAGGAGTACAACATTTGCATAAAAGTCTTACAGGGCAAGGAGATAAAGATATTTTAATTTCTTGCCATAAACATAAATTTTACAGGGTTTAATAGAAAAGACTAACTGCGTTACTTGCAATGGTGAGATTTGAGAAAGATGGTTAAAAGCTTTGAGAGTTTGGTGTAAGTTTTAGTTGAGACCTCTTTCTGTAAGATTTAGCTCACCATGGGCCCTCCACTTTGTGATCCTGCTGTCTGTGGCCTGCTCCTTGGCTATGATCATTGTTCACATTGCAGAATCATAAGGGAATGTGGCAGTGACTTGGGCATTTGCACCTCTGCCTGGAGCTTCAGGACGGTCAGTATTGGGTTGATAATTAGGGGTAAAGAGTAGATGGAAAGAACAAAGCCGTCTTTTTTTAAAATGTGAACTGGTGTGTAGAAATAAAAAATGTAATATCATATGAGTCAATAAGCGCTCCCAACCAACTTCAGAATGAGAAAGTAGTCATATGTAGCTGCCACAGCACTTGTGCCTGAGGCAGGAGGATTCCCAGCTAGCCTGGGCCACAGAGTGAGATTCATCTCAAGAAATCAAATACAAAAAAGATGAAAACCCATTCTTTCACTGTGTTATGATTGTTGAGTTAGTAAAGCTGTCTCTTTTGCCTGTTCATGTCATGCTTAAAATGAGCCCTGAGAGCTATCTTCTCTGATCTCTCTCTGAGGGAACTTCTGGAACTGCCTTCTATAAAAGATCAGTTTTCAGAAGTAAGTGATGCTCTTTTACAAACAAAATGCCATGCTATATGGTGTTTGTTTGATTTTTGCAGGTCAGGACCTGAAATACAGTAGTAAGGCAGTTACACTGTCCTCATATATACTTCAAACGTCATGAGACTCTACCCTTTGTTTAATGCCTAGTTAATGTTTGTTTGAAGGTGGACATTTTATTGTTATTACTAAAGTTAGTTCCTAAAGAGGTTGTTAGCGGAAGACAGATGCTGCAGTCTGTCCCTAAACACTTAGGGACAAAAGCAAATGAGTGTGAAGTTTTTTAGTGGCTTGAACCTTAAGGTGGTGCTTGCCTTCCCCACTGTTATAAGGAGCACTTGGCTCAGTTGCTATGGAAACACATTTAAATTGCTGAAAGTTAGGATGTAGATTTTGATACTGGTTTGTGAAAGATATATACCTCATATCAAGGATCTAAATGCTACTCCCAACAGCTACCTCAGGGCCAGGTGTTGACTTTCTTGCCGTGCCATCCCAGTATAAAGAAGGTTCTTGGCCTCAACAGTTCTGCTTTTTCTGGGTAGGTAGGTGGGCAGGACAGCATGTGCAGAGGCAGCTGAAGGATTGGTGTCAGGAAGTCAGGAATGCCACACTCATAGGTGAGATGAAGACTGGGTTCCCACTGAGGAACTTGCTACTATGAGCAGAGAGGAGAAGGAAGGTTCATCCAAATCAGTTCTTTTAAATCACAGTTATAGCCACACAGCTAGAAAGTATTGGTGGGATCTTAAGTATCTGAGTTCATTAGCCTGGATCAGCTGCCAATGGGCCACTAGAGTGTGCACCTCAATTGTTTGACTTCTAAGCCTCCTAGGGCTGCTGTGTGGTTAAGAGAGGCAGTTCTTAAGTACCATGTGTTCTTGTAGCAGCAATGGTCCTGTCACTGTACACTTAGCTCCTCGGGAGTGTTTTTCTCACAGATTAGCTCACTATAATACTACAAATATAGTACTAGAGATTGTTTATACTTAGCTGTTGGATGCCTGCCTCATGCTAAGTATTGGCCTGGGATTCAGTGAGGGAGGTATACATAGTGTCTATACTTGTTCAGCATTCAGCAAAGTTGAGAGTGAACATGGGCAGATATGAGATAATGTTGAATGTCAGAGTGTGGTATGGCCATGTATGCAAGTATTCAATGTGCTGATCAAGAAAGCACACTCATATAACTTTAGTTCTGTTCTCAAGGAAGCCTTGGTATGGTCGCCAAAGAGGACTGTGCACTGAAATGGTGGTCTCAGGGGAAGGGTGAACTTTCCTGTGTGGTGTACCTATCAGCGGGGGTGGGGGAGGGGTGGGGTGGGCAGGACAGTTATACCCATGGCATGCTGAGGGGCTGGTCATCCAAAGATCACCACTGCAGGGCAGCTACATACCTGAAAGGGCTCAGAACAGCCCTTTTTGAAAGTAGTTTTCACCGGAGTTGAGATACAAAATAGGAGGTGAATACAGTTGGAACTGGTAATGGTAATCAGTGACAGACTTCATATTGTTTTCTCCCAAGAATGTCAAAGGCCATCCTGTGCCAGCTGCTGTGCTGACTTAGGAATAGAGCGCAGGTGAGAAGGTCAGTGGAAGCAAGTGTGTAGGACACACCAGGCAGATGTTACAGAGGGGAGCAGAGAGAGTAGGGTCCAGGTGCAAGGTCCCAATAAGAGGACACTTTGAAGGCTGTAGGGAGTAATAGAAGACACGTTTAACTTCTTCTAGAATAGCTTTCTGTCATCTTTAACTGTCCAATCCCAGGGGACAGGAAGCAATGACTTCATTCCAGATATTGCCTACCATTGCCTCTTCTGGGGCCTCTTTTGCTTAGGCAACAGTGATGGACTCTGCTTCTCCCAGGACTGGAGCATTCAGCCAGTTGAACTGTTGTGCCAGGTGCTAGAGGCAATGAGGAGTAGGATTGGTGTGGGTTGAACTAAATATGAAAATATGAAAAATGATAGTTTTGCATGCATATTGGTTTTTCTTAAACAGTCAGATCTAGAATTCTCTTCCACACATAAGTCCTTCATATTTAGAGATGACCTTGTAGTGTTCAGGAAAAACTACTGTGAGAACTCAAGGTTTGATTTCATCATAAGGTTAAGTTTAATTAACAGCTCTGACAGAGGCTTTCTAAGTGTGTGGTAGTGATGTCCTGAAGCGCACAAGGCTATTTGTGCTAGTGGACAGACCAGGTTGTCTTTCTGGCCCTGCACCTGTCAGCTGGGGTGAGGCTGGGAGAGCTAGCTGGTTTAGAGCCTGCCTACTCTGTAGGAAGCGGGAAGAAGACATTCAAATCTAGTACCTCCAGGATGTTACCTCTCTTTCCATTTAGATTCAGAAGCCTGGGTTGGTTTGTTTGTTTTACCTTTATTTTTAAAGATAATTAAAAAAAAAAAAAACAACCCAGAAACAAATGAATGTTACTGGAGTTAAAGTCTAAAAAGCTGTGTTTATCAGGGCATTCGTTCTATGTATGTCTATGTTTTGTTCAAAACAGTTTGATGACAATGGGAACAACTATGCCAACAAAGAAAACCTTGCTGTTATCTGCCCTATCAAGAATAGCACCTCAGTATTTGGGACATTTAAAATCCGAGGTATTAATATCTTATTTCCAGGAAGAAAATGTGAGCTCCTCTAGATAGCAATCTAAAAGTTGTATAATCCATTTAAAGTTTTGTACTATATTTCTGTTTTATTACTTTCTCTTTCTATTCCTGACTTGATTTAAATATTACAATCATTAGAAGAAATTGGTCTTTAAAAGGACTTGAAGCAGCTAATGGTTTAACGTGCCTATCTTCATTGTTTCTTAGTATTCTGTTTAAAAAACACAGAAATTCTTTTTATCCAGGAAGCTGAAAAAGCAGCTTGTTCTAGAGGAAACTGGCGTGTGGTTGCTTCCTGTTCAGACTCTAAACTGGATGCTGTTCCTTGCCTCTAAGTTCAAGGACACAGTTTATGTGAGTAAGACAAGCTGAACAGCATGTGCCACTTAGCCACAGAGAGACCATTTGGATGCTGCTAAGCAAACAGGCACTCAGATTAGGGTTTTAAGGTGTTTCATGCCTGTGTGGTTAGAACATCAAATGTCTACATGAATTGTATGAAGAAGTAAGGTAAGATGAGAACAAATCCACAGTTGCGTCTGGTGTGTGAATTGGGTCTGTGCAGCTGCACTGGTTGCCATCACTGTGGACTGGCACTTTGAAAAATTGTCTATGGAAACAATTGGCAAGTTGCTCAGGGAAATTCATGTGTTTTAGAGTTCTTTCTCTTTACGTGTTTTGTTATGGTTTTGGGGATTAGTGAGAAGACAAACAACAAATAGTACTGGACAATTCTGCTATAAAGTATTGAGCACTGTGGACTTAACCCAGGCTAGCTGCTAATAAGTTCAAACAATCTCAGCCTTATCTAGGCCTGTCTACTCTCAACATCTGTTCTACTGTAGCCTGTTTGCTGGGGCCTGAGACCCTCACACATGCCCTTGTCTGAGATGGCCAGGTTCTAGAAGAGACGGTAATAAGAGTGTAGGAGGCATCAGGAGATGGGTTCTTGTTCCTGCTCTGTCACATCTACTGACACAGGTGACACATCACTTCTGGGCCTTTGCTTCTCTGTTAGACTCAGAGGAGCTGAAACCTGCAACTTCAGCCTTACAAGTGCCTGACTCGGTGTTCCACGAAGTGCCCTCTTTGCGTGAAATTGGCATGTAGGGCTGTTAGTCATTAGGCTTGCTGTGTTTTCCCCTTGGGAATGTCTTGTCTCTCTGTCCCTCCCTTCTCATTGCCCTGCATCTCACCAGCTGTTGTGTTTTCATGATACTTACACTGTGCACCTGCCTTCCCCTTGCTTGTCACATCACCATTGTGCATCCCCGTCCCCTCCTGCCTCCGTCCAGCCCTCTCTGTCCTCTGCTTTCCTGTATCATCCAGCTCCGAGCTTTGGGTCTTACACCGATCTGGTCATGAGTGTGTCCTCACTGCGAAATCATCTCCTTGCTCTAGCGTTCAGGATCTTCTGTGAATGAGCCTGCCCTATCCATCCTGCTGTAGTCACTACCATGTGGGCTCTGCTTTGTCGTCATTTCCCTGCTTCTTTAAAGCTTTCATTTTCTATGTGTGGTGTATGCATGTGTAAGCACATGTATGTGGTACTTGCCGGTGTGTGGTATGTGTGTGTGTGAGTGAGTGTGTGTGTTTGTGTGTGTCAGAGAGAGGGAGAGATGGAGAAGGAGAGATGGAGAGGAGTGTGAGTGAGTGTAGGCCGGAAGTTGACTAAAGGGGTTTTACTCTGTCATTCTCCAGTATATTTTTTGAAACTGAAATTGGGTCTTCCAGTTCCACTAGACTGGCCAGTAAACTTCTCACCACCATAGGGTACGGATGTGGATCAACATACCTGGCTTTGGTATGGGTGCTAGGGATCTCAATCCAGGTCCTCATGCTTATATAAGAAGCACTTCAGTTACAGAAACATCTACGCCCAGCTGCCTTATTCTTTTTCTGTATAACATCTCTCCATGAAACCTTAAAATTAATCAAGAAATGAAAAATGGTATAAGATAAATGAATAGAGCCCCGAAGAGAAGGCACAGATGATGGTGGAGGTACCTTAGAAAGTAGCAGAGAAATAGCCAGAAGCTGGAAAGAACCCAGATGTCCCTCAACAGAGGAATGGATACAGAAAATGTGTTGCATTTACACAGTGGAGTACTACTCAGCTATTAAAAAGAATGAATTTATGAAATTCCTAGGCAAATGGATGGACCTGGAGGGCATCATCCTGAGTGAGGTAACCCAATCACAAAAGAAATCACGTGATATGTACTCACTGGTAAGTGGATATTAGCCCAGAAACTTAGAATACCCAAGATACAAGATACAATTTGCAAAACACTTGAAACTCAAGAAGAATGAAGACCAAAGTGTGGACACTTTGCCCCTTCTTAGAATTGGGAACAAAACACCCATGGAAGGAGTTACAGAGACAAAGTTTGGAGTTGAGACAAAAGGATGGACCATCTAGAGACTGCCATACCGGGGATCCATCCCATAATCTGCCTCCAAATGCTGACACCATTGCATACACCAGCAAGATTTTGCTGAAAGGACCCTGATATAGCTGTCTCTTGTGAGGCTATGCTGGGGCCTGGCAAACACAGAAGTGGATGCTCACAGTCAGTTATTGGATCGATCACAGAGCTCCCAATGGAGAAGCTAGAGAAAGTACCCAAGGAGCTAAAGGGGTCTTCAACCCTATAGGTGGAACAACAATATGAACTAACCAGTACCCCAGAGCTCGTGTCTCTAGCTGCATATGTAGCAGAAGATGGCCTAGTCGGCCATCATTGGGAAGAGAGGCCCCTTGGTCTTGCAAACTTTATATGCCTCAGTACAGGGGAACGCCAGGGCCAAGAAGTGGGAGTGGGTGGGTAGGGGAGTTGGGGGGAGGGTCTGGGGGACTTTCAGGATAGCATTTGAAATGTAAATGAAGAAAATACCTAGTTAAAAAATAAATAAATTTTTTTAAAAAAGAAAGAAAGTAGCAGAGAGCATTGAGCCACTAGGTAAGGGCAGGAAGATAGATATTAGTTATACAGGATTTTGAGTCATAGAGAAGAAGTTTTAAGACTCATAATCACCCCCAAATACATTTTCTTTCAATAGAGTAGAAGCCAAATCCATTAGTTCTGAAGGGTGAGATATGGTACTAGGGCATGAGAGAAGTAGAACTCCCCATTCCCGTTAGTGGGGCCTCACCTGCATGTGTATACAATATCTTCTGCGCAAGCGTAGAGAAACAAGTTGCAGCTCATTGGCATGGGGTTGTGGTGGAGTCTTTTTTTTTTTCCAGTTCAGTTCAGTGTTTGCCTTCATGGATCTGGTAGGAGAACTGCCAGAGAGTGGCTGTATCCTCTCCACAAGCACACCGGGTTCTAGACTGGGTAAAGGTGTGTGTGAAAGTGGAGAGGGCTGGTTAACTAGAAGGAAGGAGTTGTTAAGATTTCAGAGTTGGTCCATTTTCCTTCATTCCGCACTCACTTCCTCGTGTCTCTGTCCTGGCCTCATGTTCATTTCATGACTTCACCCACACTTTAGCTACTATACCATCATGTGTGCCGGTGTCTGCCCAAGGTCCTGTTCTTCATCAGACCTGCATATTGGGAGCAATAAAGGGAGAAATGGGATTCTCTTGGAAAGAAGGAAGGACAGGTCAGTGCATCCCCTTTAGAGGGGACTGACCCAATAGGACTGGTGGTGTATAATCTCAGCTGCCATCCGAGGCACTCCTTGTACATGGCTGCCTTCCCCTTATCTAACAGTACAGTTTCACTGACTTGTGTCCTTCTGCCCTGTTAGGTTTTTTTTCCCTGCTCAGGTGGGTGTGGACCAGGGTACAATGTGGTTTAATCTGTGCTGAGGTTCTGCTGGGCAGGCCCAAAGAAATATCATTTGAGTGACCATGAACCAGAAGGAGAGACCGTATGAGGGATGGCAAAAGAGGGAGGTAATGGGATTTGAGGTGTGGAGGTCCCAGAAGGTTGCAGTTGCTGAAACCTAGAGCAAAGGAGAGCAGGTAGGCCAGGGTGTGGAGCAGTGGGGCAGGGTAGGTTTGTGAATTTGGGATGGTAAAAGAGTGCTTATGTTGAAGGACTTATCCTGCAGTGAGTAACTGAGGGATGGGGACAAGCCTGTGGAGAAGGCTGCATGGGGGTGAGGAGTATGCAGGACAGTGAAGGTCATGGTGTGAGAGCAGGAGGCTCGGCTGATAGGTGGACAGCTGGGTTAGTGGACTGTGCAGAGGTTTGTGAAAGGAAAATGGCTCCCACTTGCAAGGCTGCAAAGACAGCAGTGTCTTCATAGTGAGCTCAGGATGCCTGACTTGCTCTTACTCCACCAAAGCCCAATCTTTTTTTTTTTTTTTTAATTGGATATTTTCTTTATTTACATTTCAAATATTATCCCCTTTCCCGGGGTTCCCTCCCTCCTGAAAACACCCTATCACATCCTCCCTCCCCCTGCTTCTGTGAGGGTGTTCCTCTACCTACACACCCACTCCCACCTCCCTCGATTCCTCTACACTGGGGCATCTATTGAGCCTTCATAGACCAAGGGCTTCTCCTCCCATTGATGCCTGACAAGGCCATCCTCTGCTACATATGCAGCTGGAGCCATGTGTATTCCATTGTTGATGGCTTAGTCCCTGGGAGTTCTGGGGGGGTCTGATTGGTTAATATTGTTGTTCTTCCTATGAGGTTGTAAACCCCTTCAACTCCTTCAGTCTCTTCTCTTACTTTTCTGTTAGAGACCCCGTGCTTAGTCCATTGGTTGGCTGCTAACATCCGCCTCTGTAATTTAAGGCTCTGGCAGGACCTCTCAGGAGACAGCCCTATCAGGCTCCTTTCAGCATGCACTTCTTAGCATCCACAATAGTGTCTGGGTTTAGTAACTGTATATGGGATAAATCCCCAAGTGGGGCAGTCTCTGGGTGGCCTTTCCTTCAGTCTCTGCTCAACACCTTATCTCCATATTTGCTTCTGTTATTTTGTTCTCCTTCAAAGAAGGACCGAAGCACCCAGACTTTGGTCTTCCTTCTTGAGCTTCATGTTGTCTGTGAATTGTATCCTGGTTATTTGAAGCTTTTGGGCGAGTATCCACTTCTCAGTGAGTGCTACCATGTGTATTCTTTTGTGATTGGGTTGCCTCACTCAGGATGATATCTTCTAGTTCCATCCATTTGCCTAAGAATTTCATAAATTCATCGTTTTTAATAACTGAGTAGTACTCCATTGTGTAGATTTACCACATTTTCTGTATCCATTCCTCTGTTGAGGGACATCTGGGTTCTTTCCAGCTTCTGGCTACTATAAAAAAAGGCTGCTATGAACATAGTGGAGCATGTCATTATTACTTGTTGGAGCATCTTCTGGGTATATGCCCAGGAGTGGTTTTACCTCAGTAGCAGCATGCTTGCTCTGCAGGAGTCCTGTGCCTCCATTCTCATCTCTCTTGGAATAGTGGGGTAGGCTCCCCAGGCTGCCTCATTGTCTGGTCAGCACCAGTGTACCTGCCTCCAGGACTTGCGTGGACCACTCTTTCTTAATGTTTGCAGTTTGCTCCTCTCCACATTCATATATCTCTTCAAGGGCTCCTTTGGGCACAGGGGAGCCCATCAATTACTAAGCACTCTTAGCCCCCATGGAGGGCTGCTCACGAGATCACTGTTTGACTGCATACCCTTTATTGGATTGCTGATTGATCTAGCAAAGGAGGGCAGAGATTTCTGTCATTATATTTTTTTTAGTTAATTTATTTTTTGCACTCCATATTCCATTTCCCGTCCCCCCATCTACCCTCCAACTGCTCTACACCCCACACCTCCTCTCCACCCCACCTCCATCTCCACGTGGATGCCCCCACTCCCTGCCCCACCTGACCTCTAAATTCCCTGGGGCCTCCAGTGTCTTGAGGTTAGGTGCATCATCTCTGAATGAACACAGACCCAGAAGTACCCTACTGTATGTGTGTTGGGGGCCTCATATCAGCTGGTGTATGCTGTCTGTTTGGTGGTCCAGTGTTTGAGAGATCTCAGGGACCCAGATTAATTGAGACTGCTGGTGGTCCTACAGGTTCGCTCTCCTCCTCAGCTTCTTTCCACCTTCCCTAATTCAACAACAAGGGGTCAGCTGCTTTTGTCCATTGGTTGGGTGCAAATATCTGTATCTGACTCTTTCAGCTGCTTGTTGGGTATTTCAGAGGGCAGTCATGATAGACCCCTTTTTGTGAGTACTCCATAGCCTCAGTAATAGTGTCAGGCCTTGGGACTTCCCTTTGAGCTGGATCCCACTTTGAACCTGTCGCTGGACCTTCTTTTTCTCAGGCTCCTCTCCATTTCCATCTCTGTAATTCTTTCAGACAGAAACAATTATGGGTCAGAGAGGTGACTGTGGGATGGCAACCCCCTCCCTCACTTGATGCCCTGTCTTCCTGCTGGAGGTGGGCTCTGTAAGTTCCCTCTCCCCACTGTAGGGCATTTCATCTAAGGTACCTCCCTTTGATTCCTGAGAGTCTCTTATCTCCCAGGTCTCTGGTGCATTCTGGAGGCCCCCCCCCCCCCCCCAACCTCCTACTTCATGAGGTTGCCTGTTTCCATTCTTTCTGCTGGCCCTTAGGGCTTCAGTTCTTTCCCCTCACCCAATACCAGATCAGGTTACCCACCACCCCAACCTCCCCCAACACCCCCTCCTCTTTCCCTCCCAGGTACTCCTCAATTGTGATGGCTTTCTTCTCTCTCCCAAGTGGGACTGAGGTGTCCTCACTTGGGCACTTCAGCTTGTTGACCTTTTTGAGTTCTGTGGACTGTATCTTGGGTATTCTGTACTTTTTTTTTTTTGGCTAATATCCACTTATTAGTGAGTACATAACATGCATGTCCTTTTGGGTCTGAGCTACCTCACTCAGGATGATAGTTTCTAGTTCTGTCCATTTGCCTACAAAACTCAGGATGTCCTCATTCTTAATAGCTGAGTAGTATGCTATTGTGTAATTGAACCACATTTTCTGTATCCATTCTTCTGTTGTGGGACATATTTTTAATGGTACATTTTCCCTGCACCTATTATAGAACTTGGCAGATTGCAGATGCTCATAAATGTTAGTGGAGTGCTGAGTGCACATAACCAGAGAAAGGAAGAAAGGAATGGGTGGGCTAGCAAACAGTTGGGAAGAAAAGATGTGCTAACTCTTGAACCCTCGAAGTTCAGGATGGAGCAGGCATGGGGTTGGGTTATTACTTTGGGTCTTTGGAACAGAGTACCAGCATTTGCTTTCAAACTGTCACAGTTCAAACTACAGAATACAAGTTATGCTGCTAGAGCTGTGGTTGGAAACTTGAACACTGCCAGATTTTCCCATTGACATCTGAATAGCTCAGATTATGTTTCTGGTAAATTTGTTGTCGAAAAGTGTCTTGCCAGCCTGTCTTGCTTTATAGCAGCAGCAGCAGCTGCACATTGCACCACTTCATTTGCTACACAGACTCTTGAGCTCCCTAGATGCTGCAGTGTTCCTCCTACCCTCTTGAAGTACAAATCAGGTATGCTTTGGGGCACAGAAGGACTCTCCCCACAGCAGAGTAAGATTTCAGCCTTTCATGTTCAAGTTCCTATCTGTATTGTGTTTTTAGGGGCAAAGCAGCTTCCAGAACCTCAGAAGTAGAAACCAGTTTCAAACAGGATTTCCTCTGGGTGGCTGCCCTCTTCTGCCAGCATTGGTGACCTTGGCTTCTGTGCCTCACCTCATCCTGCTTTCTACAGTTACTTTTCACTCTTCTGCTTTGCTTGGGTGTAGTTTCTTTCTCTTGTTCGTGTTCCCTTGAGCTAAGAAATGCTAGTTACATTTTTAGCTCCCAGCTTTACCTTCTCGGGAAGGTTTTTGTAAAGTTCCTTGAATGCTGGTTCCCTCTCCATGGACTGTCATCCCAGACTTCCTCACCACAGCTTACTCTAGGCTTCTGTCATCATAGACCCTACATCCCCACATCTGTATATTGTTAGTATCTGCAGCCCCCAAGGGGCCATCTTGATTGGGCCCCAGGATAAAAATAAATAGTTCCCCATCCCCCAGAAAGTTCTTCGTAGATAATTTTGAATAAAAGAGCGGTAAGAGAGGCCTGTGTCCTTCCTCTGAAGCCATGGCTATAGCCACTATCACTTGACCCAAGTGCAGAAAGCATCTTCCTGCTGACAACTGAGTCAGGTGAGTGGTGTGTAAACAGTGGTTTGGAGAGTGACTTCCCATCTCTTTCATGTTCCAGGCAGCAGCTGCATCCAGACTTAGCCCATTGGCAGGGGCTCTCTTTCTTCTGGGCAGCTAGCTACCCGAGAAGGAATTAGGAAGGAAATGAGGAAACTTCTATGCAAAGGGTTTTTATTGTTTTGCTTTCCACAAACCATCTGAATCCCACCTAGTCACTGGGATCCTATTGCCATGACTTTAAGGAACAAGTCCCTAAACTTAATCATGTGGCATGCATGTGTGCTGTGCAGGTTCACACTGTTCATGTCAACAGCAATGAGCACACAAATCATTCAGTCTCCTATTTATTCAATTTAATTAATTTATAAAACATTCATTCTTCTTGTGTAGCTCTATGGTCACTGTTACTGAACCCTGTACCCAATGCATGTCTTATTATGATTTTCCCTACATGCATATAAAGAATTGAACTTACCATTACTACCATCTTGACCCTCCTGTCCTGCTGTTATTCCTCCTATTCCAAATAGTTTCCCTGTCTACGTTTATGTCTTTTCTTAAGACTCTAGACTCTACATAAGAGAAAACATGTAGTATTTATATAAGTTGGTCTTATTTTGCTTAGTATGATTTTTACAGTTTTAAACATTTCAACAGTAATATTTATTCATTATTAATATTTATAATTAACATTAATTATTCTAATACTTATTAAATGATTAATAAAATACTATTTTATAAACTATTGTTGTTGTTGTTATTATTGAGACCATGTAGTCCAGGTTGGTGTTGAACTTTTTACCCTCCTTGATGCTGAGATTACACTATCTACTCACTACTGAGAACTGCGTTTACAAATGTGAGCTCTCTAACTGTCTTCAGTTCTAAGGAGACAGTATAGTCCCCTGTAAGTCTGGAACAGAACCTATAGCAGCACTAAACATTAACCAGGGTTCATACAGCCTTAAGACAGGCAGGCAGGCGGGCGGGCAGGCAGGCGGGCAGATTCTGATTCTGCTCTCACATGGTTCTGGTAAGTTTGGGCCATAGATGAATCGCAAAAAGTGTGAAGGCTTTGCAGTTTGGGACTAGCACATTCATTGCTTCACTGGTATTGGAGCCTGCTTCTTCAGGATTCCAGCACACACAGAAGACCTGCCTGCAGGGACTGAGCAACTACGAGATTCTTGGACTTTTTCTTCATAGCTAGCCATTGTTGGATTAGTTGGACTGAAGCCTGTAAGTTATTCTAATAAGTTCTTTAGATAGATAGGATGGATGGATGAATGGATGGATGGATGGATGGATAGATAGATTCATCCTATAAGTTCTGTGACTCTAAAGAACACTAAGAAAGTTAATAAAGTGTCATACTATGTTTTTGTTTTTTGTCTTTTTTTTCCCCCAAAAGTTTGTCCTGTTTTTCAATGTTAGTCTGCCCATCTGTACTCTGCTCCCTCTCTTATTCCCTATCTTATGTTGGAGCATAAGATAGGGAATAAGATAAGGAGCAAGTTTCCATGTAAACACACTAGTGACATGGGCCAACCTCACATTGCACATTTCCCTCAGATTACAATGCTACTTTGTCATTTGTTTGGGTTGCTCAGCATGTATGGCCTTCATTGGGTACAGTCCTGCTACCTTTCACACTTGCCATAGTCTTCATGTGTATACATGGCCTCATGCATACATTCCAGGAGGCCCTGCCGTGATCGGATTAGAGTTTAGTGGAGGAGTTGGTCACTTCGATATGGAAGCTGGTAGGCTTGATACTTCTGAGGGCTTTGAGGCCCACATTAGATCTCTCTCTGGCACCTAGTGGGCTACTGGTGTTGGTGGATATAGTAGTCAGGCCTGAGGCCCTAGACCTTTAGCTTCAGTCCCGGGGCTGAGAGTCCCTGCACTTTACCCCGCCCTGTCCCCATTCCCAGTGTGCCTGTGTCTGTCTGGAGATCTCTCAACTGACTCCTTGTCCTCAGTGAGAAAGCCTAAGGCTGACCATAGTGAGGATCACCAGGAGGCACCATCTCCATCTCCATATGAAGGTGGTCTCCTGCTCCTGCCACTCTCCTTCTCTTTCTTCTTTGTTTTTAAGCTTTTTAGCTTAAGTGTATTTTTTCCTCTTTACTTTGTACTGAGTTGAATAAAAAAGAATGCTATATTTAAATATCATTGTTCTTCTAAAGAAAAGCTTCAGTTTAAAATGTTTGTTTAAACTGCAGGGGTTTCTGTCAGCTGCCCTGCTCCTCCTGAGCAAGGGTAGTACAACCTCTTTAGGTTTCAGGGGCAGCAGTACATCACCATGTTCCAGATATAGCTGTCTATCTGGACTCTCAAGTTAGCGAGAACCAACGAGGAGAAAACTGGCTGCTATGAGGTTATTACAGGCTTAAGCAGCCTTTGCTGCTTTGTAGTGATTGGAAACGAAGAATTAAAAAGACACCAACTGAGGAGAAAAAACTCACTGTTTTTGTTTTGTTTTGTTTTGTTTGTTTGTTTGTTTTTCAAATTGAGAATGTCTTCATACACTTTACAGACTATAGATGCACTGCTAAGTCAGTGGAGGCCCAGAGATATGTGGAGGTGCAGTGCAGCCCTTGATGTCTGTGTGAGGCCATCAGCACTTGGAATGTGACTGTACAGCTGTGGAGCTCCTTTGTCTTCCATTTCACTGCAATTAACTTAGCGTTAAAGCAGCGTGTGGTAGTGCAGGCCGAGGCAGAAGGATCTATGTGAGTCCAAGGCTAGCCGGGTTTATATAGTTTATATAGTTCAGCCCTGTCACTCCCAAGTCTGCCTCAGGGCACAGCTTCTTCTGCCCCTTACTTCTCTTGCTGCACGTTCTCTATTTCTTTGGCATACGGTCTCATAGTCTGTTCTGTTCATTCCTATACCTTTGTTTTCCTTAGTTACAAAGTAAGGCTATCTTTAAAGTACATAAGGATCCATTCATTATGGTGTAATTTCAGTGGGATGAATGCACCAACTGTCTGGTTATTTCTGCTTTTCTGTATTAATGCTTTTAAGAAGTGTGTTCTGCTTAGGTTGTCTACAACTTGGTACTCTGTCTTTGCATTTGTTTTTGATAGGTGTTAGGATTCCCATATAGTTGCAAATAAAATCTGTCAGAATATTTGCCTGTATCTGAGGACTGTGTTGCTGCTGACTGACTTCTCTAGTGCTCTACCTGCAGTTGAGTGTGCAGGGGAAGAGTTCCAAGTATTACACTGTTGTGAATGCTTGCTGGGAGCCCCAGGCAGCTGCCTTAGCCTTGCTTGAGGCCCCTGTGGCACGGTGGATGTGAGGGCAGAGCCAAGGACTTGGCTTCCTCTTTTCCTCTTTCCTCAGTTCCATTGAGACTGACTCTATCACTTTTCAGATTCCTTTGGGGTTTAAAAGGAGATGGAATTCTAGCTTGTGGTTTAATGGTCATCTAGCCTGACTGAGAGAACAGTTATCCCAGGCAAAAAGGCAGATAGGAGGTGCCCTAAGTGTGGGCATGGCTTAGGGAGTGGTGAGGGCTAGCCAACACTCCACTTTTATCCAGTTAGTCATTTTTACATGATCCTCTGTCATTTTTTTCCAAAAATATCCTGTTGCCAATCTTTTGCTGAAGACTGTTTCCCTTTGAAAACATAAAATAACAGATTGTTCTGTGCACTTAGCTGCTGTTGCTACATGAGGGGATGCTCCTCTCATGCTCAGTGAGTGAGTTGCACACATCAGGCCTCTGGTAGATGGGCCATAATATTCTGAGCTCATTGCCAAGTTGTGATTAAAGGTTTTACATTGTCAAGAGAAGGTATGTTTTTCTTAAGGACTCTGATATGTTTATAGGAGATAGTTCAGAAAATGGTGGTTGAAAACAAAGGGTTTGCTAACACAAAGACCCAGGTTGATGTTCCTTCTCCGGTACAGAAATGGTGACTATGAATAACTGCTTTCAAGGACTGAGTTCAAAATCTCAACCTTCCCTGGCACCTTACAGAAGTACAGAGCTAACAGTGTAATGAAGAATAATAAGTCCATGGAAAGAGGTGTATTATACTGGTTGAAATAAAAATAAAAATTTGGTGAGTATGAGACTGAATGACTAGTGTTAAGAAGTAGCTTCAATACATAGTTAAAAACTACTTACATTTTCTTTAAAAAAAAATCTTAGTTTAGCCATATTATGTTATATTGCCAAATATCTTGAACCCTAATTGTTTGTTATACCCTAAAGATTGGAAAAATTATGCAAAAAGTAACTGTAATTCCAGCTTCTGTTATTTTTAGAACTAGCCTTTCCCTGGTGATGAACATATTATTACTATTTTGCTAAACAGACATAGATTTGAGCTTCCCTCTAAATATCTCTATGCCCATAGATTACCACAGCTCTATACCTTATCAAATAAGGTGATTAACACAGATGTTCACAGCCAATCAGAGTGCAAAACATCAGTATCTGTAGTGTGCTTGGCTCCAGATGGGACATCTATCTTACCACCTACCCCAGGCTCAGAGGCTGTCTCAGAAGACAGAGAGGAAAGACTGCAGGAGTCAGGCAGAGGCCAGGAAGAACTGGATGGCACTGCACTGAGGAGCTCAGCAGCTGTGGCTGAACCAGACCCACACAAGGTTAAGCAGGTCAGCATCCAGCAGGAAATGGGCAAGGGCTCAGGAGACTCCAGTCCTAACTGTGTTCATGGCTTCTGGGGAAGAAAGAATCAGTAGTCTCTTGGTGGATAGGCTATACTCCGTTGGATGACCACACACACAGGAGTATATGGGTAGTGCATTGGACTGGTGTGTTATTTTTTTTTTTAATTTAAAAAACAACACACTGTTGGGAGGGGATGGAGTTGTGGTAGATCTGGGAGGAGTTAGGGATAAATATGACCAAAGTACATTGTATGATGTTCTCAAAGCAAATAAAAATATTGTTTGAAAATTGACTAGCCTAAGTGTGCTCATTTTAGAACTAGCCTGTAGTGTGCATGTTTTATGAAAATTTAAAAACCTTATTGTCATTATTCATCAAAGCAACAACCCCACCCACAATTTGGAAGTTTGAAATACAATTTAAGACAAGCTAGAAATGAGGTTTGACATGTAGTTTGAAATTTTTAAAAATAATTACTGTACTTTAGTGTTATTTCACATAATAGATGCCAAAACCAGAAATGTGACAGACAAAATAATAACACTAATTGTTCACATTATTGATGAGAATTGATTTATTCAAATCTCTGCTGTATGCCATAAATCTGTTACTGTTTCTTTATCCTGTCCAAGGTAGCTAGCTCCTGTGGCTCTGAAGGGACCAGTGGCTGTCCACCTAGAAGGTCTCAGGGATAGATTAGATGCATCCTGGCCTACCTGGTAGTGAACATTCACCATCACTGATCCAGTGGAGGGCCCCTGAGCGTGGATCCTCACTGTCACTGATCCAGTGGAGGGCCCCGGTGTGGATCCTCACTGTCACTGATCCAGTGGAGGGCCCCGGTGTGGATCCTCACTGTCACTGATCCAGTGGAGGGCCCCTGAGCGTGGATCCTCACTGTCACTGATCCAGTGGAGGGCCCCTGAGCGTGGATCCTCACTGTCACTGATCCAGTGGAGGGCCCCGAGTGTGGATCCTCACTGTCACTGATCCAGTGGAGGGCCCCTGAGCGTGGATCCTCACTGTCACTGATCCGGGGGAGGGCCCCGAGTGTGGATCCTCACTGTCACTGACCCAGTGGAGGGCCCCGAGTGTGGATCCTCACTGTCACTGATCCAGTGGAGGGCCCCTGAGCATGGATCCTCACTGTCACTGATCCAGTGGAGGGCCCCGAGTGTGGATCCTCACTGGTGGTGGCTCAAGTGTCCATTCTCCCTCAGCACTCTCATGGACTCTGTCGCACTGAAGGTCATCTGGGTTGCATTTGTTTGTTTGTTTGTTGCTGTGAAAAAAATGCTTCCATATTATTTACATGCCACAGTGTTCTCCCAAAGTGTCAACTTTGATTGCTTTGTAATTATATGGAATTTTATGGCCACCACTGTAGTATAATTCACATCATTTTCAGGAAAACATAACAAAAGCCCCCAGCTGTACCAGTGTACAGTCAGTCCCTTTCTGGACCTCATTCCACCAATGTCATTTGCCTCTGTAGGCTGACTGGGGGGGGGGGCGGCGGCGCTGCATATGATGGAACCACACAGTGCACATTGTCTGGCAACTGGCTTCTTTTACTTGCCTTAACATTTATGAGATTTGACCCTTTCCATGGGTGTCAAGATTGCTTCCTTTCTTGTTACCAGGTGGAACCCATTGTGTGCCCCACAGTGTGTATCTTTTCACTGCCTGATAGTTCATTGGTGGTTCTTGGTGATTTTGAAGATGCCATCATAAACATTTACTTCCAAGTCTTTGTGTGGTCATTTCTCTCGTGCAGATAAGCTAGCAATCAGATTACAGGATCTCCTGGTGAAAGGGACAAAGTTTCCAAAGTAAGGATAGCAGTTTGCACTTTGCTCCCTGCTTACTCCCCAGCATTGGTTTCTGTGAACTTATGTGACTGTTGTAACAGTAGTTCTGCCAAGGATGAAGCTCGCCCTACTGTGGGTTTGGCTGCATTTTCCCTAAAAACTGGTGTTTGCCAGAGAAGTGTTTGTCCAAACCATTTGTGCCATGTTGAGCTGCAAGAGTTGGTTGTAATCTTGATGCCAGTCTCTGTCTAGTTCTGTGATTTGCATAGGATTCACAGGACTCCTGCTTCTCTCTGAGGTTTAAAGTCTCCTCCGGAGGAAGCATTTCTCTGTTTGTTCTCTGCCTTTTTTCCATTTCTACAGTTCTGAAACCCTAGAAACAGTGTTGGTTTTGACATTGTTGCTCCTCTTTCAGGAGGCAGTGGCCACACAGTTTTCTGGAAGTCCCATTTCCATTTCATCTTGATTCCTAGAGCATAAAGTGCCAGGCCAAAGAATTGACACATTTGTAATTTTCGTAGATATTAGCAATTTTTTTCATAAAAAACTGTGATAGTTTATACAAGTATGGTTCAGGCTTGCCAGTAGTGTTGCCAACTCTTGGCATTTGGCCCTATATAGAGAATGAATAAATATATGTGTGTATATACACACATATATACATATGCACATACATATATATGTTATATGTATCTATTATAGATGCATATTATATATGCACATGTGTTACATATATAATATATCCTATATTATATAATTAAAAATAGAGTTTTGTGGTAATATTTATTTTCTTATATATTACTGGTGCTGGGATTGAAGTCAGGGTCTTACACAAGGTGGGCAAGTAATTGACCCCTGAGCTACATCCCTAGTACTCATGCTTCCCTCTACAAAACATTGATTAATTGATTTTTGAGATAGGGTTTTGTTAGGTTGAGTAGTCAGGCCTTGAACTTGCTAACCTCCTGCCTTACCTCTTGAGTAACTAGGACTACAGGCTTGTGCCACTCAGTTTAACTGGTCCCTTATAATCCTAAGGATATACTAAAGAGAGTCCTCTAAACCTATCTAAACCTATGATTTCCGGGGGATTTAGGAAAGGCTCTTTGGGGAAGTTTTGGCTTGGCCTCTGGTATGGTTGTGGTCCTGTGGAATCTGGAGTAGGGAAAGATAGCTGAAGTAGTTGGGGGTTAATTAGGTATCTCTCTTGGTCACTCCATGTTATCTCACAACTGCTCTATGTAGCATCTTGGTGGCTTCCTCATGTGTCAGCCTCAGGGTGGTCAGGTGGCTTACAGGGTATCTCATCTACACCAAAAATGAGTGTCCCAGGAGACCTTGGCAGACCTATAGTCTTAGTTAGGGTTTCTGTTGTTGTGAATATTCTGAGTCTTAATCCACTGAGGGAAGCCAAGGCAAGAACTCAAAAGTGGACAGGAACCTGGAGACAGGAGCTGATGCAGAGGTCATAGAGGAGTGCTGCTTATTAGCTTGCTCTAACGGCTTGTTCAGCCTATTTTCATAGAGATCCCAGCACAATCAACTCAGAGTTACACCCACAATAGGCCAGGTTCTCTTCTATTAGTTACTAGTTAAAGTGTCTTAGAGGTTTGCTTGCCTATAGCCCTATCTTATGGTAACATTTTCTCAATTGGGGTTCTTCCTCTCAGATGACTCTAGCTTATATCAAATTGACATAAAGCTATCTAGAACATCTATAATGATTTAGTCTGTGTAGTCATGTGTAATTATATTTCTTCTTTGTAGAACAAATTAGCCAAGACTCAAGCAGAAGACTTGATGTTGTACAATCTGCTGCCATAGTTTCAGTAATGGAAGGAGACTTCTAGTTGAAAAAATTAGACATTTTTACATGGGTATCCTTAGTTTGGCTGTCCAAAGGGGAGGCTGGTTCTGATTCTAAAATGATTTGGATCTTTACAGTCCAACTGTAGAGAGCCAGTTCAGGAAGCAGTAGTTTAATGAGTTCACACATGGAAAGGGGGTCTTTACAGTGTCTGAATCCCACATATGAAAAAACACAGATACTGATGACTAGCAAGGAGGAAGAGTTGAGCTTTGTGAGCCGTTTAGAACTTTAAATCAGTCTCAGCCAGCAATCTCAATTTTATAATCCACCTTCGCATCTTAATTCATCTTAGTACAATAGAAAACTGGAAAAAGTGGACAGAAGGAAATGAGATTAGTGCAGAAATAATTCAAGAAATGGAAAATAGTAAAAGTTTGTACTTTGTCACCAACTATTAGCTGTTCTGACAAAGAAAAAGAAAATTCAAGTTACCAAAATCAGGAATGAGTGTGGAGATAGAGGTTCTGGCCTGCTAAGCATTGTATGGTGACTTAAAGACGAAATCATCAGAAAGATAAAATAACCAGAAGAAATTAAACCAAAAATAACAAAAACCATAAAACACTGTTACAAGAAAGACACTCTTAAAGGAAAGTGGAAAGGCATCCCATGGTTGGAAAAATTAATATAATGATTACTATATAGGCAATTTTTCTGTAGATTCAACAGAATACTCTTGGGCTTCCTTAAAGATCTGTGTTTGAAAAAAATGGGCAAGCCAAAGTTCCCATGTTAATTCAAGAGACCCATAATAACCAAAACACCTTGAAAAAGAGTTGGAAGATGCCCATTGTTCAGTTTTAAAACTTAAGGGACAGGCATGGTGATGCACACCTTTATTCCCCAGTACTTGGTGGCAGAGGCAGGCAGATTGCTGTGAGTTTCAGGCCAGCCAGGATAACATTGAAATAGTCTCAAAGATAAAATTTACTACAAAGCTGCAGTAAGACGCTGTGGTACTGACATAAGGATAAGCATATAGATCAGTGAGAGAACTAAGAGCACAGTTATACAATGATGCATGCATGCTGAGCTATATTTAAATGGGAGCAGAAAGACCATTCAAGTGGACTGCCTGGATGTGCATGGTGGTACACACTAGTAATCCTATCCCCTAGGAGACAGAAGGAGGAGAGCTACCACCAGGCCAGAGGGAGACCCACTCAGTTGTGGAGAAAGAAATTTAATTAATTAATTAAACAAACAAACAAACAAACAAACAAACAGAAACAGCCAAATCTTTTCTACAAATGGTTCTAGGATGGCATGTTACCATCAGAATAATGAGATTGAGTCTTTTCTCCATGCTACATACAATATTAAGTCCAAATGGATAGAAGAGAATTACACTTAAGAGGAAACATGCGTACAGACTTTACATATTTAAAACTGGTTATAGTTTCTTAGGTGACACAACAAAACAAACAACCAAAGCAAAGAATGGGTAAATCAGAATTAAATATTAAAGCCCACTGTTAAGAAGGAGGAAAGGCAGTCAGTAAAATGAGATGCAGTATTAGCAAATCTAATTTTTAGACAGATTATTAAATTTATTTTTAAAAGAAGAAAACAGTTGCACAATTCATTATTATTAGAACACACAGAAGAGGTTTTAATAACCCATCACAGAGGTAAGTGTAGACATAGATGTTTGGATATCTTAACATATATTACTTAGTGGACTTTGGCAGTACTCATGTAATTGTGTTTCTTATATTATGGAAATGAATAATATCAAATCTGTTAGACTGGCATTAATCTACTAGTCTGAAAATGAATCATACTTCTTGAATTTTTAAGAGTTTGAACATTATGAATAATGCATATTTCATGTCAGAAGAACTCTGGCAGGGTCATTCCAAATCCTTAGGATTTCAGTGTTAGCTTTCACTCTGTATTGACTGAAAGTGACTTTGGTTTTCTGGCAGGTGTGGCCTCTGGTATTAAGATGTAGTATTAGCTAAGAATAGTTATTCTGAGTCCCAGAAATTCCATACCCATATATATTCCTAAAGAATCAAAGGCATATGTATGTTCACACAAGATGTGTATAATAATGTTCACCACAATATAATTCATAATAGCCAAATTTCCATCATGCCAGGAATGGGGACACAAAATATAGTAAATCTACACAGTGAGTTGTTTAACTATAAAATGCATAAAATGCTGATGCTCATGACAATATGAGTGTGAAGATATGTTAAGTAAAAGAAGCTACACACAAAAGCCACACAGTGTGTGTTTCTATTGCTAATGAAATGCATACAGCAGGCAAATACAGGACACAACAGCAGATTAGTGATTGTCAGACAATGAGAGACAAGATGAGGAAACAAATAGCCAAGAGTTCTCGGTAATCAAGAAAATACCTTATCTACAACAGCATTAAAAAGATAAGTATTTAAGAATGAGTATTTCTTACTAACAACTATAGAGCAAGTGATAAGATGTTCACAGATGATTAAAACTGTTATTTCATATATGAGAGTGAGGCTGATGTCAACAACTCCTGAGTGTTTGAGCAAACTGATCAGACCAGAATAAATGATATTAGATGCTTACTGAGAGTATTCATTTATATCCATAAAGATGAGCTTTGAGGTATTGTCTACCAGTGCAATACAAATATTTGCAAGAAGTATTGAAATAATAATTGTGTTGTAATTTCTGTTAACGGAGTCCAGGTTTCTGATTAGAGATGACTTTAACACCAACCTTGACTTTCTGAGTGCTTGGTGGTGATCAAGAGGTGCTGCAGGAGTTTGGTAATCACTTCTGCTCTTACCAATGGAGTCTGCTAACTAGAAGTCAGCTACATTCACTTCTAATCTGCTTAGATTGTAGTAACTGAGTTGTCATGTAAACAGATACAGTCACAGTACAAAACACTTGATTTTTAGACCCACAAAGGCATGCTGCATAAATACTTCTAAACTAGATGAAAAACTGAGAAAAAAGAGGATTAAAAATTTGAAAGTATGAACACATAGTCAAAATTGAGTGTTCTACTTTCTAAAAGCAAAAACTGGAGATCACAGGCATTATGTGTGAGGTGAGTTTTGGCTCTCTGTCAGATTGCTGGCAGTAAATGGCCATTGCACACTTTAATTAATAGGAAGTGTGTTAAGGTCTGTCCATTCTGTTATATTCTCTTCTAGCTAAGAGTTTCAGTCTACATCAGTCAGTGTGGTACATCAGACAAGAGTGTTTCTCTCTGGTTTAGTACTGAAGAACTGAATTACAAATGAGGAGCCCAGTGTTTCTCATTCCACTGCTTACTGACCTAGTCACTGTGTCCTGCCTAGGTAAATCAGACTGGGCTTTTTCATTTCATATATTGTAAATTTTTAAAAATATCTTTTATTGATTCTTTGTGAATTTCACATCATGTACCCCAAATCCCTCTCATCTCCCCATTCCTTCATATCCATTCTTGGTTCTTGCAGTCTCTCTCCAAAAGAAAATAAAAAATAAAAATAGACAACAACAACAACAACAAACATCTCACCATGGAAGCTACAGTGTGTCCCACACAATACCATTTTGCCCAAACAGCTTTACCTGCAAATGTTCATTGTAGTGACTTATTGGTCTACTTTAAGGCCTCCAACTTCTGCTACACTATCAATACTGGATCCTTATACTCCTCTCAGATACCCTGTTGTTGCTCTGTGTCATGGAAAGCCTGTAGCTTTGGATCTGTAGGACCAGCACCTTCACTGTGCTCTAGCAGGTCATAGAGGGGGGTGAATGTTGAGGTAGGCCAATTTAGAGCCTTAGATCTGGGACTAGGTAGAAGCTGAGTAGGTCAGCCTACCAGGTTTCCTATAACCAGTACTACCAGGGCCACTTGTTCCACTTTTCTCAGGCAAGGGCCGACTTACCCACTTGCCACAGGTAAGGGGTGAAATGGGGGACATTTTGAGCCCATTTCACTGCATGGCAGACGAGGCAGAGCTGGTTCATGCTCACAGTCTTGGGGTGGCTCACCTAAGCACCCCTCCCCCCATTCCTTGCACCTCACCTCTACTAGCTCAGGTGAGGTGCAAGGGCCACTCTTCTGAGTCCTGCAGCCAGAGAGAGGCAGGACCAACTCTCCTGCTCTCCCATTCTTGGGGTCAGCTCACCCACCTGCTACAGGTGGCAGAGGGGGTTGTGGGATGGAGGTGTGGAGGGTGTGTGTGCAGAAGCAGGAGGTAGGGGTGAAGAGCTCTTATTGCTCACACTCTGTCTTTTGGGGAAGCTCACCTTGGCCTCCACCGTGTGTATTGTAAATTTAAATTTTGTTGATTGCTAATGTCAAGAAGCACAAACAGCAGCTGGGAGGAGAGAGACTTCCTTCTATTTAGTTTCTTCTTTCCTTACATTTCTCTCTCATTCTTTTCTTCCTGGTGTAGAGTACTTGCAAATGATAATGTTATAGGTATTTTCGTTTTTGTTTTAAATCTGATAAATAAAACACTTAGAAGGTGTGGTTCAGTGGTACAGCAATGACAGACCTGTCACAAGGCCCTGGATTCAGTTTTTCAGTACTGCACAAAATAAGCAATGAAATATTTAATCTGTTTAAAAGTATTTACTTCTTAGCCAATGAAAACTTCTTAGTTTTGGTTTAAAACTTACCAATTGCTTTAAATGCAGTGTGTACTGAAAGTGAAAATCATTCTAATTTAAAATCAGTCCTCTAATCAACTCTTACTCTTTAAGATTCATTCACCAAGAATAAAACTTTAAAAATAGATGCTTAAGCTAAAAGGGGCATTTTACCTATTTTAATTAGAAGTGATTGGCATTAATTCTGTCTTTTTAGTATATAAGTTGAAGAGCCACATGTATTCTGTGCTTTCACTATTCTGCTTATAGCATATAGGCTATTTGCTTAGATGATATTGTTGTATTCATCAGAACTCTTTTGTTGGTAGAACAGCACAGATTGCTCCATGTCAGGTTGAAAACAAATAGTTGGCATTCCCAGAGCTGTAATCTTGTCTACAGAGAAGGGTTAGTACGTGAGTTTTTCTATTCAGTATTGTCAGTATTTGGCATATTTATAGAATGTTTTATCCTACATTTAAAGGCTACTTAGAAAGTTCAACTGTTACAAATAGCGGCACTATTTAGAGGTATTTATTTAAGCAAATTGTAAACTGGTGCAGCTTTCATTTCTTGGCATCTGGAGTTTAATTTGGTGGATTTACCCAAAGTCAGCTGTCTCTGTCCCCAGACATACCTGTCTTTCATATTCTTGCCTGGGAATCTACAATTTTCTCCCAGTGGGATTCCTCTGTCTCTCACTACCTTGCCCTCAGTGTAAGGAGTGGCTCCTGCCTTCTAACTGCCCATCTGGAAGCATCTACCCACCCTCAGTTCTTTGCCCTAACACTTTGGAATCATGTCTCATAAATGCTATTTGAATTTAGTTCCATTGGCATAGCCATTGACTAGTTCCTGACATTTCACTCTCTGCCACAGTTACCTTGTCAAAATCAAAATCTAGGATGATCCTCATTACCTGTCACTCTTTTCTGCTGTTAGGGTGCTCTTCCTATGCTTCTGCCCAACAAATGCCAGCTCATCATCACAGCTTCCCTATGTGCCCATGCCTAGCCACTGGGTTCTCTAAGGCCCCACAGAACTCTCATCTCCAGGCCATCTCGTCGTCACACATCAGTGGGAATTTGCTCTGGGCCTGTTTTACCAGTCTTTGCATAGATGATTTCTTCTCTATGAAAGAAGTAAGACATAGTGTTTCTCTGGTTAGCAATAGAGTCACTCTGTCCCAGACTCATTGTAGGAGAATCTGGATCCTTCTCATCTCCTTCCCCTCAGAGGTTGTGTCGTGGTTTGAATAGGTTTGGTCTCCGTAGACTCATGTGTCTGAATGCTTGGCCTACAGGTAGTGACACTATTATGAGATGTGGACTTGTTGGAATAGGTGTGGCCTTGGCGGAGGAAGTGTGTCAGTGTGGGGGTGGGCTTTGAGGTCCTATGCTCAGGCTCTACCCAGTGCGGAAGAGACCCTCCTGGCTGCCTTTGGATCAAAATGTATAACACTCAGCTCCTTCTAGAGCACCATGTCTGCCTGGACACTGCCATGCTTCCCATCATGATGATAATGGGCTGAACCTTTGAACCTGTAAGCCAGCCCCAGTTAAATGTTCTCCTTTATAGGACTGGCCATGGTCATAGTGTCTCTTCACAGCAGTGAAACCTTAGCTAAGATAGGCTGGTTGTTACACTGAAGAGAGAGAAGAGGGGAGGGGGCATTTTTACCAAACATTGATTCTAAGATAACTCAACTGAATTGAGATGTCCTTTTTCTATGATTTCTTTTGATCCACTTATACAACTGAGAAGTAGATTCTTGGTTGTATGTGATTAACTTTGTCTTTAAACACCCTTGTTCCAAAGTCTGCTGTTTTAACTTTAGTTTTGCCTTAACGTTTGAGACTCATAAGAACTTGAAGAGTAGAGACACACAGCTTTGTTATGGCTAAGGTGTTTTTTGCTGTGTATAATGGGTAACCGGCCATTCTGCATTTGACCAGTTGTGTATCAAACTTCTGAACTTCAGAAGCTCCTCTTAGGCATGGTTTCAGTGCCTTTTTATTTAGCTTTTTCTGAATGTGTCTGTGACTGTGTTAGCTATTATGTATTACAGGAATTAGCCATTATAAGCAAGGAGGTGTAACGGAAAGAAAGTTGGCTTTGAATTTACACTCAGTTGGAAACATGTTAACATTGAATTAAAGAGTAACTTAACCCAATAATCTAGTGTTTAAAAATATCATTTGTGGTATTATCTTGAATCCATTTTTTAAAAAAGATTGAGTGAGCAAAGAAGTAAAAAAACAAGAAGGAATGCCCATTCTTTTGTTTTCCATGTTTTTTCCTAGCACTACAGCAGTATTAAATAATAAAGTTTTTAATTTTTTGTTATTTTGTTTTATAGTGATTTTTTAAAAATTTTTATTTGTTTCATTTGTTTTTTTTCAAGACAGGGTTCCTCTGTATCCCTGGCTGTCCTAGAACTTGTTCTGTAACCAGGCTGGCCTCGAACTCAAGTGATCCACCTGCCTCCTGAGTGCTGGGAGTAAAAGTGTGCGTCCCCACCACCTGGCTGATGCCTTTTTTTTTTTTTTTTTTTTTTTTTAAAATTTTGCCTTGTGATTTCTTCTTTTTTTTTTTCTTTCCATTATTTATTAGGTATTTAGCTCATTTACATTTCCAATGCTATACCAAAAGTCCCCCATACCCACCCACCCCCACTCCCCTACCCGCCCACTCCCCCTTTTTGGCCCTGGGGTTCCCCTGTTCTGGGGCATATAAAGTTTGTGTGTCCAATGGGCCTCTCTTTCCAGTGATGGCCGACTAGGCCATCTTTTGATACATATGCAGCTAGACTCAAGAGCTCCGGGGTACTGGTTAGTTCATAATGTTGATCCACCTATAGGGTTGCAGATCCCTTTAGCTCCTTGGGTACTTTCTCTAGCTCCTCCATTGCACACAATATGTACTCACTGATAAGTGGATATTAGCCCAAAACCTAGGATACCCAAGATATAAGATACAATTTCCTAAACACATGAAACTCAAGAAAAATGAAGACTGAAGTGTGGACACTATGCCCCTCCTTAGAAGTGGGAACAAAACACCCTTGGAAGGAGTTACAGAGACAAAGTTTGGAGCTGAGATGAAAGGATGGACCATGTAGAGTCTGCCTTATCCAGGGATCCACCCCATAATCAGCATCCAAACGCTGACACCATTGCATACACTAGCAAGATTTTATTGAAAGGACCCAGATGTAGCTGTCTCTTGTGAGACTATGCCGGGGCCTAGCAAACACAGAAGTGGATGCCCACAGTCAGCTAATGGATGGATCACAGGGCTCCCAATGGAGGGGCTGATGCCTTTTTTAATGTAATATAAATTACATAATTTCCCTCTTCCTTTTCCTCCCTCCAAACCCTTCCATGTGATCCCTTGCTCACTTTCAAGTTCATGGCCTCTTTTTCTTTCATTCTTGTTACATGTATTTGTATATCCTTAAATACATAAATGAGACCTATTCCTCTGTAGAATGTTACCTGTCTGTATGTGGCCTGGTGATTTGGTAATCAAGTAACCTGAGTAACCAATTGGTATGCATTCCCTAAGAAAGACTATGTCTTACTCTCAGGTTCCTTAGCACCCTCAAGGTCTGCAGTTAAGACCCTATCCACATTAGCATTTTTTAAGGGCGTCATTCCTGTTCAGCTCATGCTTAGACAGCAGACTCTCTGGTTCTCTGGCTCCTAGGATCTTTCGGTCTCCTCTTTGCAGTATTCCCTCAACCTTAGGCGCACTGGCTGTGCTGTAGATGTGTCCTTTAGAACTGGGCTCCACAGCTGGGCTCTTTGAGTAGTTGCAGTTTCTGTAAAGGTCTTTGACTGTTGAAAAGAGACATTTCCTTGATGAAGGGTGAAAGCTACTCTTAACCAGGGAGTCCCTGGAGAATGGTGTCGAATTTGTTTAAGAACAAAAGGTGCGTCCTAGGTTGATGTTACAGCATTCTCCTTTTATTCACTTCCTGCCAGATGAGTGCTGGACGTTTCCTTTTGGAATGTTTCTGTTACTGAGTTCTGTACTGAGTCATTCCTTTCGCCAGTTCCAGACAATCACAGTTTTGTCACTCTGCCCGTTTCAAGCTGAGTGATGTTTTTTTACCTGACAGCTCACTTTTGACCCAGTGAGGCAATCCATTCTAATATGGTTTCTTTTAACATTTCACAGTGGCCGTTATATAACATCTCAACTAGGGACTTCTAGACACAGTGCTGTTTATAATAGACGGTGGATTTAAATTTCTAAAGAAATTGTCAAGAACTTAAGTAGACTTTAAGATGACATTCTGCAAATTTCAGAATATATTCTATGCTCTATCAAAGATGTTCACAGATACTAAGTAAAAATTTTTAACTTACTCTTTTCCCTTTGCTACATTTTGTAAAGATTTATGTAGCTTATAATTTTCTCGATTTGGGAGTGTGTAGGAGTTTAAGGTTGAGTACAGTGTCAAGGCATACGTTGAAAAAAAGATCTTTCAGTATTAAGAACAGGTAATACTGCCTTGAAAATATTTTTGAATCTTTGTTTAAAAGACCCTCCAGCTCATCACCATTGATGTCCAGAGTCTATGCATATCACCATTATAAGGGCGTTATGGTACTTGTAGCTTCAAAATAATTTTGGCATGAATAGATTTTATTTTGTAGGAATAATTAATTCAAAATGAAAATTCAGTGTTGAAAAATCTATGAGTTATATTTTAATTTTTCATAGTGAAATAAGTAATTTTGCCTATAAATTCATCTACCTAATGGAGCCTTTTGAATTCACCATTACTTGGGAGCAGTATGTAGTCCTCAGCCTCTCCTCGGCTTCCTTCCATTCATTACCTCTGAGAGAATCATGTCTTTGTTTCTTAAAGTGTGTTAGTTGTGAGCATATATATTTTTATATTTGCTCTTAAAAAGAAGCAAACATTATCAACATTTCTTTCAATTAGAGCAGTGTAACATAATCATTGGAAGATTAATTACTGTCTTATCGCTTACTATCTTATCACTTGTTAGTGTCTGTCTTATCTCTTCCTCATTACCCTCCCTTTCTTTTGGGAGTTAATTGGGTAATTATTAGAATATTATTTAAATTCCCCCATCCGTGTCTCAACTAAGATTGTCTGTATTGTTGTGAACAGTTATTTAGGAATTACTGTCTTCTACCTTAACTTTCGAGTCTTTTCAAAACATTTATTTACAATCTATAGAAATGTAGAAATGCTGCTTGCATTAGCTCCTTTCATCCATTATGTTAAAATTGTCATATGGATTTCACCTGCAAAGACCATGCCAAGGTGTCAGCTTTTGCATTGAATTTAATACTAAAGAATTAAGAAAAGCTACTTTCAGTTCTTCCCGTGGGCATTAGCATTGTGGTGCATCTCACTCCTAAGATGCTCCATCTGCTGCATGAGTCTTCTCTGCAGTCTGACGCACTGCCATCTTTATTGAAGGATGTTTTCAATGACAGTGGGATTGTGGTTGGCAGCTGCAGAGACTCTAGTTTTTGATGATTTCTTCTTAAGACCCTTTTTAGGTAAAATTCAACTTCACCTTCCATATTTTGGGCAGCTCAGCACACATCAGTGTAGTTGTTCTTGCCATAGCATATTCTACAGTCTTTCCTGAACATGTAGTGCTTAGGGATCTCTGAACTGAATAGAAAGCCAAGGGACACATTTGTACTCTGCAGGCTAGCTGACTTTCAACAAAGGTGCAAAGACAATTTAGTAGAGAAGGTGATCTTTTCCACAAGTAATGCTGTAGCCACCAGCCATTCTTAAGCCACCAGTGTTGATTCAGATCTTACTGCGTATACAAAACTTTGTATCTTAGACTTAAATTTTTTTGTATCTAGAAGGAAACACAGGAGTTGACCTTTGTGGCCATGGGCTAAATTACACCGTGGTAACAAGCAATTCCAAGTCCAAGTCTGGTTGACGTAAAATACACCTTTTTTTCCTTAACTGCTTTTTCTTTGCTCTGTCTTAGTTCATTCTGAGGCCCAGGCTGGTGAAGGAGTCTGTGAAGTACTGCTGGTTGCTATGAGTGCTGATTTAATTTAAGAGTTCCCCAAAATATAGGCACTGGGGTGGATCTTCAAGCCAGCACACGCCTTCATTTTTACTAGTGTTTGTTGACTTCTCATCTAGCATGTGTTGAAATCTTTAAATGACAGTGATAGCTATAGTTTTTATGAATCCTTGATACAATAATATATGCAAAGTGCCTTTTAGGTTATATTTACTTTTTAGATAGGAGCCATCTCCCTGGAGTTGTTGAAAGAGCCTGAGATGCAGAGAGGAGGAGCCGGCAATGGGTGCACAGATAGAACTGAACTCGAATGCCTGGCTTAACACTTTTGTGTCAACTGGAGAAAACTTAAGATACTATTTCATTTTTAAATAGTTTGTCACTTTCTTCAACAGGCTGCGTAAAAGAGGTGTCTCAGTGGCTGGAACACAATGGATCACACAGGAGCCATAGACACAGAGGAAGAGCTGGGGCCTCTAGCCCATCTTGCACCAAGTCCTCAAAGTGAGTCTGTGGCTCACGAATTCCAGGAACTGTCTCTACAGTCCAGCCAGCACTTACCCACTCTGAACGAACGGAAAAATGGTGAGTCCAGCTGCATGTGGGACTCTGATTTAGATGGTCTCCCTTTTAGTGGGTGTAGATAACTCCAGTTTATAACTCTGTATGAGTTACACTTGGCAAGCCCCATAAGCGATGTTCTCTGAGAAGGGGCAGGATTTCACTTCCCGTGAATTTCTTTGACCATGTCACCAGCACCTGTCTTTATTCATAGTACTACATTTAGAAGTCAGCCTTAGATTAGCCTATCTTGGACTGGGAAGATCTCTTGCTGGAAAGGCACTGTGAAGTTGCTGATACCAGAGAAGTGGGTGTTGGCCATGACTGCCTTCTTCCCTTTACCATCGCTAGTGAGTTGGACCTTAATTTCAGAGTGGTAAGAGTTAGCCCACTCAGTGAAAGCAAGGCCTTCTTGGGTGATTTTTATACTAATGGGCACAAGCTGAGCTAGATTCTTTTTGAATTTAGTTCTTTTTTGTATACAGAGTGGATATTTTCTAACCAGTCCTTTTTAGTGTGGTAGATTCTCATTGATGACAGAGGCATCCCAGAGTCCCCAAAACATGAAACTAATGAGTAAAGACAGACTAGATACACTTAGTTCTAATACAGTGTTGTACACTTCAAACGTAAACACAGTGTGCTATTCAAAGAGTACACTGACCATACTCAAGGAGAGCCCAGCCCAGAACTTGATGGGTCTGCCTTGTTGTCAGAGGCCTCATGCCTTTACCTTTACAAATAAAATGATTTTCCTACAGAATGTTTTCCATTCGCCCTGTTAGGTGTCCTAGAGTCTGGGCTCTCCTTGCCAAGAGCAGAGTGCTTCAGGACAGGGATTTGCATGAACTTCCTGTGCCTTAAGAGTCATGTACCTTTGTGTCCTGTTAAGTTCTGCCCTTGACCATCTTAGCTTAAGCAACACACACAGACTCAGTTCTGTAAGATTGCTTTTAGGCATTCTGTCTCCAAGAGCCTGGCTTTACTGTGAACAATGGCTGAGACAAACATAGTAACTCAGAAATGAGTAAATACAATCAAGCTGCAGTGCACTCCTGGACCAATTTCCTGTCCCAAGGACTTGAGTAGTGTTTGGTATAAAATCAGAAGGTCAGACTTCTCACAAACTGGCAGGGTGTAGCAGAGGAGGGATGCACACAGAGTGGATAGACCTGGGACATGTGGTCCATGTGGAGACCATGTTCTCTCACCGATGCTCATTTACATACCCAGGTGTAAGATGGATACATGGATAGAACAAGCTCCTCTGAGACAATCATTTTGTTATTTTGGTGCTAAGGACTGAACCCAAGCACTCTACCACTGAAGTCATCTCCTTCCTGCACATGTCATTAGGGAGGTCGATGAAAGGTAGAGGGTTTAACTTACTAAGATAGCTATACTTTATGAAATAACGCAATCATTTGTAGAAATATCGCTGTTCCTACTGTCCTCCTTACTAAAGCCACAGTGTTCATCAGCTGGCATTCTCTCATGCACTCACTTCCAGGGTTCATCTTTGTTTCTGTCACTCTGAAATCCAGCAGCTTTTAAGTTACCCATGTGATCTGACACTGAAGTTTTCATGCTAGACCTTAAGCTCCACTCATGCAACAGTTGGGCTGTTTTCTCCAACCGTAGTCTCATGTCCGTGGCCTTTGAGACGTAATGATTTATGTTTGATTCATCACCGTTTGTAGTTGTACATAGATGTGGACTTTTGTTTTAGAGTAAAGCCACTGTGTGTTCTTTTTTCAAGCCACGTGCATATTGTTTAGCAGTTCTGACTGCACGGGAAGCATATGCTGCCTTCCAGTCTGTCTATGCCTGCCTGTTTGTTTCCCAGATCAGCCACTCTTACTAGTGTCCTTTGTGAGAGAAAAATGTTTGACTATTTTAAAGAATAGTTTTGAAACACTTTTTGTAGTAACAGTATTGTACTTTATAGCTTGGAAATAAGGAATGCATTGATTTTTTTCTTCCATTATCATTATAGTGATTCTATAAATATACATTTATTTTTGAATGAAGTTGGCTTTTTAGCCAATGTGTTTTCCCCAAGAGTAATTTCTGCTCAGGGTTAAGCCATGAAAGAGCATCTCACCGTGAAGTACATCTAAGGATTCAAGTAGGAAGTAACTCCCTTGTCTTTCCTAAAATGACTGCAGAAAAACTGTAACATCCACCTGCTTTACACACACATCCAAGATGTGAAAGTGATTCTTGTGTACAAGCGACCAGAAATCCAGGTAAAAACCCTAAAAGGGAGATTCTGGTCAGGGAAGAAGAACCTGAGTCAGCAGAAGTGAGTTAGAGCGATGTGCTAACTGTGGGTAATGACATATTGGCATTCCTGGACAGTTGTGAGAGTCGAATCTGTGTCCTCATCCCAAACACAGTGTGATTCAAGGCTTTACTTAGCCACCCCATAGAGTGTGCATGTGTCAGTTACACATAGATACTATGACTACCATTTTGTCCAATTAAAACAAATTAAAATGTTAAATAAAAGAAAACCATGTTTTGAACAGAACATTATATATATGAAAGATAGGTGATAGACCTGACTTGCTTGCTTTCTTTGATGTTTTAATGTATGTTGCTTATACTTTTAGGTCTTCCTAATCTTATGTTTAAGTTATATCAAAATGTCGGTATTAGTCTCAAAACCACTTACAAAGTATTGTGTAACAAAAAATTGTGTGATTCACGTGTCCCTGCTTGTGTACTTTGTAGTTATGCCTGTGCATTTGAACTTTCCTCACTGTTGCTGCATTCTCTTCTGTTGGATATATTGTAGGTGTTTAAGTGATTAGTGATTAGTGTGTAGGCGGATCGCATCATTGTAGCCTATGTTGCTAAAATGACACCCAGTAACATCTCAATCAGGCATTCAGGCAGTCAGTTTTTCCACATGGGCCCTATAAAGGATATAACATGCAGTGTTTCTTTATAAAAACAGCCTACCCACAGGGCACTGAGCTTCATTCTGGCATAGTACACAGGAGTTAGCTCCATCTTATTTACATATAGATGCTGGCCTTTAGTATGCGATGAGAAAAGCTCAGGTGGAAGACATATAGGTAGATGCCACATTTCCAAACGAGCTGCAGCCAGATCTTTCCTGTGTCCACACTCAAGGAGAGCTCTACTCTGGCGGACACTGTTGTGAGGTTGTTTGCAGGAAAGGAAAGCAGGACAGATGCAGAGCTATCAGGCATTGCCAGCATTCCTGCAGAGAAGCTACTGTAGCTGCTATGATAAAGAGCTGCTTGGTGCCTCAGAGCATCTTGGGTATTTCAATGAGTGAGACTCATCTCACTTCACACAGCCTCAGGCTCACTATCGATAATATCTATCTAGTAGTAGCAAAATTAGTGCCTGCCACCTGCCTATCCTGAAAGGCTTTTGATTGTGGCCTCCCACCTCTGTCTGACTCCCCTAATCTCATCCAAAACATTTACTGTGAAATGGCATTTGTAGGGTCCTAGTAAGGACACATTTCTTCTCAAACATTCAGATCATTGATTACCATAGTTAGGGACTTGAGCTTATAGCCTCATCTGAATTTTTTTCTGAGATTTTTTTCCCCCTTACATTATATTTATTCAGTGAGCAACTTAGACCCTTTCTTGCCTTGTTGTTAATGACCTTTCCAAGAGAGGAAGTGACCTACTCAAGAGTTGGTTGCACACAAGGAAACAAGAGAGTCCTTAGCTTGGGACTCAGCATAGGGCTTTATCTAGCCACACACAGTTAGGGAACTTTCCAGACCGTGGCCCTGAGCCAAGGGCAGACACCTTAGTGAATAACAGCTTCTGTTCACAGCTGCTCTGTTCTTTGCATTTTCTGAGAACATTTCCCCACCCCTCATTAGCCTGTTAGTTCAGGTGTTTGGAAATGTACAAACATAATAAACACTGTTCTTGGGCAGACTCTGCTCCTTGGCCTGCGTATGAGCTGGCACAGCGGAGTGGAGAGGTGAGCAGATGGCCAGTGTTGCCTCTGGAGCCGCAACACTCTGGAAGTTCACAGACAATGAACTGACAGCAGTGGATCATTCTCTGTGAAACTCCCCTTGCTCGCTTTCCTCCTGGCGTTTGGTCCACATGCTTACTATGACTCTTCAGGGCATCACTAAACACTGTGGCAAGGTTTGACGGTATTTCTATATTTATATATTCCATATCTAAATTTTTAATCTTTGCAGTCACTTTTTAAGACTTAGACTAAACACAAATATAAAGTTCAAAGACAAATTCTAGATTGACACCTGCAAATGAAATTCTTCACTGGTTGTGGCAGAAGATGGTGTTTGTGAACAGTTTATCTCCTGACTCCTTCAGAATGAAAATGAGGCCTTATAAGCCCCTAGTGCTGAGGTACTCCTTTTCATAATGGCTTTATAGTCTCCTATTGAATAACTTGTTTTGTTTCACAATGCCTATAATTACCTATAACCTGTCTGCCTTCTTCTGCTCTGGGTTTCTTATTTAGACAGTTGTTGTTAGTAAGGATCTAGTTTGTTTCACTATGTTGTGAATACACCCTCCAGCATATGCTGGTGGGAGGGGAGCAGGAGGGCACCTTTTCCACACCTCTGAGTTGGGTGTGAATCTGATCTGGTGCAGCAGGTAGACTGCCACAATGCTCAAAATACTCATATGTATGTGCTTTATGGCTTGCTGGTACCCAGTTTCAAAGGTACATCCTTAGGGCCGTAGACACCCCCACCCCCGTAAGAAGAGGCATTTGTTTGGAGTTTTAAACGGTGTCTTGAAAAGAAATGCCCTTGGAGCATCAGCAATTATTATATGTACTGAAAAGGTGACTTAGAGACTAGAGTAATTAGCAATTTAGTTTAAGCTGACATTGAAATTATACCATCATAACTTACACAAATGCCTAACCCGAATACTTTAAAAGGCTTTTTTTCTAGGTACTAGATTCAAAATGAATGGGTTTTGTGTTTTTTTTTTTATATAAATGAGATGATTTTCTTAAAACTAGAATCTACTATATGTCTT